>NC_142878.1:112483035-112788125 GCF_051225735.1 Oryctolagus cuniculus
TATGGTATGTTTTAGGGGTAAAGGCAAAGCATTTGCTGATGAATTAGGGTAAGGTAACAGAATGAGGGAATCATTCTCTGAGTTAACACTCTGGGTTTGAGTAACAAGGTGGCTGGCAATGTCACATACTGACATGGAGGACCTCAGAGAAAGAGAAGTATAGGGATAGGAAATGAAGATTAAGGGATTAGCTGGCATTGTGACACAGTGGGAAAAGACACAGCCTGTGGCACTGGTATCCCATATGGGCACCAATTCGAGTTCCAGCTGATTCACTTCTGATCCATCTCCCTGCTAGTGTGCCTGGGAAAGCCACAGAAGATGGCCCAAGTTCTTTGGCCACTGTGCCCACATGGGAGACCTGTAAGAGGGTCCTGGCTTTGGATCAGACCAGCCCTGGCCATTGCAGTCATTTGGGGAATGAAACAACAGATGGAAAATCTTTCTCTCTAACTCCACCTTTCAATTAAATAAATAAATCTTTGGAAAAAACCAGAAATCAGCTTTACTGGAGTAAAGTCTGAGATGGTGAGGCTAATCACAGTAGGTAACATTTATAATAATAATAATAATAATAATCTCTTCTAAACATTTTACATGTATTAATCTTTTTTCTGAAGATTTATTTATTTAAAAGAATTACAAAGAGCCCAAATAGTCACAGCTATTTGGGCAGTGAACCAGTTGACAGTACAAATCTCTGTCTCTCTCAGCTGATTCACTCCCCAAATGGGCCACAACAGCCAGGGCTAGGCCAGGGCAAAGCCAAGAGCTTCATCCAGGTCTCCAACATGGGTGCAGGGGTCCAAGCACTTGGGTCATCCTAGGCTTCTTTCCCAGGCAATTAGCAGGGAGCTGGATTAGAAGTGAAGCAGCCAAGACTCAAACCAGAAGCTATATGGCATGTCAGCACCTCAAACAGTGGCTGAACTCACTATGCCACAGCGCCAGCCCCTTGTCTCAATCTTATTTTACCCTACTTAAAGCCTATGAGACAAATAGCATTCCCAGTTTATACATGAAGAAACTAAGTCACAGAGGTGCTGGCTATCGCACACTAGGTACAGGAGCAGCAGCTCAGACACAACCACTCACACCCACTGCACTACGTCTCTACACACACTTGAAGTAAGAAGATGGATTGAGTCTGCAGTCCAAGGGAACTTTCAGAAAAGTATTTGAATATTAACAGAAATGGACTGTTAAACTAGGTATGATCACCTAGGGATTGTATGCAGGCAGAAACATCACCTTGCAAAGCACAGGGCGGAAGGGGACACAACACAAGACAATGGGCTTAAAGTTCCAGAGACAGGAGAGGAAAGAAAGGGGCTTACATGACAGAGATGAGGGTCTAGACTGATCTGTGTTGTCAAGGCGGCTTTAAAAGTTTTCAGGGATGTTATCATTCAATTGCATTTTGCTATCAACCTTCTGAAGATCCCTTACAAGGTTAAAAATACATTCATCTCAAACAACAGGATCAGAAGTGTAGTGATAGACTGCTCTGAGTGGAAGTGGCTTCACAAAACACCTCTGTGAGGACTTGTATGACATGTACACATGTGTGCACCTACCAGCTCCTCATGTAGGCAAGTCAGTGAGGACTCATACCATCACCTGGAGGACTCTCCTCTCATCATTATACTTTGTTCCCCAGGAACAGAGATGGGGAACGTCCAGGCCATGGGCTGTAATAAACCCATGACATCATCTGGTTCAGCCCTGCCAAGGCAACCACAGGCAGGATTCAAAATCTGATAAATCTAAGGCAGGCTAACTTTTAAGTTGATAATTTTATTCGGCCCACATACGATGTTAAAAACATCCAAATGGCACTAGGCAGAAAAAAAGATTCCCTAACCTACTCTAGAGCCAGGAGAAAGAAGAAACAAGCCAGGAGTCTTGGTCCTTGGCTTGTCTCTACACACCCTTAGAACACAAGGATGCACTACAGAAAGAAGTCTGTATAAGTACGAGGGGTCATTGTTGACACCAGCATCCACACTGGAGTGCTAGCTGGAGTCCTGGGTGTTCCACTTCCAATCCAGCCCCTGCTAATGTGCCAGGAAAGGCAATATTAAGATGGCCCAAGTACTTTGGCTCCTGTCACCCATGTGAATGAAATTCCTAGCTTCGGGCTTTAGCCTGGCACAGCCCAAATAGTCACAGCTATTTGGGCAGTGAACCAGTAGACAGTACAAATCTCTGTCTCTCTCAGCACTCTCTCTGATGCTCTATTTTTCAAATAAATGAATAGATAAATGTTTTTTTAAGAAACAGCAAGAATTTTCAAATCTAGAAATTTATAAAATGTAACTAATTTTCTTCAGTTCTAACAATTATTCACTAAAGCATATTCAATCATTAACTGTAATTTAATAATAAATAAAGAAATGAAGCAAAGGAGCATGCCCAAGAATAGACAGATAACAACATCAGTGGATGGGGTTGGCACTGTAGCACAGTAGGTTAAGCTTCTCCTGCAGCACTAATATCTCATATAAGCCACGGGTTCAAATCCCAGCTGCTCCACTTCTGATTCAGCTCCCTGCTAATGGCTTTTTTCGAAAAGCAGTGGAAGATGGCCCAAGTCCTTGGGCCCCTGCACCCATGTGGGAGACCCAGCAGAAGCTTATGACTCCTGGCTTTGGATCAGCCCAGCTCTGATTGTTGCAGCCATTTGGGGACTGAACCAGTGGATGGAAGACTCTGTCTCTTCCTCTCTCTCTCTCTAACTCTCCTCTCAAATAAATAAATATCAGTACAAAAACCGAAACCTTAATTTGACCTACTCTAAAAACCATCCTACACCTTAGCAATAACCCATATTTTACAATCTAAGCTTCTAGAACTCTTTCTCATGATGACTATCAAGTGTTGACTGTGCCCAAAGACCTTCATCTGACAGATAAACTGGTCTTTGTCTTCATATTTCTAGATTTGTAAGTACATTACAAACTGACTACAGCATTCTGAAGACTCTGGCTTCTCCTGGTTTCCATGAAAACATATGGTGTGGTTTATGACTTAACTTCTTGTACTGTCTTCATGGTCCCCACTGCTAGTTCATACTAGAAATTCAAACTGACTTTGATCTTGCATCACTAATCTTCTCATGCAATCCTCATATATCAGGTATCACATTCATGATCATTGCTTTAAACACTGTCTATATACTGAACCTTGCATGTGTATTTCCAGTTCAGGTCTCTCTTGCTATTTCTGAGATCCATGTATACATCTTAAAAGTATCTCAAATTTCAAAGAAAATAAGACAGTGGTACTTAAAGTCCCAGAAGCACTTACAAGTGAAATATAAAGGTCTGAGATTTCCTTTGTGAAGAAGTCTTACATTACTGATTGAAGTTATTTAATCGACAATTTTTTTCTGGTTTTCCTATTTTTCCTTGATAACAGTTTTAGTAAAAATATGTTTTAATAAAATTTCTGCAGTTTTGTACATGTGGTTAAATTTCATGATAAGATATATTCATAACATTCTAATATCTCTGGAGTTTGCAGTGAAGTTCCCTTTTGCTTTCTGATATCAGTACTCAGTGAATCCTTCTCCCTGTCAGTCACTGTCTACCACCCTGTGTTCTGGATCAGCTTCCCAAGGGTTTGTTCCTGTCTTTATTCTGTCTTCTCTGAATGGCACTCATTTCCAGTGTCATCCTATTATGTCCTCTCTTTAACTGCTGTGGGTTTAATTTGCTATTCTTTTACTTTTTTTGTTTTTATTTTTTGGACAGGCAGAGTGGACCATGAGAGAGACAGAGAGAAAGGTCTTCCTTCTCCGTTGGTTCACCCCCCAATGGCCGCCACAGCCTGCGCGCTATGGCCAGCACACTATGCTGATCAGAAGCCAGGAGCCAGGTTCTTCTCCCGGTCTCCTCTGAGGGTGCAGGCCCAAAGCACTTAGGCCATCCTCCACTTTACTCCTGGGCCACAGCAGAGAGCTGAACAGGGAGAGGAGCGACCTGGACAGAACCAGCACCCTGAATGGGACTAGAACCTGGTGTGCTGGCGCTGTAGGCAAAGGATTAGCCTACTGAGCCACAGCACCAGCCTCTTTTACTTTCTTGAGATAGAAGCTTACCTAACTGCTTTTCACCCTTCCTTCCTTTATAATATGTACATTTAAAGTTAATAATTTCCCTCTAATCACTGCATTAACTGAAGCCTATCAAATTAGATATGCTGTATTTTCATTAATGTCAGGTTTAAGATGTCATACTTTTAATTAGTTATAACTAAAACAAATAATTTAAATTACTATTTTTTATCGGCAATTGTAATTGGCTTATTTAGAAAACTTTGCCTACTTGTGAAACACTCAATGATTTTCCACTTATCCTTCTGAGATGCCAATTCAGCTGCGTGATGAAACAATGATGTTTCAGTATTTCTGTTCATACTGAGTTTTTATCTGCTTATTCCATTAGTTACTGAGAGATGGGTGTTCAAAATCTCTCACAGTGATGGTGGACTGTCGAACTACTGCTGTCCTGCTGCTTTAGCTATCTTTAATCAAGGCCATTAACAACTACTGGTAAAGAGGTCTCCTGTTTAGTGGCTCCTTCCACCATTACAAATCAACCTTCTCTCTAGTGATATGTCTCCTGGTTTTATTACCCGCCTTTGATCCTCTTTGCATTCTTTTTTTTTTTTTTTTTGACAGGCAGAGTAGATAGTAAGAGAGAGAGCGACAGAGAGAAAGGTCTTCTTTTTGCCGTTCGTTCACCCTCCAATGGCTGCCATGACCGGCGCGCTGCGGCTGGCGCATTGCAGTGATCCGAAGCCAGGAGCCAGGTGCTGGCTCTAAATGCTTTTACTGAAGAATCATAAAAATCCTTACACAGTCTCTTCACTTTGGTTTTCCCAATTCTAGCTCTGCCATTACTTAGGATAGTTTAACCACAAATAATGTCTTACAAAGCATTAAGAATCCTCTGGAGGAGGTGAGCATTTTGCCCAGTAGTTAAGATGCTGCTTAAGGTGCCAAAGTCCCACATCAGAGTACCTGGGTTTGACTCCCAGCTCTGGCTTCTGATTCCAGCTTCCCACTAATCACTCTTCCTTGGAGACAACAATGGTGTCTCAAGTAACTAGATTACTACCATCAATATGGGAGACCTGGACTGAGTTACCATCTCTGGGATTCAGGTGTGGCCCAGCCACAGCCACTGCAGGTTCTCAGAGTGCACCAGCAGTTACAGCTCTCTCTGTCTCTGTGACTCTCCCTCTCATATAAACAAACTGAATGAAAAAAGAAAATACTCTTGAGGATGCTGTATCATCCTTCACTTCTAAAGCTCCTATTTCAGTTTGGTATACTGAACAGTGTTCACAAGAATGGCCAATACGTGGCCTATGCAGCTACTTAACAACTGCACTGTCCTGGTAGGCATGACTATTCTATTAGGATATCCTTTTATGCTAAACATACAAACTAAAACCACACCTCCTATATGAAACTCAGTTAAAGGGGCAGCATCTAAAGCAGTGGTCAAGATGACACCCAGGATGCCTGCATCCAAACAGCAAAGTGCCTAGGTTCAATACCCAGCTCCACTTCCACTTCCAGCTTCCTGCTAAACTGCACCCCTGGTTGGCACAAATGATAGATCAAGTCACTAAATCCCTGTTACCTGTGATGGAGATCAAATTGGTTCCTGAGTTCTTAGCTTTAGCCTGGCCTAGCACTGCCTATTCTGGGCACTAGGGAAATGACCCTGAAGATGGGAGCTCATTCCATGTCTATTTCTATATTTCCTCCTGTCAAAAGCATAAAATCAAGTGAAAATTTAAAAAAATTTAAACCTCAATTCAAGAATAAAGGAAGGACTGGTTCTGTGGTATAGCAGATAAAGCCACCACTTGCAGTGCCAGCATCCCTTATGGGCTGGCTGCTCCTCTTCTGATCCAGCTCTCTTGTTATGGCCTGGGAAAGCAGTGGAAGACAGCACAAGTCCTTGGGCCCCGGCACCCATCCGGGAGACCTGAAAGAAGCTACTGGCTCCTGGCTTTGGATCGGCCAGGCTCTGGCCATTGCACCCATTTGGGGAGCGAACCAGCAGATGGAAGACTTCACTCTCTCTCTCTCTCTGGCTCTATATCTCTCTGTAACTCAGCCTTCAAATAAATATATAAATCTTTTTAAAAAGAAAAAAACAGAATAAAGGACTATACATCAAAAAACATGAGGGCCAGTGTTGTGGCAAAATGGGTGGAACCATCACCTGAAATGCCTGCACCCAATATCAGTGCAGTTGTGTCCCAGCTGCTCCACTTCCAATCAAGCTCCCTGCTGAGAGACTAGGAAAAGCAGGGGAGGATGGCCCAAGTGTATGGGCCCCTGCTACCCATGTGAGAGACCCAGATGAAGTGCCTGGTCCTGCCTTTGCCTTGGCTCAGCCATGGCTATGGAGACCATCTGAGGAGTGAACCAGCAGAGGGAATCTCTACCTCTCACTTTCAAATAACCAGCAAAATCTTTAAAATAAATATGACAACAAATTCAATTTCAAAATGTGTAGAAGAAATCTAGAAAAACTTACCGAGTTCAATCAGGAAGCCATCCTATTTACCCAGAAAAAAATATATACCTAAATATACACAAGTACCCATTTACTTGACAATTTAAGGATAGGGATGATGGCACAGTGTGTTAAGCCGCTGTCTGTAATGACGGCATCTCATAGAGGAGCAGTGGTTCAAGTCCCAGCTGCTCTGCTTCCAATCCAGCTCTCTACTAATGCACCTGGGAAAGCAGCAGCAGATGGCACCCACATGGAAAACTTAGGTGGAGTTCCTGGATCCTGGCTTCAGCCTGGCCTAGCCCCGAGCATTGTGGCCCTTTGGGGAGTGAACCAGCAGCTGGAAGATCTCTTTCTGTCTCTTCCCCTCTCTCATTCTTTCAAATAAGTAACAGCAAAATTTAAAAAAAAATGCAGAAGAAAGTTTAATCTGAAGATGACATGAAAAGCCCAAACAGCTAGTAAGAAACTCAAAAGAATCATACTCACTTGCTTTCTTCATCCAAACTGCAGAGTCCTCTTGGTTTTGTGCTAATGAGATGCATACAACAGCTATTATCATGATAATCCCTATTATGCCAGCTGATTCCTTCCATTCCATAATCCTCCTAGGAAAACCAAGTAACAAAATATCAGTTTATACATCTTGCAGAGAATATCAGATATGCAATAACAAGGGGTTTTAAGTTTTCACCAGGCTTTAAAGAATGATCTAAGCTGGGGAGGAAACTGTGGCCTAGCAGGTAAAGCCTTGTCTAAATAAGATCAGAGAGGGCAAATGGGCAGCTCAGGTTCCAAGATGGCGGAATAGGAGGGAGCAACCGATGGTCCGGGAAGGGAAGGTTCAAAGAAGGGTGAGAATTTGTAGTTTTGGGGAAAGGGAAGCTCTTCCAAAACGGGAGAGACAGGGTGGACCTGCGAGGAGGACGCGGATGCCTGAGGAGCAGGACACCAGCAGGAGTGTGTATGCACCAGCGCTGGAAGCCGAGGTGAGACAGGACACTCACCCAGCACCACTGTAGCAGCCGCCACCACCCCTCCCCCAACCCACCCTGGGACGGACACTGAGACACACACTGAGTGGGGGAGGAAATAGAAAACGGAACAGAGTGAGTAGCGCCTGCGGAAAGAGTGAGCAATTCAGGGGGTCTGATTGAGGGACTGAACAATCCAGCATCCCTCCCCCAAGTCGGAGCTGCAGCAGGCGGGAAGCAGCCATCTTGTTTGTTTACATTCGGGCTTAAAGGAGAACTGCCTCTGCCTCTGCACTAACCTTTGGAGGTGAAGCCCAAAGGTGGAGTGGAGTGACACGACACTCCTTGCGCAGGGGCAGGCAGCGAGGGAGGGCAGCTCAAAGCCCTGACACCAGTCTACTCAAGTTACCAGAAAAAAAATTGAATAGCCTCCGCGGGAAGAGGGCGGGATCCAGGGGGACGAACTGAGGGATCAATAATACCAGGATCCTTAGGACCGCCCAACCCACAATCAGAGCTGCAGTGGGCAGAGTGCAGCCATTTGTTTGTTTACATTCGGGCTTAAAGGAGGCTGGCCTCTGCTCTGAAGGAGGAAGCAGCAGGGGCAGATTCCAAAGATGGTCAGGAGCTACTTGACACTCCTCACACAGGAGGTGCAGTGAAAGAGAGTGGCTGAGCAACGAACCCCAGGCACAGACACGTAAGGGCGAACATAGGAACAAGGAAACCGGCCCCCCAAGGGGCAAAGATTGGCACCTCAAAGCCCTGACACCAGCCCACTCAAGTTACAATAAATAAATAAGTGAAAAATAAACAAACAAACTCTAGAAGGCAGAGCAGCCTGCTTACACTGGATATTGGTACAGACTCACAGCAGCCCATAGCAGAGGGAAATCAACCTGAAAAACCACCCAGACGGATTGCCAAGAAAACAAAACAAAAACCCACCATAAGAATACAGAAGAACATATAAACTAGCCAATGGAGCAGGCTAAACCAACCATAACAGAGGCTGAAGAAGAAGAAGAATTTGAAACTATGCCAGAAAAAGAATTCAGAATATTAATAATCAGAATACTTAGAAATAATGAGAAACAGTGTCGAGCACTGAACGAAAAACAAGCCCAAGGATTAGAGATCCTAAAGAGAAGCCAGAATGAAATACTGGAAATGAAAAACTCAATTGACCATATAAAAAACACCACGGAATCCCTCGGAAATCAAACAGATGAAATAGAAGACCAAATATCAGAATTCAAAGACAAACTTCCAGAAATAATACAGTCAGTTCAAACGCAGGAAGAAGTAATTAAAAAATATGCTCAGAGACCTACAAGATTCAATCAAACGGTGTAATGTTCGGATAATAGGAGTCCCTGAGGGGGTGGAAAGAGAGAATGGAATGGAAGGTGTTTTCAATGAAATAATATCAGAAAACTTCAAACAAAGGCAGCTGGATAACAACAGGCAAATTCAACAGATAGCCAGGACTCCGAACAGGGTAGACCAGAAGAGAAATTCACCACGACACATTGTGGCAATACTCAGCTCAGTGACACACAAAGAACAAATCCTAAAATGTGCCAGAGACAAATGACAAATCACATTCAGGGGTAAGTTAATCAAACTCACCCCAGACTTCTCATTGCAAACACTACAGGCAAGGAGACAACGGCATGATATATTTCAAGTTTTAAAAGACAAACAATGCCAACCTAGAATACTATACCCTGTAAAGCTATCATTTATGAATGAAGGGGAAATAAAGATCTTCCACAACAAACAGAAACTGAAAGAATTTGTATCCATGTGTCCAACCCTACAACACTTGCTCAAAGACGTGCTGCAAACAGAAATACAAAAACAAGAACTTCATTACAAAAAAAAAAAGTGAATGTAGAGTAACCTGCAGACGAAGTTCAAAATACATAAACAGCTCAATTAGGAAACATGAATGGGAAAAGACAGTACTTAACAGTAATCACACTGAATGTGAATGGTCCTAATTCTACTACCAAAAGACACAGACTAGCTGAATGGATCAAGAAAGAGAATCCATCTATATGTTGCCTTCAGGAGACACACCTTATCAGCAAAGATGCACGCAGACTGAAAGTGAAAGGATGGAAAAAGATACTCCAAGCTAACAGAAATCAAAAAAGAGCTGGTGTGGCCATCCTGATATCAGACAAAATAGACTTTAACATAAAAACTATTAAAAGAGACAGAGAAGGGCACTATATAATGATTAAAGGATCTATCCAACAGGAAGACATTACTATTATAAATGTATATGCACCTAATTACAGGGCGCCTGGCTACCTGAAAGAATTACTAAAGGATTTAAAGGGAGATATAGATTCAAATACAATAGTAACAGGGGACTTCAACACCCCACTCTCACCAATGGGCAGATCAATCAGTCAGAAATTCAACAAGGAAAAAACAGAGTTAATTGACACCATGGACCAAACAGACCTAATAGATATCTTCAGAACCTTCCACCCAACAGCCAAAGAGTTCACGTATTTCTCCCCAGTACATGGAACATTCTCTAGGATTGACCATATGCTAGGCCATAAAGGGAGCCTCAACAAATTCAAAAAAATTGAAACTATACCATGCAGCTTCTCAGACCATAGCGCACTGAAACTCGAAATCACCAACCCAAGAATCTCTATACATATGCAAATATATGGAGAATGGACAACAAGATCCTAAATGAACAGTGGGTCATTGAAGAAATTAAAAGAGAAATCAAAAGATTTCTAGAAACAAATGAAAATGACAACACAACCTATCAAAACCTGTGGGGCACAGCAAAAGCAGTGCTAAGAGGAAAGTTTATAGCAATTGGTGCCTATATCAAGAAGCTGGAAAGGAACCAAACAAATGAACTCTCCAAGCACCTCAAGGATTTAGAAAAACAGCAGCAAATTAAGCCCAAACCCAGCAGGAAGAAAGAAATACTAAAGATAAGAGAAGAAATAAACAGAATTGAAACCAAAAAAAAAAATACAAAAGATCAAGAAAACCAAGAACTGGTTCTTTGAAAAAATAAACAAAATCGACACACCATTGGCCCAACCAGCCAAAAAAAGGAGAGAGAAGACCCAAATCTGTAAAATCAAAGATAGTAATGGAAACGTAACAACAGACACAACAGAAATAAAAAGAATCATCAGAAACCACTACAAATTGGGGAACCTGGAAGAAATGGATAGATTCCTGGGCACATGCAACCTTCCTAAACTGAGCCATGAAGATATAGAAGATATAGAAAATCTAAACAGACCCATAACCATGGAAGAAAATGAATCAGTAATAAATTCCATACCGATAAAGAAGTGCCCAGGACCGGATGGCTTCACCGCCGAATTTTACCAGACCTTTAGAGAACAACTAACCCCTGTTCTTCTCAAGTTATTCAAAACAATTGGAAGGCAGGGAATCCTCCCAAATTCTTTCTACAAAGCCAATATCACCTTAATTCCTAAGCCCGGAAAAGACACAACAGAGAAAGAAAACTACAGACCTATCTCCCTGATGAACATAGATGCAAAAATATTCAACAAAATTCTGGCAAACCGAATTCAACTGCACATCAGAAAGATCATTCACCCAGACCAAGTGGGATTTATCCCTGGTATGCAGGAATGGTCCAATATTCGAAAGTCAATCAATGTAATACATCACATTAATAAATTGAGAAACAAAAATCATATGATTATCTCAATAGATGAAGAGAAAGCATTTGACAAAATACAACACCGTTTCATGATGAAAACCCTAAGCAAATTGGGGTTAGAAGGAACATTCCTCAACACAATTAAGGCAGTCTATGATAAACCAAAGGCCAGCATCATATTGAATGGGGAAAAGTTGGAGGCATTTCCATTGAAAACTGGCACCAGACAGGGATCCCCACTCTCACCATTGCTATTCTATATAGTCCTAGAAGTGTTAGCCAGGGCCATCAAGCAAGAAAAAGAAATTAAAGGGACATAAATGGGAAAGGAGGAAGTTAAACTATCCCTATTTGCAGATGACATGATACTATATATAGGGGACCCAATAAACTCCTATAAGAGACTATTGGAACTCATAGAAGAGTTTGGTAAAGTAGCAGGATACAAAGTCAACGCTCAGAAATCAACAGCCTTTGTATACACAGATAATGCAAGGGCTGAGGAAGAACTTCTAAGATCAATTCCATTCATGATAGCAACAAAAACAATAAAGTACCTTGGAATAAATTTAACCAAGGATGTCAAAGAACTCTATGATGAAAATTACAAAACACTAAAGAAAGAAATAGAAGACAACACCAAAAAATGGAAAAACCTGCCATGCTCATGGATTGGAAGAATCAATATTATCAAAATGTCCATTCTCCCAAAAGCAATTTCCAAGTTCAATGCAATACCAATCAAAATACCAAAGTCATTCTTCAAAGACCCAGAAAAAATGATGCTGAAATTCATATGGAGAAACAGGAGACTGAGAATAGCTAAAGCAATCCTTTACAATAAAAACAAGGCCGGAGGCATTACAATCCCAGACTTCAAGACATACTAAAGGGCAGTTATAATCAAAACAGCCTGGTACTGGTACAAAAACAGATGGATAGACCAGTGGAACAGAATAGAAACACCGGAGATCAATCCAAACATCTATAACCAACTCATATTCGACAAAGGACCTAAAACCAATCCCTGGAACAAGGACAGCCTCTTCAACAAATGGTGCTGGGAAAACTGGATGTCCACGTGTCGAAGTATGAAGCAAGACCCCTACCTTACACCTTACTCAAAAATCCACTTAACATGAATCAAAGAACTAGAGGTGCACCACGACACCATGAAACTAATTGAGAGCATAGGGGAAACCCTTCAAGATATTGGAATAGGCGAAGAATTCCTGGAGAAGACCCCAGAGGCACAGGTAATCAAAGATAAAATAAACAAATGGGATTACCTCAAATTGAAGAGTTTCTTTACAGCAAAGGAAACAGTCAGGAAAGTGAAGAGGCAACCAACAGAATGGGAGACGTTATTTGCAAACTACACAACAGATAAAGGATTAACAACTAGAATCTATAAAATGATCAAAAAACACCACAAAATCAAAACAAACAACCCAATAAAAAAGGGGCCAAGGACCTTAACAGACATTTTTCAAAAGAGGAAATCCAAATGGCCAACAGACACATGAAAAAATGCTCAGGATCCCTAACAATCAGGGAAATGCAGATCAAAACCACCATGAGGTTTCACCTCACTCCAGTTAGATTGGCTTACATACAGAAATCAACAAACAACAGATGCTGGCGAGGATATGGGGAAAAAGGGACACTAATCCACTGTTGGTTGAATGCAAACTGGTAAAGCCACTATGGAAGACAGTTTGGAGAGTCCTCAGAAACCTGAATATAGCACCACCACAGGACCCAGCCATCCCACTACTTGGAATTTACCCAAATGGAATTAAAGGGGAGAAAAAAAGAGCCATTTGCACCTCAATATTTGTTGCAGCTCAATTCACAATAACTAAGACATGGAAGCAACCTAAATGTCCATCAACGGATGACTGGATAAAGAAACTATGGGATATGTACTCTATGGAACACTATACAGCAGTAAAAAAACAATGAAATCCGGGCATTTACAACAAAATGGAGGAAGCTGGAAAACATCATGCTGAGTGAAATAAGCCAGTCCAAAAGGGACAAATATCATATGTTCTCCCTGATCAATGGCAACTAAACGAGCATCTAAAATGATACCCATTGAAGTGAAATGGACACTATGAGAGACAATGACATGATCAGCCCTTGTGTAGACTACTGAGGAACAACTTACTATTTTATTCCTTTTAGTATTTTTGTTGTTGTTGTTGTTGCTCTGTTTGTTCTACATAAGACCACTGGTTGAACTCTGTAATCAA
Organism: Oryctolagus cuniculus; assembly: GCF_051225735.1. Taxonomy (NCBI): domain Eukaryota; kingdom Metazoa; phylum Chordata; class Mammalia; order Lagomorpha; family Leporidae; genus Oryctolagus; species Oryctolagus cuniculus. Next base: position 112,496,498 of record NC_142878.1, read on the forward strand.
TGCACAATCATTCTTAGGCATTTAAAATTAACAGAAAAGTGATCTCTGTTAAACATAGGAGTGGGAATAAGAGAGGGAGGAGATATATAGGTTGGCACATGCTCACTTGGACTTACCTCCAATAGTGGAACTAGAAATGTGCCAGGGGATTTCAACTCAGTCATACCAAGGAGGCAGGTACCAATGCCAGCACACTTGGTAAAGTGGTAAGTATAAATGCACAACCGATCAAAAAGATAGGGTATGTGTCGATGAGATTTCACAAATAAGGCCAGTGTAAGCAAATAATGAAGGATAGAATTAAAAGGGAGAGAATGATCCTGCGGGGGAAACAGGACACACAGCAGACTCATAGAATGGCAGCACTCCTGCCTCAGAATCAACCCTTGGGACATTCATATCTGGCTAAAAGGTCCATGAGAGTCTCACAGGCATGGAAAGCCATGACGCGGTGGCAAAAAACAATCTAAATGAAAGATCCTGGGGAACAAGACCCCAGCAGAAGAAACAGGCCATCAAGGAGAGAGGCACCTTTCTCTGAAGGGAGGAAGGAATCTCCACTGTGATATGGCCTTGACTAAACAAGTTCAGAGTCGGGGAACTCAAGGGGCTTCCATAGCCTAGACAGCTCATAGCAAGAGTCTTGGGTGATTGCCGACGTCATAAATAAGAGTGCCAATTGTTAAATCAACAACAGGAGTCACTGGGGTACATGCTCCCCACATAGGATCTCTGTCCTTAATGTGTTCTACTATGAAACTTAAAAACAACACTACTAGTCGAACAATACCCTATACCTTGTGTGGTTGTATGAGTGCAGCCTGTTGAAATCCTTGCTTAGTGTATACTAAGTTGATCTTCAGTATATGAAGGTAATTGAAAATGAAACTCGATGAAGGGCGGGATGGGAGAGGGAGTGGGAGAGGGGAGGGCCATGGGAGGGAGGGAGGTTGCGGGGGGAGCCACAACAATACAAAAGTTGCACTTTGTAAATTCACATTTATTTAAAAAAAACTATATAACAAACAAAAAAGAAAAAAAGACAAAGAAAAAAAAGAACTTAATACTTTACCCTCTTAGTATTTTTTATGTTCTACTTAAAACTGTTGGTTGAACTCTAATTAATACACAATTACTCTTAGGTGTTTAATTAATGCTATAACTAGCAGTCAAATAGTATTTTACACTTTGTGTTTCTGTGTGGGTGCAAACTGTTGAAATCTTTACTTAATATATGCTAAATTGATCTTCTGTATATAAAGATAATTGAAAATGAATCTTGATGTGAATCATCCCAGCACTGGTCATTGTGGCCATTTGGGGACTGAAAAAGTGGATGGAAGACCTCTCTCTGCCTCTGCCTCTGCCTTTCAAATAATTAAGTAAATTTTTTTTTTAAAAATGGAGATAATACTACAAACTAACTACTGGTGATAAACTCATTTCTGAATTTAAAGAAAAAAACATTAAGTCCTCAAGTCTCTAGCAAACAGTAATTGCATACACAAGAAAGACTGAAATCAAATTCTCTATTCTCAACACCAAAAACTTGAAGATAAATGGAAAATGTTAACAGAACTCTGAGAGTAAAAGCAATATGACCTTAGAAGCATATGTAGGCAAAAGAAGAAGAAGAAGAAAGAAGAAAGAAGAAAGGAGAAGAAGAAGAAGAAGTGGTGTACGTGGCAAGTAATCAACAAGCAACAGTAGGATGAACATGTAGTACAGGGGAATACCCATCCATACATCTGCAGAGGCAATGAAAGATGGCAATTTCACCCAATTGAGCAAAAGTAAAATGGTTTAAAATTAAATGAGCAAAACACATAGAATAAGCATTACATTTTATGAGTTAACTTTTATGCTGAAATATCTTCAGACTAAAATAAAAATTAACATCTACCTATGTTTACTTATGAGAAGTACTTTAAGAAATATTTATTGGACTTGCCCCAAACAGTAAAGTTAGAAACGTGCCAGGGGATTCCAATTCAATCCCATCAAGGTGGCATGTACCAATGCCATCTCACTAGTCAAAGTGATCAGTTTCAGTTCATAAGTGATCATAAGGATAGGATTGTCAAAGGGATCACATAAACAAGACTAGTGTCTGCTAATACTAACTGATAGAATTAAAAAGGAGAGAATGATCCAACATGGGAAGCGAGATACACAGCAGACTCATAGAATGGCAGATGTCCTAAACAGCACTCTGGCCTCAGCATCAACCCTTAAGGCATTCAGATCTGGCTTAAGAGCCCATGAGAGTATTTTAGGCATGGAAAGCCAAGACACTGTGGTAAAAGAAATGACCTAAATGAAAGATTGTGAGATCCCAGCAGAATGGGCCATCAAAGAAGGAGCTGCCATTCTGTGAAGGGAGGAGAGAACTTCCACTTTGATATGACCTTATCTAAATAAGATCAGAGTTGGTGAACTCAGGAGGCTTCCATAGCCTTGGCAACTCATGACTAGAGCCAGGGGAGATTGCTGACACCTGAAACAAGAGTGTCAATTGTTAAATCAACAACAGGAGTTACTGTGCACTTACTCCCCATGTAGGATCTCTGTCCTTCATGTGTTGTACTATGTGAATTAACAGTATAACTAGTACTCAAATAGTACTCTATACTTTGTGTTTCTGTGTGTGTGTAAACTGTTGAACTCTTTACTTAGTATATACTAAATTGATCTTCTGTATATAAAGATAATTGAAAATGAATCTTGATGTGAGTGGGATGGGAGAGGGAATAGGAGATCAGAGGGTTGCAGGTAGGAGAGAGATTATGGGGGGAAAAACCACTGTAATCCAAAAGCTGTACTTTGGAAATTTATATTTATTAAATAAAAGTTAAAAAAAGATTACTTTATTTGAAAAGTCACAGTTAGAAAGGATAAACAGACAGAAGTGGGGAGAGGGGTGACATGAGTCTTCCATTCACTGGTTCACTCTCCACATGGCTAAAATGAACAGTACTGGGCTAGGTCAAAGCCAGGAGGTTCATTTAAGTCTCCCTTGTAGATGGCAGGGATCCAGACACTCAAGTCATCTTCTACTGCCTTTCCCAGGCTACTAGCAGGGAGCTGGATTGGAAAGTGGACCAACTGGGACTTGAACTGGCACCCGTATGGGATGCTAGCATAGCAGGCAGCAGCTTTACCTGCTACACAGCAATGTCAGCTCCAAGAAGTACCATTTGCATAAACTCCATGGGCAGACAGAATCCAGGTCGAGTCAGTACTCAAAACACTGCTCTGTCATTCCCAGCTTTATGCTTGCAGACTTTTCTTCTGAATACCAGCCTTGACGTCCACAGTTTGACATCAGGAAGCCCAGCTCCAAGTACTCTCCACCACCACAGGATCTCACTTAGTGTTTCCTACCTTCCTGAAGCTTGGGGAATGGGAATCTCAAGATCCATCCTTGACATCTCATCTGTCCCGCTTCCCATTATTCAAGTCATTAGCAGACCCTCTATTTTTAGAATCTAACTTATTTTTCCCTTTTAAATTCATCCGTTTCTCCCTATCACTGAGTAACCACTCTAGAACTCTCAACAGAGTAAACTTCATTCTTCTCACTACTACACCTTTGGAACTCATCTCTCTTCATTCACTTTTACCTTCCGGGGCAGAATCCTAAGAGTCTCCCAGAGTCCCAGCCCCTGGTGTACATGTTCTGTATTACCCCTCTCTTAACTGTGGGCAGAACTGTGTGTAGGGCAGATTACACTCCAGTAATTAGCTTATGTGGTACAACAACAGTGAATGGGATTCCAAGGACATAATTAAAGGCCCAACTCCACGAACTTTTGAGGTAAGCTAAGTGAGATAATCCTAAAGGACGTGGACAGTCAGAGAAAGCATTCAACAAGGGGCTTGGACCCTTGGATCAGAGACTGCCCGTACTCACTGAAAAAGCAGCCCGTCATACTGCAGGCAGAGCCACGTGGCCAGAAATGGCAAGCAGGCTGGAGTTGCTTAGAATGGCCCTTGCCTGACAGCCAACAAAATCTGGGTACCTCAGCCCTACAGCCAGAAGGAACTGAATCCTCTAACAGCCTGTCAACTTGGAAAAGAACCTTGAGCTTCAAATAGGACCACAGCCCTGACAGACACCTTGAGTTCAACCAAGCAAAACCCTGAGACCTGAGTTACCCAGTGCCTAGACTCACAAAATGCAGGAACTATCAAAATACTCAATCTGGGGCTGGTATTGCAGCAAAACAGGGAAAGCTACCACAGGCTCCACCAGCAGCCCATATAATGGTTCAAGTCCCAGCTGCTCCACTTTCTCTCCGGTTCCCTGAAAATGTACCAGGGAAAGCAGCAGAAAATGGCCCCTGTCACCCATGTAGGAGACCAGGACAGAGTTCCAGCTCTGGCTTCAGCCTAGCCAAGCCCCAACCAATGAAGCCATTTGGGGAGTGAACTACTGGATAGAAGATCTCAACTTATCTGTGTCTCTCCCTCCCTTCTATCATTCTATCTTTCAAATAAATAAATCTTCATAATAAACAAATAAATAAATCTGTATTTGCATTAATCTGCTATGTTTGTTACCCAGCTGTGGAAAACTACTGCACTCCAACTAATTCTTTTTTTTCCTTTTTTGTATTATTATTTTATTTTGTTTAAGGATAACCAACTTCATGCCTTTAATGTATACAGATTTGGGAACATGATGATTCTTCCCCATCTACCTCCTTCCCCCACATACTCCCATCCTTCTTCTTCTTCCTTCTTCCTTTTCCATTCTTGGTTTTTACAGAGATCAATCTTTCCAACTGATTTTTTACACTGCTGCCAGTGTGTTCTTTACAGGGGTGGAGATATCGCCCATAGGTCATAGAAGGCCCAGGAAAATCTTGGGTCTGGCTCTGCCAAGGCAACCACAGGCTGCATTTGAAATTCAATAAATGTACAGCAGGCTAAATTTTAAGGAGATAATTCTGTATAGCCCATGATTCATGTTATAATAAATAGGCAAGGGGCTGGTGCTATGATGTAGCAGGTAAAGCCATTGCCTTCAGTGCCAGCATCCATATGGGTGCCGGTTCCAGACCTGGCTGCTGTACTTCTGATCCAGCTCTCTGCTATGGCCTGGAAAAGCCATAGAAGATGGCCCAAGTCCTTGGGCTCCTATGCCCAAGTAGAGTAAATGGATCCGTGTGAGCCTAGAACACATGGTCTGCAGCTCACTCACCACTTCCCCACTCCAGTGTCTTCTACTACTCTAAGCTCACATGACTTTCATACAGTCACTAGCAAATGCTGTTCTCAGCATGTGAGAAACATGCGCGTGGTATAATAACAGCAACAAATCCCAGCTGGCAGCTGCAGGTCACACATGGTGTGTAAACCCATGCAGCCAGGCGAGCTATCCGAGAAAAAACAAAGGGGAAGAGAAAAGACAGAGACTGCATCCTGGAGACCCTGCCTGTCAGTGGTCAAGAGAAGAACACACAGCAGAAAGACCTGCAGAGGCAGGGTCAGCGGTGACAAAGCCAGGACAGTACCATGTGCCAGAAGGTCACTGAAGGCATTGCCCCAGGAAGGACTCATCTACCAGGTCAAGCACTGCTCACGTCTAGCTTCAACTACCCCCAATCCACCCCAGGAATAGCACAAGGCTTCTCAGTACTGAGGAGATCAAGGTCCTGTGAGGAAAGTTCAAGTCTATTGCTTAAAATCACATTCAATTTCAAGTTTCCTAGTCTACAGAAAAATTCTTGATCAAATTTCAACAGCCCAGAAAATATTTTGCTGTTGTATTCATTTTATAAACAGAAATACATCACAAACTTTTCAAAATTTATTTCATATAAAATGTGCTTGCCTCTGCCAACTGGTACGGTAAAAAAGGCTTTTCTCCCACTGTCACTGTCTCTGTGTAACTAATACTTCAAACATCATCTCTTCTTTAACCTACAGAGCAGAAAAGTAAGTCCTATAAGGAATATTTATGACAACAGGCAGAAACATTTTACAAAAACAACAGAGACAACAATATTGTCAAAGTAGCAAATGTACAATAAAACAAAGGAAAACACTGTGAGTGAGATCCCAGTGAAAAGAATGGTCCATCAAAGAAGGAGGTACCTTTCTCTGAAGGGAGGGGAGAACTTCCACTTTGACTATGACCTTGTCTAAATAAGACTGAAGTCGGCAAACTCAAAAGGCTTCCATAGCCTTGGCAACTCATGACAAGAGCCTAGGGAGATTACTGAAGCCATAAACAAAAGTGTCAATTTGTTAAATCAAAAACAGGAGTCACCGTTTCCCATAGTCTCCGTTTCACTTCAGGAGGTTTCCTTTTTGGTGTTCAGTCAGTTGTCACCAATCAGGGAGAATATATGGTATTTGTCCCTTTGGGACTGGCTTATTTCACTCAGCATGATGTGTTCCAGATTCCTCCATTTTGTTGCAAATGACTGGATTTCGTTGTTTCTTACTGCGGTATAGTATTCTAAAGAGTACATATCCCATAATTTCTTTATCCAGTCTACCGTTGATGGGCATTTAGGTTGGTTCCAGGTCTTAGCTATTGTGAATTGAGCTGCAATAAACATTAGGCTGCAGACCGCTTTTTTGTTTGCCAATTTAAATTCCTTTGGGTAAATTCCAAGGAGTGGGATGGCTGGGTTGAATGGTAGGGTTATATTCAGGTTTCTGAGGAATCTCCAGACTGACTTCCATAGTGGCTTGACCAGTTTGCATTCCCACCAACAGTGGGTTAGTGTCCCTTTTTCCCCACATCCTCGCCAGCATCTGTTGTTGGTAGATTTCTGTATGTGAGCCATTCTAACCGGGGTGAGGTGAAACCTTATTGTGGTTTTGATTTGCATTTCCCAGATTGCTAGTGACCTTGAACATTTTTTCATGTGCCTGTTGGCCATTTGGATTTCCTCTTTTGGGAAACGGTGACTTGATCAGCATAGCCCTGACTGTTAATGAACAACTTAATACATTATCCCTCTTAGTAGTTTTTTTGTCTGTTCTACTTAATATGACTGGTTTAATTCTGTAATTAATACACAGTTATGCTTAAGTGTTAAAAATTAACTGAAATGTGATCCCTGTTAAACATAAGAGTGGGAATAAGAGAGGGAAGAGATGTATAATTTGGGACATGCTCAAGCTGACTTGCCCCAAATGGTAGAGTTAAAAACATACCAGGGGATTCCAATTCAATCCCATCAAGGTGGTATGTACCAATGCCATCTCACTAGTCCAAGTGATCAATTTCAGTTCACAATTGATCATAATGAAAGGACTAAGAGTCAAATGGAGCACATAAACAAGTCTAGTACCTGCTAACACTAACCGATAGAATAAATAAAGGGGAGAGTGATCCAACATGGGAAGTGAGATACTCAGCAGACTCATAGAATGGCAGATGCCCTAAATAGCACTCTGGCCTCAGAATCAGCCCTAAAGGCATTCGGATCTGGCTGAAAAGCCCATGAGAGTATTTCAGGCATGGAAAGCCAAGACACTGGCAAAAGATCTCTGCGAGTGAGATCCCAGTGGAAAGAACAGGTCTTCAAAGAAGGAGGTGTCTTTCTCTGAAGGGAGGAGAGAACCTCCACTTTGACTATGAGCTTGTCTAAACAAGATAAGAATCGGAGAACTCAGAGGGCTTCCATAGCCTTGGAAACTCATGACCGGAGCATAGGGAGACTACTGATGCCATAGACAGGAGTGTCAATTGGTAAAGTCAACAACAGGAGTCACTGTGCACTTACTCCTCATGTAGGATCTCTGTCCTTAATGTGCTGTGTATTGAGATTTAATGCTATAACGAGTACTCAAACAATATATTTCACTTTGTGTTTGTATGGGGGTGTAAACTGTTGAAATCTTTACCTAATGTATACTAAACTGATCTTCTGTAAAAAAAAAAAAAAAAGAAATTGTCAACTCCCAACTTGACTCTCACTGGGATTAAACATGACAATAGGTCTGATCTGATTTCATCATCATTTAAAAAAAATCATCTATTATTTTTCACTTTCTGTTTCTGTGTGGGAGCAAACTGTTGAAATCCTTACTTAATGTATACTAAGCTGATCTTCTGTATATTAAGATAATCGAAAATGAATCTTGATGTGAATGGAAGGGGAGAGGGAGTGGGAAAGGGGAGGGTAGTGGGTGGGAGGGACGGTATGTGGGGGAAGCCATTGTAATCCATAAATCGTACTTTGGAAATTTATATTCATTAAATAAAAGTTAAAAAAAAAAACAGGAGTCACTGTGCACTTACTCCTCATGTAGGATCTCTGTCCTTAATGTGCTGTTCAATGTGAAGTAAAGCTATAAATAGTACTGAAACAGTATTTTACACTTTATGTTCTGTGTGGGTGCAAACTGTTGAAATCTTTACTTAGTATATACTAAATTGATCTTCTGTATATAAAAAAAAGGAAAACAAACAAAAACTATACTGGGTAACTTTAATATTATCCAAAGTAGAAGTAGGAGTCCAACTCAACACCAACTTGATCTCCTTCAAAAATAGAGGGAAAAAACAGAAATTAATATAGGTCTTTAAAAAAAAGGTGTTTTTTTTCTATTATTTCCCCAGGCCACCTAATTACTTGAGCCATCACTGCTGCCTTCCAGGGAAGTTATAGGAAGTTGAAGTCAGGAATCAGAGCTGCTGGGAACCAAACCCAAGTACTCCAATGAAGAAAATGGGCATTTGAGCTGCTTTCTTGACACTCAGTCCAAATACCTTCCCAATTAGGTCGTTTTAAATTAAAATGCTTACTTTCTGATTATAACAGATAAATGAATATCACTGTGCAGAATATAGAAAATGAAAAACTAGAAAAAATATTTTCAGACAACCAGTCATAATCCAATATGTTTCAGATGTGTAATTCTATTCCTGGATGTTGAACTTCAATAGAAAGCTCTTGGCTCCCTCTGTTCAGTTTCTCTGTCCAGCGGTAACTACTAGAATGAATTTGGCATGAATCATGTTGATGCCTGTTTTTCACACTTTTATAGGTATTAAAGGTATTCATAAACACTGTTATCTCGACAACTATATTTAGCTTTTCACCTGTATGATATACTGTCACTATTTTTACATCTAACTATGTTGATAATTTGGATTAAGTTTACTTAGAGTAATCGCTATGCAGAATTCCAGCATGTAAACTTACTATACTGTGGAATCCATACTTGTTGACACTATTTGCAAGTATATTTAAACTATTTATAATTTTGCACAACTGGAAAACTGCAAATTAATATTGTTACCTATGAGTTCAAGAGCTTCTGAGAACAAACCCAGCAATGGAATCTCCAGGATGTGGTATACACATTTTCTGTTCTAAGAATACTGGCGAGCTCCTGTAAACAACTTTTATAACTTTGTCCTCTAGGTTGTAAAGAACAAAAAGTCCTTGCTTCTTCAAAGTCTGACTATACTGGGTGTTACCAAGCTTTTGGATTTTGCCAAACTTCTAAGCATGAAAATGCCAAACCAGGGATTTTAAAGTACCCACTATGAGGTCGGCACTGTGGTGTAGCAGGTTCTAGACCAAGTTGTTCCACTTACAATTCAGCTTTCTGTTAACGCACCTGAGAAAACAGCAGAGGATGGCCCAAGTCCTTGGCCCCCATGCCCCCAGGTGAGACCTGGAGGAAGCTCCTTGCTCTTGGCATTGGATCAGCACAGCCCCAGCCATTTGGGGAGTGAACCAGCAGATGGAAGATCTCTCTCTGTCTGCCTCTGCATCTCTCTGTGGCTCTGTGCTTCAAATGAATGAATAAACCTAAAAAATTTTTCTAATAAAAGTATCCACCCACAGGGGTCTGTGTGGTATAATGGGTTAAGCCACTGCTTGCAACGAGAGTATCCAAAATGGGCACTGATTCAAGTCCCAATATTCCACTCTGATCCAGCTCCCTGCTAATTCATGTGGTAAAGCAGATGAAGATGGCTCAAGTCCTTGTGCCCCTTCACCCAGGTGGGAGACCCAGAAGAAGCTCCTGACTCCTGACTTCAGTCTGGCACAGCCCTGGCTGATGCAGCCTTCTGGGGAGTGAACCAGCAGATGGACAACTCGCTTGTTCTCTCCTTCTCCCCCTTCTCTCTAACTCTGCCCTTCAAATAAATAAATCTCTTACAAAAAAAGTTTCCACACACAAATATATACCATCAATAAAATTTTATATAGGCATTATAACATAAAAATACATCAGCAAATGTTTAGATTACAAGGAGAGGCTAAAATAGAAAAGGAGAGAGGGGAGCATGAGTACCAGCAATTTATGACAGGTCAATGAACAAATTTTAAACAGTGATTTTAAATCATACTAAATGAGGGAAAACATCAGGCACATGTAGGACCATAAACTGTATGTACAGCTTCTTCAGAGCATCAGTGACTCAATGCTTACATTTTAAAAGCTGCCTATATTTGGGACACATGACCTTCACAAATACACTAAAACGAAAAATGAACCACCATATTTAAATACAAACACTCAAGCTTCTAGATACATTTAAAGTCCTTTGAAAAGTAAAAATAACACCAGAAAATACAAAAATGGCAAAAAATGTGTGGTAAAAAGCAAGTAATACTCTGATGTATGAATGTTTTTAGCTTATCTGTATATTTTATTTATTTGAAAGGCAGGAAAAGAAAGAGAAACAGATAGTATCACTCCCTCAGATGCCCTACATAGGCAGAGATGGAATAAGCTGAAGTCAGGGGCAGGGAATTCAACCTGCTTCCACCACACAGGTGGCAGAGACCCAAGGATGCAAGCCATCACCACCAACTCCAAGGCTGAGATTAGCAGGAAGCTGAAATCAGGAGCGGAGCCAGACTCACACTTGGCAGGTCCTCTGATATTGGACATACATACCCAAGCAGCATCTTGAACATGAGGGCAAACACCCACCCCTATTGTGAGGCAGACATCTGCAATAACTCAAGGTCAACATCTCAGAATAAATGAGCTCAAGAAACTTCTTAGGAGAAACAAACAATGTGAGCTAGCAAGAGCAAGGAACAATGCTCACTTCCACACCCTTGAGGGGACAGTATCAACCGGTACAACCATTGTAGAGAATAATTTGAGCATATCAATAAGGCTCAATACATACACATACCATAACTCCAAAATTCTACACCTTCGACTAACTCCTAGAATAATCCTCACACATATTAGCAAGGTGTTGTGCACAAAAATGCCTATAATAGTTCAATTTAACATTGAAAATTTGAAAACAAGAATAGAAATGATAACCGCTAAATTCAACATGATGGTTTTACCTTTGGATAGCACAGGAAACACAGCAGACCTCATTTTATGCAATATCTCACTGAGTGGGGCTGTGAGTGCCTAAGTGTTTTTATATTGTGCTTTACATGGTATGTGTGTTAGAAACATTCCCTAACTTAGAGGAAAACAAGAAAATAGAGTAAAGCAGAAATAAATCATAAAATGGTAGAAATGATAAATCTATGACAAAAATTAAGAAACATGAACAGAAAGCTAACATGGAGAAAAATTTTAAAGAATCACACTAATAAATCATTTACAGGGAGGCCAGCGTTGTGGCACAGTGGGTTAAGCGAACATCTGCAGCACTGGCATCCCATTTTTATGGGTGGCAGCTCAAGTCCTGGCTGCTCCATTTCAGATCCAGATCTCTGCTATGGCCAGGAAAGCAGTGGAGGATGGTCCAAGTGCTTGCCCCTGCACCCACATGGGAGACCCAGAAGAGGCTCTTGGCTCCTGGCTTTAGCCTGGCTCAGAATGGGCAGTTGTGGCTATTTGGGGAGTTATCCAGCAAGTAGAAGACCTCTCCCACTCTCTGTAACTCTGCCTTTCAAATAAATGAAATAAATAATTTACAAAGAACATCAATCAATAAATATTAGGGGCCAATATTGTGGCTTAGCACCATTTGCAAAGCCAGCATCCATTTTGGAGTGCCAGAGTTCAAATCCCATCTACTCCACTGCCAGTACATCTTTCTGCTAATGTGCTTGGGAAGCTGGTGGAAAACTGTCAAACACCTGCGCCCCTGCACCCATGTGTGAGACCAGTTCTGGTTTGGTCCAGACTCATTTGCTGAGGCCATTTGAGAAGTGAACCAGAGGATGGAAGATCTCTCTGTGTATTTCTCCTTCTTTACCTGCTATTCTGCCTTCACATAAAGAAACTCTTTAAAAAAACAATAAATTCTAAATTTTGAATACATTATTCCCCAGAAAAAAACACAAAGTATCAAAATAAATCAAGAATATTTGAAAACCCCAAAAAGTTTGTAAACCAGGAAGAAATGAAAGACACCAAATACAGTTGCTCATAAGGTGGTTCTCTCTCAAACTTGTAAAGAAACACATTACTCTCTGCTGATGACCTTTCTTCTAAATACAGAACAAAGGGTGAACAGCCACTCAAGTTACTCAAGGAGAGGGCTGAGCCAGCACTGAATCTCATAAAGATGGCACACGTGCACACACACACACACATTGTTTATTCTATTTGGTAATCATTCTAACAAAAATATGACTGAATTCTCAGCTACCTCCATCATTTTAAAATATTATTTTAAACTGTATTAATATAAAACAAGTGGCAATGGGTTCAATATCTAATTTGCAAGCTCTCATATTTACCTGAGAAATTGATACATGTATATTAAAAACAGATACTTTACATTGTCTTGGAAGATGTTAAAATTTACACAAACACATAGATCTGGTAAAAACTGATCTTTTTGGAAATCGTGATGATTCTAAAATCTCAGCACAAAATCAGCCTCCACAGTTACCACCAATTCATCCTGAGCTTGTTCACCTCTCACAATTTCACAAAAATCCATCAAATGGGCTTTTACTTTTCCCCAGTTAACAAAAAATACCTGGAAGCATTAAATTAAATTAAATTAAATTAAAATTAAAACACTACTTTTTTAAGTATATGTGCTGCCGAAGCGAGCACTAAAACACTACTTTTAAAAGAAAAAAAGGATCAGGAAAAAAAAATTGCAGAGGAAACTCTTCCGGAGCTAGTGGCGGTGACTACGAGGACCTACTGGGAGAGCAGGGTCGCCCACCACGCGGAAGCCGAACCACGGGAACCGCAGAGTCTGAGCGCCAGTGCGGGAAGGGGAGTCAATGTGACACAGACACCAGCGGGGAGAGGAGGGACGCCCAGGACTCCAAGTCCACACATCGGCGCTGGAAGCGGAGGTGAGCTCAGTAACCTGAGACATTGGTGGGGAAACGGCAGACAGAATTTTAGAGGGAAGCAGGCTTTGAAGTGGGAAAGTTCAACAGACTACAGGAGAGAAGGGAAAAAAATAAAAATAAAAAAAAAGGTGGGGGTGTACTGGTACAGACAAGTTCCTCTCTCAGCCAACCTTGCAAAGGCGAGCAAGAGACAAAGAGCTGGGATATACATAATAAAAGGGGAGAGTTAAGGCTACAATTCAGTACCCTAGGCAACCAAGTGGGAGTCCCCAGGAGAAAAGGAGCCTGCACAGACACTTTGGGGAGAAGCCAGAGATCTGAAGCTAAATACCATCCATTCTGCTCAGCCTTGCAGTATTACTTATCTCCTGAATAAAAAATAAAAGAAAATAAATAAATGAATAAATAAATAGAGATTTACCACGCATAACCTTGGCACACCTGTAACACTGAAGAACCAAGCAGAGCTCTCAGGCCACACCCATCTCAAGCCTCCAAGGCTCCTCCAACAGCAGGCAGTCCACTTAACACAGACATAGTATAAAAAATAACACCTCACAGTGAGGGAAACAGAATTAACCATGCCAAGCAATAAACACAGAAATCGAGGGAACAAGATCAACGATGACACTATGACGCCTCCAAATAAACAAAACACCCCAAGCCAAGATTATGAAGATGATGAGATAGAAGAAATGCAAGACACGGATTGCAAAAAATTTATGATAAGAACATTTAGAAGTTTTCAAAAGCAAATCCTTGAACTACAGAAATCCTTATTGGATGGGATTGAAAATCTCTCTCATGAAAATAAAATTTTAAGGAAGAATCAAAATGAAACGCAGAAACTAGTAGAACAGGAAAGTGTGATAGTGAAGAGAAATCAAAATGAAATGAAGAGCTCAATAGATCAAATGACAAACACATTAGAGAGCCTTAAAAACAGAATGGGTGAAGCAGAAGAGAGAATATTGGACTTAGAAGACAGAGCACAGGAAAACATACAGTTAGACCAAAGAAAAAAAGAGGAAATTAGAAATCTAAAAAAGATTGTTGGGAATCTACAGGATACTATTAAAAAAACCAACATTCGGGTTCTAGGAGTTCCTGAAGGCATGGAGAGAAAGGATTAGAAGGCCTTTTTAGTGAGATACTAGCAGAGAACTTTCCAGGTCTGGAGAAGGACAGACACATCCTAGTACAGGAAGCTCATAGAACCCCCAGTAAACATGACCAAAAGAGATCCTCACCACGACACGTTGTAATTAAACTCACCACAGTGAAACATAAAGAAAAGATCCTAAAATGTGCAAGAGAGAAATGTCAGATTACTCTCAGAGGATCTCCAGACTCACAGCAGACTTCTCATCAGAAACACTACAGGCTAGGAGGGAATGGCAAGACATAGCACAGGTGCTAAGAGAGAAAAATTGCCAGCCCAGAATATTATATCCTGCTAAGCTCTCATTTGTGAATGAAGGTGAAATAAAGACCTTTCATAGCAAACAGAAAGTGAAAGACTTTGCTGCCACTCGTCCGGCCCTGCAAAAGATACTTAAAGATGTGCTACACTCAGAAACACAGAAACACGGCCATCAATATGAAAGAAGGTAAAGGAAGAACACCTACCAGTAAAAGAAAATGGGAAGCTCAAAGCATATATTAGAACTTATCTTTGGCAAATGGCACGTCAAAGTCACTATGTATCAATAGTCACATTAAATGTGAATGGACTTGACTCTTCAGTTAAAAGACACTGATTGGCTGACTGGCTTGAGGAACACAACCCAACTATTTGTTGCCTACAAGAAACACATCTCTCTAACAAAGATGCATGCAGACTGAAAGTGAAAGGTTGGAAAAAGATATTCCATGCTAATAAAAACCAAAATAAAGCAGGTGTAGCCATATTAATATCAGAGAAAATAAACTTTAATACAAAAACTGTTAAGAGAGACAAAGAGGGGCACTATATAATGATTAAGGGTTCAATTCAACAGGAAGATGTAACTATTATAAATGTATATGCACCTAATTACAGGGCACCGGTCTATTTAAAAGATATGTTAAGGGACTTAAAGGGAGACTTAGATTCCAATACAATAGTACTGGGGGACTTCAATACTCCACTCTCAGAAATAGATAGATCATCCGGACAGAAGATCAACAAGGAAACAGCAGATTTAATCAACACTATTGCCCAAATGGATCTAACATATATCTACAGAACTTTCAATCCTACAGCTGAAGACTTTACATTCTTCTCAGCTGTGCATGGAACCTTCTCTAGGATTGATCACATACTAGGCCATAAAGCAAGTCTCAGCAAATTTAAAAGAATTAGAATCATACCACGTAGCTTCTCAGACCACAGCAGAATGAAGCTGGAAATTAGCAACTCAGTAAACCCAGAAAGTATGCAAACACATGGAGACTGAACAACATGCTCCTGAATGAACACTGGCTCATTCAAGAAATCAAAAGAGAAATCAGAAACTTTCTGGAAGTAAATGAGGATAACAACACAACATATCAAAACTTATGGGAAACAGCAAAAGCAGTATTGGGAGGCAAGTTTATAGCAATAGGTGACTATATCAAGAAATTGGAAAGGCACCAAATAAAATACCTTTCAACGCATCTCAAGGACCTAGAAAAACTGCAGCAAACCAAACACAAATCTAGTAGGAGAAGAGAAATAATTAAAATCAGAGAAGAAATTAACAGGATTGAATTGAAAAAAAAAACATTACAAAAAATCAGCCAAGCGAGGAGCTGGTTTTTTGAACAAATAAACAAAACTGACACCCCATTGGCCCAACTAACAAAAAAAAGAAAAGACCCAAATCAATAAAATCAGAGATGAAAAAGGAAACGTAACAACAGACACCACAGAAATAAAAAGAATCATCAGAAATTACTATAAGGACTTGTATGCCAGCAAACAAAAAAATCTATCAGAAATGGATAGATTCCTGGACACATGCAACCTACCTAAATTGAACCAGGAAGACATCAAAAACCTAAATAGACCCATAACTGATACAGAAATTGAAACAGTAATAAAGGCCCTCCCAATAAAGAAAAGCCCAGGACCAGATGGATTCACTGCTGAATTCTACCAGACATTTAAAGAAGAACTATTTCCATTTCTTCTCAAACTATTCAGAACAATTGAAAAAGATGGAATTCTCCCAAATTCTTTCTATGAAGCCAGCATCACCTTAATCCCTAAGCCAGAGAAAGATGCAGCACTGAAAGAAAATTATAGACCAATATCCCTGATGAACATAGACGCAAAAATCCTCAATAAAATTCTCGCCAATAGAATGCAACAACACATCAGGAAAATCATCCACCCAGACCAAGTGGGATTTATCCCTGGTATGCAGGCATGGTTCAACATTCGCAAATCAATCAATGTGATTCACCACATTAACAGACTGCAGAAGAAAAACCATATGATTATCTCAATTGATGCAGAGAAAGCATTAGATAAAATTCAACACACTTTCATGATGAAAACTCTAAGCAAATTGGGTATAGAAGGAACATTCCTCAATATAATCAAAGCATTTTATGAAAAACCTACGGCCAGGATCCTATTGAATGGGGAAAAGTTGGAAGCATTTCCACTGAGATCTGGCACCAGACAGGGATGCCCACTCTCACCACTGCTATTTAACATAGTTCTGGAAGTTTCAGCCAGGGCCATCAGACAAGAAAAAGAAATTAAAGGAATACAAATTGAGAAGGAAGAAGTCAAACTATCCCTCTTTGCAGACGATATGATTCTTTACTTAGAGGATCCAAAGAACTCTACTAAGACACTATTAGAACTCATAGAGGAGTTTGGCAAAGTGGCAGGATATAAAATCAATACACAAAATTCAACAGCCTTTGTATACATAAGCAATGCCATGACTGAGAAAGAACTGCTAAGATCAATCCCATTCACAATAGCTACAAAAATAATCAAATACCTTGGAATAAACTTAACCAAGGACATCAAAGATCTCTACAATGAGAATTACAAAATCTTAAAGAAAGAAATAGAAGAGGATACCAAAAAATGGAAAAACCTTCCATGCTCATGGATTGGAAGAATCAATATCATCAAAATGTCCATTCTCCCAAAAGCAATTTATAGATTCAATGCAATCCCAATCAAGATACCAAACACATTCACTCAGATCTAGAAAAAATGATGCTGAAATTCATATGGAGGCACAAGAGACCTCGAATAGCTAAAGCAATCTTGTACAACAAAAACAAAGCTGGAGGCATCACAATACCAGATTTCAGGACATACTACAGGTCAGTTGTAATCAAAACAGCATGGTACTGGTACAGAAACAGATGGATAGACCAATGGAACAGAATTGAAACACCAGAAATCAACCCAAACATCTACAGCCAACTTATATTTGATCAAGGATCTAAAACCAATTCCTGGAGTAAGGACAGTCTATTCAATAAATAGTGCTGGGAAAACCTGGAACCAACCTAAATGCCCATCAACGGTAGACTGGATAAAGAAATTATGGGATATGTACTCTTTAGAATACTATACCGCAGTAAGAAACAACGAAATCCAGTCATTTGCAACAAAATGGAGGAATCTGGAACACATCATGCTGAGTGAAATAAGCCAGGCCCAAAGGGACAAATACCATATGTTCTCCCTGATCGGTGACAACTGACTGAACACCAAAAAGGAAACCTGTTGAAGTGAAATCGACACTATGAGAAATGGTGACCTGATCAGCATAGCCCTGACTGTTAATGAACAACTTAATTCATTATCCCTCTTAGTAGTTTTTTTGTCTGTTCTACTTAATATGACTGGTTTAATTCTGTAATTAATACACAGTTATTCTTAAGTGTTGAAATTTAACTGAAATGTGATCCCTGTTAAACATAAGAGTGGGAATAAGAGAGGGAAGAGATGTACAATTTGGGACATGCTCAAGCTGACTTGCCCCAAATGGTAGAGTTAGAAACATACCAGGGGATTCCAATCCCATCAAGGTGGCATGTACCAATGCCATCTTACTAGTCCAAGTGATCAATTTCAGTTCACAATTGATCATAATGAAAGGACTAAGAGTCAAAGGGAGCACATAAACAAGTCTAGTACCTGCTAACACTAACCGATAGAATAAATAAAGGGGAGAGTGATCCAACATGGGAAGTGAGATACTCAGCAGACTCATAAAATGGCAGATGTCCTAAACAGTACTCTGGCCTCAGAATCAGCCCTAAAGGCATTCGGATCTGGCTGAAAATCCCATGAGAGTATTTCAGGCATGGAAAGCCAAGACACTCTGGCAAAAAAACAAAAACAAAACAACAACAACAAAACCCTAAATGAAAGATCTCTGTGAGTGAGATCCCAGTGGAAAGAACAGGTCTTCAAAGAACGAGGTACCTTTCTCTGAAGGGAGGAGAGAACCTCCACTTTGACTGTGACCTTTCTAAACAAGGTAAGAGTCGGAGAACTCAAGGGGCTTCCATAGCCTTGGAAACTCATGACTGGAGCATAGGGAGATTACTGATGCCATAAACAGGAGTGTCAATTTGTAAAGTCAACAACAGGAGTCACTGTGCACTTACTCCTCATGTAGGATCTCTGTCCTTAATGTGCTGTACATTGAGACTTAATGCTATAACGAGTACTCAAACAGTATATTTCACTTTGTGTTTCTATGGGGGTGCAAACTGTTAAAATCTTTACTTAATGTATACTAAACTGATCTTCTGTAAAAAAGAAGAAGAAGAAATTATCAATTCCAAATGTGATCCTCACTGGGATTAAACATGACAATAGGTCTGATCTGATTTCATCATCATTTAAAAAATCATCTATTATTTTTCACTTTATGTTTCTGTGTGGGAGCAAACTGTTGAAATCTGTACTTAATGTATGCTAAACTGATCTTCTGTATATAAAGATAATTGAAAATGAATCCTCATGTGAATGGAAGGGGAGAGGGAGTGGGAAAGGGGAGGGTTGCAGGTGGGAGGGACATTATGGGGGGGGAAGCCATTGTAATCCATATTCTGTACTTTGGAAATTTATATTCATTAAATAAAAGTTAAAAACTAAATAAAAAATAAAAATAAATTAAATCTTAAATGAAAAATTTAAATTGCAATTATACCAGTTATTGTAACTATTTTTATATTTTATACCAACCAAAGCCTTAAGGTTAAAATTACTGTCAACCTGAAGGGACTAGAGGCAATCACTTTTTAAAAATTTACTCATGTATCAGAGAGGTAGAGTTACAGACCGCAATGGCTGGAGATGCACCTATCTGAAGCCAGGAGCCAGGAGCCTCCTCCGGGTCCCCCATGCAGGTGCAGGGGCCCAAGGACCTAGACCATGCTCCACTGCTTTCCCAGGCCATAGCAGAGAGCTGGATGGGAAGAGGAGCAGCCGGGACTAGAACCAGCACCCACATGGGATGTCTGCCAGCTCAAGGAAATCACCTTTTAAAATAACTTCGAGGGCAGCGCTGTGGCACAGCAGGTTACTATAGCAGTGGCATCCCATACAGGCGCCAGTTCAAGTCCCAGCCACTCTACTTCCAATCCAGCTCTCTGCTGTGGCCTGAGAAAGCAGTGGAAGAGGGTCCAAGTTCAAGCCCTGAACCCTCCAGTCACACCAACAGGGATGCCTTGAACCTGCCAGCAGCATCAAGAGGCACGCTCCGAACCTGCCATCCCAGCAACAGGGATGCCCCGAATCCACCAGCCTCACCAACAGCAGTGCCTTGAAACCACCAGCCACACTAACAGGGATGCCCTGAACCTGCTAGGCACACCACCAGCAATGCCCTGAACCTGCCGGGCACAAAAACAGGGGTGCCCTGAACACGAAAGCCAACCAACAATGACGCCCCAAAACTGCCAGCCACACCAAAAGGATGCCCCAACCTGCCAACCACACCAACAGGGATGCCCCAAAACCACCAGCCACACCAACAGTGACAAATGATCCCACCAGCCACATCAACAGGGATGCCTGAACCTGAAAGCCACACCAACAGGGATGCCCCGAACTTAGCTGTTACACCAACAGGGAAGCCCCAAACATGACAGCCACAACAGCGATGCCTCAAAACTGCCAGTCACGCCAATAGCAGTGCCCCAAACCCAGCAGGCACATCAACAGGGATGCCGCAAACCCACCAGTCACACCAATAGGGATTCCTCAAACCTGCCTGCCACACCAACAGCAATGCCCTGAACCTGCCAGCCATATCAACAGCGATGACCAAACCTGATAGCCACACCAACAGCTACACCCTGAACCCAACCAGCCCCATGAACAGGGACACCCTGAGCCCACCAGACTTAACAACAGTGATGCCCTGAACCTTCCAGCCACACCACCAGTGGTGCCCTGAATCTGGCTGTCACACCAACAGGGAGGTCCTGAACCTACCTGTCCCATTGACAGGGGCACCCTGATCCTGCCTGTAACACTGAAAGGGGCAGCCTGAACCTGCCAACCACACTTACAGCAGCACCCTGAACCTGCAAGACATACCAACAAGGATGTCCAGAACCTGTAAGCCAACCAACAGGGATTGCACAAACCCACCAGTACACCAAGAGCAATGCTCTGAGGCAGACAGCCACCCTAAGAGGAACACCTTGAACTCGCCAGCCAAACCAACAACAATTTCCTGAACCCACCAGCCACACCAACAGCAATGCCCTGAACCAACAGCCACACCAACAGCGGTGCCCCGAACCTGCCAGCCACACCAATAGGAACACCTGGAACCTAGTTGTAACACAAACAGGGATACCTTGTCACAACCTGGCTATCAAAACAAGAGGGATGCCCCGAAACTATCAGTCACACCAACAGGGACACCCCGAACCTGTCAGTCACACCAACAGGATGCCCTGAACTCGGCTGTCATAATAAGAGGGATGCCCCGAACCTGTCAGCCACACCAACAGGATGCCCTGAACTCGGCTGTCATAATAAGAGGGATGCCCCAAACCTGTCAGCCACACCAATAGGGACACCCCGAACCTGTCAGTCACACCAACAGGGGTGCCCTGAACCTGGCTGTCACAAGAGGGATGCCCCAAACCTATCAGCCACACCAACAGGATGCCCTGTACTTGGCTGTCATAACAAGAGTGATGCCCAAAACCTGCAAGCCACACCAACAGTGATGTCCTGAACCCACAAGCCACACCGACAAGGATGCCACGAACCTGCCAGCTACTCCAAAACGATGCCCTGAACCTGTCAGTTACACCAACAGAGATGCCTGGAACCCACTTGCCAGACCAACAGCGATGTTCTGAACCCACCAGCAACACCAACAGGGATGCCCCAAACTGACCAGCCACAAGAACAGGGATACTCCGAAGCCAACAGCCACACCTACAGCGATGCCCCAAACCTTCCAGCCACATCAACAGGGATGCCCCGAACCTGGCGGTCACTCCAAGAATGATGTCCCAAAACTGGTTGTCACACCAACAGGGGCGTCCCAAACATGCCAGCTACAACAACAGCAATGCCCCAAACTCACCATCCACATCAACAGGGACACCCCAAACCCTCCAGTCACACCAACAGCAATGCCCTGAACCCCCCAAGCATACCAACAGCAATGACCACACCTGCTAGCCACACCAACAGCTATACCCTCAACCCACCAGCCACACCAACAGCAAATCCCTGAACCTACCAGCCTTATCAACAGGGATGCCCCAAACAAGCCAGCCACTCAATGGGGATGCCCTGAGCCTGCCAGCCTCACCAACAACAATGCCCTGAACCTGCCAGCCATACCAACAGCAATGCCTCGAACCTTCCAGCCACACCAGCAGGGGTTTCCTGAACCCGGCTGTCACACAAACAGGGATGCCCTGAATCCAGCTGTCACACCAATAGGGAGGTCCTGAACCTGCCTGTCCCACTGACAGGGGCACTTCGATCCTGCCTGTAATACTAAAAGAGGTACCCTGAACCTGCCAACCACACTTACAGGGGCACCCCGAATCTGTCACCCATCAACAGTGATGCTCTGAGACCGCCAGCCACACCATCAGGGATGCCCCAATCCTGCCAGTCACTGCAGGGATGTCCCAGACCCACCAGCCATATCAAATATGATACTCTGAACCTGCCAGCCACACCAACAGTGGTGCCCCAAAACTGTCACACAAACAGGGACACCCGGAACCTGGCTGCCACACCAAGAGGGATGCCCAGAACCTACCAGTTGCACCAACAGGGATGCTCCAAACCCACCAACCACACCAACAGGGACACGACAAACTTGCCAGCCACACCAACAGGGATGTGCCAGACATGCCAGACCAAACAATAGCGATGCACCAAACCTGTCAGCCACACCAACAGGAGTACCCTAAACCAGGCTGCCACACCCACAGGGCATACTGACCCCGGCTGTCACACCAAGACGGATGCCCCAAACCCACCAGCCACACCAACAGCGATGCCTTGAGACTGCCAGCCACCACAAGAGGGACACCCAGAACCCTCCATCCACACCAACTGCAAAGCCCTGACCCGCCAGCCACACAGTGATGCTCCAAATCTGCCAGCAACACCAACAGCGATGCCCTAAACCTGCCAGCCACATCAAAAGGGACTCCTGGAACCCAGCTGTCACACAAACAGGGATGCCCCAACCTGATGTCACACTAACAGGGATCCCCCGAACCTGTCAGCCACACCAACAGGGATGCCATGAACCCACCAGCCACACCAACAGCAATGCCTGAAACCACCTGCTACTCAAACAGGGGCACCTTGATCCTGTGTACCACAACAGGGCCTCCACGACCTGCCCACCTCACAACAAAGATGCCCCAAACCGGGCTGTAACACTGACAGGGATGCCACAAATCCACCACCCACACCAACAGGGATGCCCCAAACCCACCAGCAACACCAATGGCAATGCCTTAAACCAGCCAGCGACACCAACAGGGACACCCCAATCCTGCCAACCACAACAGGGATGCCCCAAACCCACTAGCCATACCAACAAAGATGACCCAAACCTGCCAGCCACACCAACAGGGGTGCCTCAAACCTGGCCGTCCCACCAACAGGGATGCCCTGAACCTGGTTGTCACACCAGCCAAGATGCCCCAAACCTGCCTGCCACAATGACACAGGCTCCCTGACTGCACCTTAATGACAGGGATGCGATTAATGTGTCTGCCACACAGAGAGGGGTGCCCAAACCCCACTTGCCACACCCACAGGAGCTCTTGGATCTGCCTGCCTCAATGACAAGGATCCCAACAACGAGCCTGATACACCTAAAGGAGCACGCAAAACCTGCCTGCCACAACAGAGGCCTCCCCAACAACCCTCCTCAGTGACAAGGATGCCCACAACCTTCCTGCTACATAGACAGGGGGCACCCCAAAATGGCCTGCCTCACCAGCAGCACACCCTAAACCAGCCTGCAACACCCCTAAGGACACCAAATATCCACATTACACTGACAGGGACATCCAGAACACACCAATGACACTGCTAGGACACCATGAACACACCTGCCACACTGACAGGGAGGCCTGAACCTGCCTGCAACACCAACAAGGCTGCACTACCTGGCCCGGCTCACCTACAGGTTTGCCCTGATCTTGATTGATTCAACCACAGTGACACCCTGACCCTGCCTGGCTCACCATCAGAGGTGTCCTGTCCTCGGCTAAATCTCGCAGGGGCAACCTGACCCCAGCTGCTTCTTAGAAAGGGCACCCCCACTAGGCCTACCAAACCAAAAAGGGTACTGTGACCTTGCCTGAATCTCACAGGTGCACACTGGCACCTCATCTTTCACATGTAGAGTGCTCCAAGCCCAGCTAACTCAATGACAGGGGTGCCAGCACCCCACCTGCCACAAAATGGGGAACCCCAACCCTGCATTGTCAGTGACAAAGGTACCATGACCTCTCCTGAATCTGATAGTGGTGCCCAACCCAGACTGCTTCAAGGACAGGGGCACCCCAACCTTTCCTGACTCTGTCAGGAAAACCCCAACCTCTCCTTAATCTGACTGGGGTACCCCAACATCTGAATCTGAATGGGGTGCCCCAACATCACCTCAATATGACTAGGGTGTCCCAGCCTCTCCAGAATTGGACTGGGTTGCCTCAACTTCTGATTCTGACAGGGGTGCCACAACCCCTCTGGAATCTGACTGGGGTGCCCCAACTTCTCTTGAATTTGAATGGGGTGCCCAAACCTCTCCTGAATCTGATGGGTACCTCACCCTGGACTACTCTAATGATGGGGGCATCCTGACCCCCACTACTTCAATGACACAGAAACCCCAACCTCTCCTGAATCTAACAGGGGCACACCAACATCTAAATCTGACAGGGTTGCCACAACCTCTCCTCAAACTGACAGGGTGCCCCAACCCATTCTAAATCTGACTGGGGCACCCAAACTCTACTAAATCTGAATGAGGTACCACAACCTCTCCTGATCTGACTGTGGTGCCCACATCCTGGACTGCTCTAATGACAGGGGCACCCTGACCAACACTACCTCAATGGCAGTGGCACCACAAACACGCCGGCCTCATCAAAGGGTGCCTGCCCCAGCCTAAATGATGGACAGCAGCTCCCACCCTGCCTGCTCAGCCAAAGGGCTCCTCAACCTAGCCTGGGACCCTGAACCCACCTGGTGACAGGGGCGCCCCAGCTCCACCTGCCTGCCTCTCTGCACATGTGCCCCCAGCTTCCAGCCTCACAAAGGGGCTGACTCCACCTCACCTGCCTCAAAGCCTCGGGACCCAGACTCTGTCTGCCTTCAAGACAGGGCGCCCTTCAGCAAAACCAAGCCTGGCACCAACCCCCCTTTGACCTCTGTCCAGACAGACTGAACCCCCATTCTCTCTACCCTTCCATTCTCTCCCTGCTGAAATAAAATCTTTTCTGCTGTAGTTGGCTGCCTCCTTGCCCTCTTAGAACTGAAAAGTCTTAAACCTTGGCAGTCCTGGCAGTTGGCAATGTCCCAAGTAGGGGCTCTGCTGGGCAAGGAACATTCCATTAGGCTGTGCATTGTCTTCGCCCAGGCTCGTCGGGTTCAGGTCCTAACTCTTCAAGCCTCTTTAGCCCAACAGGGGCTAACATCTACTCCCAGCATCCCACAGACAATGAAAACCCAAGTAGATGTGCTCCACTTATTGAAAAGGCAAAGTCCTAGGGACGGCGCTGTGGCGCAAGGGGTTAATGCCCTGGCCTGAAGCGCCAGCATCCCATATGGACACTGGTTCTAGTCCCAGCTGCTCCACTTCTGATCCAGCTCTTTGCTATGGCCTGGGAAAGTAGTACAAGATGACCCAAGTCCTTGGGCCCCCACACCCACATGGGAGACCCGGAGGAAGTTCCTGGCTCCTGGCTCCTGGCTCCTGGCTTCGTATCGGTGCAGCTCTGGCCGTTTGCAGCCATCTGGGGAGTGAACCAGCACTCTCTCACTCTCTGTCTCTACCTCTATCTGTAACTTTGTCTTTCCAATAAATGAAATAAATCTTAAAAAAAAGCAATGTCCTCCCATTCACACAGTTAAGATGTAAAACAGGCAATCTTGAGATATCAGTATATATTATTTCTAAATAATATATAATCTTAAGGGTGAATTAATGTATTATATTTAATATCATAACTTTAATAAGAAAAACAAACGGGGCTGACATTATGGTGTCACAGGCATCCACTGTGGGTGCCAGTTCAACTCCTGGCTGCTCCATTTCTGATCCAGATTCCTGCTAATGGCCTGGGAAAAGCAGGAAGGGATGGCCCGAGTGCTTGCTCCCCTGCATCCACATTGAGACTCCGATGATGTTCGGTTGCAGCCCAGCCCCAGCCATTGCAACCATCTGGGGAATGACCCAGCAGATGAAAGACCTCTCTCTCTCTCTTTTTCAATCTCTCTCTCTCTCTCTCTCTCTAACTCTGACATTCAAATAAATAATTTCTTAAAAAGATATAGATGGATGGAGAGATCCAAGATGGCAGAATACAGAGGGAGCTTACTGCTCTAGTTTACGAGAAGAGTTTATCAAAAAGCGGAGAGTGAAGTCTCAGGGAAGAGTTTAGGAGAAAACGGCAGAGCCAACTCCACGTTATTTAGAGGGACCCTGTGGACCTATGTGGAGGGTGTGGACATGCACAACTCAGGCAGGACCCCAGCAGCTGACAACCTCAGCACCAGCTCTGGAGTGAGCTGAGACCAGTCTGAAGCAGCCCAAGCCACTGGAGCTAAAGCTGCAGGAAGAGCCTGGTGATAATGACAAACTAAAAAAAAAAAAAAAAAAAAAAAAAAAAAAAAAAAAAAAAAAAAAGAGGGAACACTGCTCTACTGACCACCCTGCATTGGCATCCTTTAACAAGCTGAGAGAGGGTGGGTGCCATTTTGCACATAAGTGAGAGCTGAACCAGCTCGTTCCCATGTGCCCAGCAACCAGCTGAGCGGAGATGCCTGAGTCTGCCTGGGAGAACTGACAGGGGCTGGGTGATCCTGACTCTGGCAGGCTGGTGCATCAAAACTGTGGAAACACTGTGGCTGCTTGCGCGGGCTCAGGGTGTGTATGGGACGTTGGGTAGTCAATGTGGGAGGCTCCACACGGGATTCCCTGGTGGGGGTCATTGCTGTGGAGTCACACTGAGGACTGCACGGATCCTTTGTGTGGTTCTTGTGGCAGCACAATTACACCCACTGGGGCTAGCACCTGTGGCTGCCACTGGAGCTTCCCTTGGTCTCCCTTCCACTGCTGCTCTGTGGTCAGAGGTCAGCCTGGGTTTGCACTGTGGGCTGTGCTTGTAGCAGGAGCCAAGAGCCCAGCTGGACTCCAGCCAGGACTGAGAAAGCAGGTGCCTGCCCTGGGGCGGCCTCTGACCTGGCACTCCCCCCACACACCCCTTCCTCATGAGGGCTCAGCACAGGGCTGGGCTGGAACTCCAGGCCTCCTGACAGAGCTCCTTAATGCAAAACACAGTGCTTTCAGGTGCTGATGGCATGTGTGTGCCCTCTGGAATGCAACCCCCATGTTTTCCCAGAAGTTGTCTTCCTGGAAGTTAGGTTTCTGGGGGCAATTTTGTAAAATGGCCCAGAGTGGACAGCGGAGGTCCCACTGCCTGGGAGGGACAGAGACAAGGGGTGGAAAGCACCCCTGCCCCAAACTGCCCTTAGACATGGTCTTTGCTTCTCTCCTGCATTTCCCAGATCCAGGCCATGCTGCCCTGGCTGGGCACCTGACATCCCAGGTGGCAGCCCTCAGAGGCAGGGGCAGGGCCTGCAGGTCCCCAGCTTGCAGAAGGAACAGGCACTCGGCCCACACCCACACTGTCTCTATGTGTGCCTACTTGCTTTTAAAAATGACTGACTCCTAAGAAGGTAACTCTCAATCTGATGCAACCAATGTCTTAGGAAACGTGTCCTGTTCTTCAGGAACAAGCTGTTTTGCATACGATCCCATGGCTATCCTGGAATTGGGTGGAAGGAAATGGCCCAAAAATCCCCTTCCCTACTTCCTTGTTCCAAACCTTTAGGCCTCCCTGTCCTTGTTGAGGGGGTATCTGAACACTTCTCTGCTTAAAAAAAAATCCAAAAAGCCCTGTGCACATTTGCTTTTTGGCAGTATATGGAAAATGCTGAGAAGTACACTCTAAGAACCACCCTTAATCCAGGGTGGGCATTTGGCACAGTGGTTAAGACCCCACCCAGGATGCCTGCACTTTAAGTGGGACTGCCTCCTGCTCATGCAGTCCCTGGGAGGCAGCAGGGACGGCTCAGGTCCTCGGGTCCCTTGTCACCCACAGGGGAGGCCTGGCTTGAGTTCCCAGCTCCTAGCTCCAGCTTGGCCCAGATGTGGCTCTTGTGGGTATCTGAGCACAGAATGAGTGGGTGGGAAAATTGTCGCTTTTTCAAACAAAGTCACCCTAAATCCCAAAATACACTTTTTGGGTGTAGATCCTTGCAGACTTTAGAAGCGTGCCCCTACCTGCACATCATGACAGAAATGGACTTCCCTGTTTTACAAGCTGTGCTTCACCTGCACTCTGCTTAACAGTGCAATGAGCACCTGGATCCATCAGCACCACTTTTCCCAACGTGGTTTCTCACCGTCAGTCACCTAGGATGCCCTTCATGTAACCTACAGGTGGTGAGGCTGTTCCCAGGTTGAAACCCTGGACTCCCCTTGCGGCCAGAGCATGGGCCCCCGGTGGAGGAGCCCGCAGAGCTCAGGGCTGTGTGAGGGGTCCCAGACTCCCCTTGTGTGCAGTGGACACTTCAGGGCTGGCCTGCAGCCTCGGTTCCCGATCTGCAGCACAGGGAGAGGACCCTTGGGTATGGGTGTCCAGCCCCCCCTGAGTCTCGAAGCTGGGCTTCACTCATCCTGTCAGGTCAGCTGCAATGCTCTCGGAAGGTTTAAGGGACTGGTCCCTGTGTTCCAGCTTCTCATGCCGCCATCAAGATGCTAATGCAATTCTGGGTCCTGACAATGTCTGTGAAAACTTTCTCCTCCTTTCTGGAAACATCTCTGCTGTCAGGTTCTGAGCAGTCATTCTGTCTTGTCTGGACTCTCAAGGCTTTCACTGTGCAAACACGCATCCTCCACTCTGGATTCTTCTTGAAATATTTCTGTAGAGATTTCTTCCTCTAGGTTTTCCTTCAGTTCTGTTGGTGGAACTCCTGTAATTCACAACCAGTACCTAAATTCAGCTTTAATTTCCTTAATTCAGCTTTAATTTCCTTTTCCACTGACCATCTATTCAGGTCTTTTTTTTCTCCTAATTTCTACAAGGTTTTTTTCATCGTAATCTTCAGTTTTTAAAACATTTGCAGGGGCCTGGCATTGTGGCACAGCAGGTTAAGCTGCAGCCTGCTACAGAGGTTGGAGTCCCGGCTGCTCCACTTCTGATCCAGCTCCCTGCTAATGCACCTGGGAAAGTAGCTGAAGACAGCCCAAGTGCTTGGACCCCTGCACCCATATGGGAGACCTGAAAGAAACTCCTGGCTCCTGGCTTCAGCCTGGTCCAGTTCTGGCCAGTGCAGCCATTTGGGGAGTGAAATAGCAGCTAAAGATCCCTCTCTCTGTAGCTCTACCTTTTCAAATAAATAAATGGTTTTTTTTTAAGGCTCAAGGTTTTGGACTCCCACACCTACATGGGAAACCTGGTGGGTGTTCCAGGCTCCTGGCTTCAGCCTGGCCCAGTCTGACCACTGAAGATACTGGGGACTTAACCCTTGTAGAAAAGATTCTCTCTCTATCTCCTCTTCTCTCTCTGCAGCTCTGCTTTTCAAATAAATAAATAAATAAGTCTTAACAAATTAAAACTACTGAAAACAACTTTGGCAGTTGTGTCTTTAATTTAGAGCTCTTTTGAGTCCACATACTTTTTTTTTTTAATTTGACAGGTTGAGTTACAGAGAGAGAGAGAGAGAGAGAGAGAGAGAGAGAGGTCTTCCTTCCGTTGGTTCATTCCCCAAATGTCTGGTATGACTTGCACTGCACTGATGCGAAGTCAGGAGCCAGGTGCTTCCTCTTGGTCTCCCATGTGGGTGCAGGGGCCCAAGCACTTGGGCCATCATCCACTGCCCTCCTGGGCCACAGCAGAGAGCTGGACTAGAAGAGGAGCAACCAGTACTAGAATCCGGTGCCCATATGGGATGCTGGTGCTGCAGGTAGAAGATTGACCATGTGAGCCATGGCACCAGCCCCATACTTTTTTTAAGATTTATTTTATTTATTTGAAAGACAGAATTACATAGAGAGGACAAGACAGAGAGAGAGGTCTTCCATCTGCTGGTTCACTTCCCAGATGGCCACAATGGCCGGAGCTATGCTGACCCGAAGCCAGGAGCCAGGAGCTTCTTCTGGGTCTCCCAAATGGGTGCAGGGGCCCAAGCACCCTGCACCTTCTACTGCTTTCCCAGGCCACAGCAGAGAGCTGGATTGGAAGAGGAGCAGCCGGGACTAGAACTAGCACCCACATGGGATGCCAACGCTTCAGGCCAGGGCTTTAACCCACTGCACCACAGCGCTAGCCCAACACATACTTTTTTTAAACTATTGCAAGCTTTATTATTTTGTAAATACAAAATTTTTGAAGAAAATCTCTCTGAGGATATTAGCAGTGAGCATTCACTTTTAAAGGACTTCTTTTGGAGCCTTCCACTCTGGCACAGTATGTTCAGCCACCAATTGAGATGCTGGCATTCCCAGTGGACACCAGTTCATGTCCCAGCTGCTCCTCTTCCATTCTATCTCTCTGCTAATGGCTGGGAAGGCAGTAGAAGATGGCTCAAGTGCTTGGGCCCCTAAACCCACATGGGAGACCCAAAAGAAGATCCTAGCTTCTGGCTTTGGATTGGCTCAGCTCCGGCTGTTCTAACCATTTGGGGAATGAATCAGTGGATGGAAGGCCTCTCTCTCTGTCCCTCTCTCTGTCTGTTTATAACTCTGCTTCTCAAATAAATAATTTTTAAAAAATAATTTCTTTTCATTTGATTTGAAACACAGAGAGAAACCTAAGTAAGAGAGAGAGTTCCCATATACTGGTTCCCAACCCAAATGCCTGCAATAGCTCCATCTGGGCCACACCAAAACCAGGAGCCAGGAACTTATCTGGCCTCCCACATGTGTGGCAGAGACAAGCAGCTGAGCATCACTGCTGCCTCCCAGAGTGTGCATTAGGCAGAAGCTGGATTGGAAGCAGGGCCAGGACTTGAACCAGACACTCAGACAGGAGCAGGCATCCCAAGTAGCACCTTCACTGCTCTGCTAATGGCTGCCCAGCCTTATTTGGAAGGCAGCATTACAGACAGAACGAGAGAGAGAGAGAGAGAGAGAGAGAGAGAGAGAGAGAGAGAGAGAGAGAGATTCCATCCTCTGATTCACTCCACTAATGGCCACAATGGCTGGAGCTGGGCCAATCCAAAGCCAGGAACCAGGAGCTTCTTCCCAGTCTCCCACATGGGTGGAGGGGCAGCACTTCTGCTGCTTTGCCAGGCACAGCAGCAGGGAGCTGCATCAGAAGTGGAACAGCCAGGATTCCAATCCGTGCCCAAAGGGGGTGCTGGCACTGCAGGCGGCGGCTTAAACTACTATACCACAGTGTGGGATTGATTTCATATTTATACTATTCCAGTGATATAATTTACATATAATAAATGTACCCATTTTATTGGAAATTCAATGTATTTTGACATGCACTGGCAGGTATATCACATGCACTGGCAAAGAAATGAAAAGTCCTGTAAATACCACAAAAATCCCCCAACAGTCATTCTCCCCTCCTCACTGCCCCACTGCAGACCAGGCATCACTCATGTGCTTCATGCCCCTGCAGATGCATTTTCCTTACTCTAGAAGCTCACCTAAAGGTAGCGTGTAGAACGTGTTTGAAGTCACCAGTTACATGTGCATCTGGAGCTCAGTGTCCTGCGATGGCTGAGCAGGATCCCATCCTATTCACACGCCACGGTTTGTTCATTCATTTAATGATGGGCACTTGGCTGGGTTCCAGCATGAAGCCAAGGCACGACTCAGTCCTGAACGTTCGTGTACAACTGTTGATATGGACAAATGTTCTCATTTCTCTCAAGTAAATACCAAGTTGTAGAATTGCTCTGTTTTGATAGGAAGGATATTCTTCTTAAGATTTATTACTTATTTGAAAGGCAGAGTGACAAGAAAGAGGCAGAGACACACAGAAGGAGGCAGATATGCTCTACTCTGGCTCACTCCTCAAAAGCCTGCAAGAGCTAGGGCTAGGCCAGACCAAAGGCTGGAGCCAGGAGCTCCATCTGTGAACAATTTTTATTTATTTTATTTCTTTGAAAAGCAGAGAGACAATTAAAAAGTTACAGGGGGCTCCCATTTGCTGGTTCAATCCCCAAATGCCCACAACAACAAGGGCTGGGCCAGGCTGAAGCCAGGAGCACACAGCTTCATCCCAGAATGCAATGGGATAGCTTGTGGACTGAAGGAGCTCCTGGGTTGGGGGGGTGTCACAGGCCAGGCCACCACATCAGCATGCAGCCAGCTCCCATTTCTCTGCCATGTGATGCAACCTGGGGCTCCTGGCAGGCTGCCAGCACCGAGTCCTTAGACCCTCCCACCATCACAATCAGGAGCAAACAGACCCCTGGTGTTTAGTTACACAACACAGACACCAGGACAGACACACCAGGCCTGGGGCAAGGCTCACCCAGTGGGGCCCTCACTGGAGAGCCACCCTCCCAGGCCACTGTGTGGATTCCCTGCTCTCAGTTTCTTAGAGATTTTCCCCTTAGCCTAGACTCCCCTACAACTTTCTGCCAGTCTCCCACCAGAAGCCTCATGGTTTCCAGGATCCTGAAACCCACGTGTGAGGAGAAAGGGGGACGTGCCAGCTCCAAGGGAGGACTCCTTGCCCAGCTGTGTCAGGGGCTCCCAGGCCCAGGGACCCAGAATACAGATTTCTGCAGAGAGGGGGAGGGGCTGCTGCTTCATTGAGCTGGGTGGGGGAGGCACGTGGGGTCCGAATGCTGCTTGGACAGACTTTGT
The DNA here is from genome assembly GCF_051225735.1 of Oryctolagus cuniculus. Classification (NCBI taxonomy): domain Eukaryota; kingdom Metazoa; phylum Chordata; class Mammalia; order Lagomorpha; family Leporidae; genus Oryctolagus; species Oryctolagus cuniculus. The sequence goes on from NC_142878.1 coordinate 112,529,313, forward strand.
GGCTGTCCGTCACGCAGAGCACCTCACCTCTATTCCAGAGCTGTCTGGTGCTGCCTCTCGTCCACCTCCTGGGCGTCCTGTGGAGCACACGCATTCACTCCCCACCCTCGGCGTCCTTCTCTGTGGAAATGGCTGCCAGGCCACTGCACGCAGCTCCCCTGGTGAAAAGGGAAGGGGAAACGTGCTCAGTGGCTCTCCCAGCACCAGGGACCAGGAACAGTGAACTAGTGGGGACCAGCGGGACTGCGTTTGTTCCAGAGCCATCACACGGGGACAGAGAAGGTGCAAACACCCAGCATGGCCAAAGCCTGAAGAAGAAGAACAGGAAAGCCCTGGGGCAGCACTCAGGGGTGTAGCTTGGCCCCAGGCTGTAGAAAACCCCTGAATACCTGCGGTTCAAATGGAATTGGGATCCAAACTCAGCCAAGGCCTCAAAATCATTACTTCCACCTTTGTAAAAAATTAAAAAGACTTTTGGGAGGTGCAGTTGTAGGTTTATAGAAAACTATGCACAAAGGGAAGAGAGATCCCCTCACTCATGTGGATCCCCCACCCCACCCCAGCTTCCCTATAGGCTGCTAGCTTGCATCAGAGTGGACCATTTGCTACCACAGATGAGCCAATGGGAGACACTGTTACTAAGCCACAGTCAGGGTTTCTAGTGGGGCTCCCTCAGGTGATGTAATTTCACGGGGTTTGAAAACACCCAGATGCCAGGTATCCATCCTGGTGGGGCAGACAGAACTGTCCCCTGCTGCTTGGAAGGTCCCTCTGCCCCTGCCCTTCCCCCTGCATCCTTCTCCCTCTCCCTCCCCAGACCCTGACTCCCGCTGATCTTCACACCTTCCCCATCCTTGTGCCTTTTCCCAGTTGCCACACAGCTGGAATAAGAGTAAGCAGCCAATATGGATTCTGGTTTGTGTCCTGACTCATCCACTTCCAATCGAGCACCCTGCTAATGGCCTGGGAAGAGTAGCTGAATATAGCCCAAGTGTTTGGACCCCTGCCACCCAAAAGCGGGATACCTAGATGAAGCTCCTGGCTTGGCCTAGGCCAGCCCTGGCCATTGTAGCCATCTGAGCAGTGAACCAGCACTGTCTCTGTCTCTGTCTCTGCCTGTCTCTCCCTCTCTCATTAATGCTGTCTTTCAAATAAATAAATCTTAAAAGGAAAAATGAAAGCAGAATATGAACAATAGAGCTTTAAAGAAAACAGGCTTCAACACACATTCCAAATGTTAAGCTGCTCACAAGGTTACATTAAGACTGACTCTGAGGAGCTGGTGTTGTATTTCAGTGGGTTAAAGCCATGGCCTGCAGCACTGGCATCTAATATGGGCACCAGTTCAAGTCCTGGCTGCTCCACTTCTGCTCCAACTCCCTGCTAATGGCCTGGGAAAGCAGCACAAGATGGCCCAGGTACTTGGTCCCCTGTACCCATGTGGGAGTCCCAGAAGAATTCCCTGGCTCCTGACTTCAGCTTGGCCCTGTCCTTGCTATTGTAGCAATCTGGGGAATCAACTAGCAGAAGAAACATCTCTCTCTCTCTGTCTCTCTGTGTGTGTGTGTGTGTATGTGTGTGTGTGTGTGTGTCTGCCTTTCAAAAAATAAATAAATCTTAAAAACAGAAAAAAGACTGATTCTGGGGAAGGCCTAACTTCAGGAAATGAACGTTGTGATTCAATCGTTAGTAGTGTTTATTGTGGTCATGTGGTGGTGGGGAAAGCAATACCCACAACATGCTCTCTATCAAAAATATTAGAACTATGTCAGGGCCAGTGTGTGGCACAGCAGATTAGGCCCACGCCTGCAGTGCCAACATCCAATATGGGTGCCACTTCAAGCCCCAGCTGCTCTACTTTCAATCCAGCTCTGCAATGAATGAGCCTGGGAAAACAGCAGAGGACAGCCCAAGTGCTGACCCCTGCCACCCATGTAGGACACCTGGAAGAAGCTCCTGGCTCCTGGCTTTGGATCAGCTCAACTCCGGCTGTCGCAGCCATTTGGGGAGTGAACCATTGGATGGAAGACCCCCCCACCTCTCTCTGTAACTATGTCTTTCAAATAAATAAATCTTAAAAAAAAAAAAAAGACACTACTTGGGATGTCCCTACCCTATACTAAAGTACCTGAGTTCAAGTGCTGGCTCCACTCCCAATTCCAGCTTCCTGCTAATGTGCACCCTAGAAGTCAGTGATGATAATAACTCAAGCAGTTATATCCATGGCACCCACATGGGGAGAAATGGACTGAGTTCCCAGCTCTTGAGTTTGGGCTAGCCCCATCCTGGCTGTTGTGGGTATTTGAAAGAATATTTGTCTTTCATATAAAATTTTTAAATATCTTAAAAATGGCTTTAAGTAACTATAATTTTGTGGTGAGGATCAGTTTGTGTCTTTAAAAATTTTGTTTCATTTTAAATATACTTTTTTCATCTTTATCTCAAACTTCACATTTCTAAACTGTTTATATTCAGAATGAATGAAATGATTAATTAGAACAGAGAAATTCAATATAAAGGAAACTGTAAATATAAAGGAGACTTTACTGGTAAGTCTATACAACTTACAAAGAACACAGAAGGCCAACACACAAATCAGGCAGTTATAAAAAGATGGAGCAATAAAAAGCAACAGTCTTTAAGGAAGGTCCACATACAACATTCAAGGTCACCAAGAATTCCTGCAATTACAGGCAAATGTTTATGGATGTAAAGCTCAGCCCAAAAGAAGAACTCTAGCTTTCCTCAGAGTCTCAAAAAAGTGTAGAATGCAAAAAGGAACTCAAAATGATGCTTCAGGTCACTGAGGCACCACATCAGGAATATCAGTTAGAAAACTGGTAAAAGAACCTAGGGAGAGAAACAGTTCAGATACATCATGATGTGTCCTCCACTGGAGGCATAAGAACACTGCTTGGGATGCCTACATCCCACATCAGAGTGCCTGGTCCAAGTCGGATTCACTTCTGACCCAGTTTCCCACTAATACACATCCTGGAGCAACTAATGATGGATTGAGCTCTTAGGTCTCTGTCACCCACGTCAAGGATCCAGCCGGAGTTCTAGGTTCCTGGTGCTGACCCAGACCAGCCCTGGCTGTTGCAGGAATGTGGGCATTGAAGCAGTGAGCAGAAGAGATCTCTTTGTCTTTGTCTCTCCCTCTTGCTTCCTCTTCCTGACTTTTAAGTAAAATTTTAAGGAATATAATAAATAAACTCACTGTCTTCGCGTCTTGGGAAGAAATCCTACCATTTCCATGGCCAGCTGTAGGCGTTCAAAGTCATGCCTCAAATCTTCCCCCTCCACCGTGAAGCAATCCTGCTTATGTAAAATAAAACAGGGGAAAATCAAATTACCTCTGAAAGATGTGAAACATTCAGAGCTGCAGTACTTGAAGACATGTAAGCCTATGTATAAACGCAAATTAGAGCTGGTGGAATACGTGAACACACTCAAATTCATGAGACCTCCCTCACTTCATGACATAGTACAAAAACTCAACAGATATGCACTAGAACACCAGTATTCTACCTTTTTTCACCCTCTTGTAATCACTAGGACAAAAATCTCAAAAGTGATTTAAGACCTAGCAGCACTTACAAAGTATGCTGATACCAAGTATGATTTTAATCTGTTCTTCAGATTTTGGGAGATTCAAAGCATTTAAGAGCTTAATTTCACACATCAATGTCATTAATTCAACATACATTTACCAAGTATATACCACATGCAATGCACTTAAGTAGATCCTAGTTACATGAAAATAAATTTTAAAAGAGGCAAGAATTTAGTTAAAAAGTTAAAGCAGGGGGCCGGCACTGTGGCTAACTTTGTTAATCCTCCGCCTGCAGTGCCAGCATCCCATCTGGACACCGGGTTCTAGTCCCGGTTGCTCCTCTTCAAGTCCAGCTCTCGGCTGTGGCCCAGGAGGGCAGTGGAGAATGGCACCCACATGGGAGACCAGGAAGAGGCACCTGGCCCCTGGCTTCAGATCTGCCCAATGCCGGCCATGGCGGCCATCTGGGGAATGAACCAACGGAAGGAAGATCTTTGTCTCTCTCTCACTGTCTACAACTCTACCTGTCAAATAAACTTTTTTAAAAAAGAGTTAATTCAAAACAAAAACTGTAGTATAATTTTCCTTCAGGGTAAAACTGTTTTAAATCCATGGCAGAGTTGTTTCATAATATGTATTTTTTCATCATTTGAAGACCTCTGTTATAAACAGTTCCTAATGAAATCATACGATACCACGAGGATGTTCATTGCAGCACAATTCACAGTAGCTGAGATATAGAATCAACGAGATGTCCATCAACTACTGACTGAATAAAGAAATTATCTTTCCCCCTCTCTCCATAACTCTGCCTTTCAACTAAATAAGTAAGTGTTTAAAGGTAAATAAATACGGGGTTGGCACTGTGGCCTAGCGGGTAAAGCTCCCGCTTATAGTTCTAGCATCCCCTACGGGCACCAGCTCCAATCCTGGCTGTTCCACTTCCAATCCAGCTCTCTGCTATGGCCTGGGAAAGCAGTAGAAGAGGGCCCAAGTCCTTAGACCCCTGCACCCATGTGGGAAACATGGAAGAAGCTCCTGGCTCCTGGCTTCGGACAGATACAGCTCCAGCCTTTGCGGCCATCTGGGGAGAGAACCAGTGGATGGAAGAAACACCTACCCCTCTCTCTCTCTCTCTCTCTCTTTCTCTCTCTCTCAGCCTCTGCATCTCTGTAACTCTGCCTTTCAAACAAATAAATAAATCTTAAAAAAAGTAAACAAGAGGCCTCATAGTAGACCAGCAGAGAGTGAGAAATAAAGCCAGAAAAACGCTGTCTGAAAGAGTGATCACAAACTTACAAAAGCAGAGCGTGTGGAAGTAGGAATACTTGTGCTACAGAAATATCAGAACATAGTGAATTGTTTCAAGAGATTCTGCTTGAGCTGTAATAGGCTTACCTCACAGGAAAACATATACACGCCTGCATTCCTATACAGGGAGCAGCAACCAAGGCTGGAGTATGGCTCAACTCCCTGTGCAGCACAGACATGCAGGGCTATAAGACTACCTCTTACTAAAACAATGACCATTAAAGCCCTCCTTGACAGCTGCACCCTGCAATTCAAGCTTGGTTCAGATAAACAGAGAATGGGAGAGACAAACCTTGTACCCTGATGGTAGTCACACCAGCTTTAAGGAACAATAATAGTAGACAATAGCCAATATATCACATTAGTAGTTAATTCACTGACAGAATTATTACTACTTGAAAACTGATATTTATTGAATATTTACTGAATATCTTATACATATGAGTCACCATAAGGGTTACTTGATATGTATAACCTCATTAAATTCTCAAAACACAAAGGGGACATTACCTATACCTTTATGTGTATAAACACAACTTCAGGGGTTAGAAAATGAACACATGGCCAAAAACCCTGTAGATAACGGGACTGGCCAACCCACTACTGTCTCCCATCCCACACTGCAGCTTAAAGGGAATTAAGTCTCCATACAATGGGCAACAGCAGGTTCTGTATAGAAAGCAAATTTCTCACTATACATCCCCCTGAGATTTTACAATATTCTATAAAATACGTAAGTAATGCAGCATCAACAGCAGAATATTCTTCTCTGCCTGTAATGCTAGATAATTAACCAAAAGAAGTCATAAAGAAACAAACTTAATCTGTCAGGGAACATACGAGGAGGGGTATGCCATGGGACACTAATTCTCCTGGGTGTATTGTGAATTCACAATGTCCACCTGCTCTCCACCCATCACTGGTGAGGAAAGTGAAAGATGGAAAGGGTGAGCTTTGCAGAACAGCAAAACGGCTTACAACTCTTCTATGAAAATGTACCAGAGGGGCCAGTGTTGTGGCAGAGTGTACTACGTCACTGCCAAAGATGACAGCACCCCATATGAGCACTGGTTCAAATCCTGGCTACTCCATTTCTGATCCAGTTCCCTGCTAATGTGCCTGGGAAAGCAGTGGAAGATGGCCCAAGTGCTTGGGCCCAGGCTACCCAAAACATCAGAGATGCAAATGGAGTTCCTGGCTCCTACCTCTGGCCTTGCCGAGCTCCGGTCTTTACAGCCATTTGGGAAATGAACCACTATATGGAAGATCTTTCTTTCTCTCTGTCTCCCTCTAATTCTGCCTTTTAAATAAATAAATAAATAAATAAATAAATAAAGCTGGAAAAAAGTATTGGCATGGATTGAAATGCCTATTTTCCAAAATTTTAATTCTGAAACCAAAAAAAAAAAACTTGATTATGAAAAGATAATGCAACTAAACTTTGTTTTAAAAGAAAAACGTATACATACCTTGTTCCTTCAAAAATCAAATAGGCTAGATCTACAATTAGTGGAATGTATAATCACAGGCAGTATAAATTAAAAACATAGTTTGTTAAAGCAGGAATGAACACATATAATGTTTCCAGAAAGAATATCTATCCGGCGCCGTGGTTCACTTGGATAATCCTCCACCTATGGCGCCAGCACCCCGGGTTCTAGTCCCAGTTGGGGCACTGGTTATGTCCCAGTTGCTCCTCTTCCAGTCCAATTCTCTGCTGTGGCCTGGGAAGGCAGTGGAGGATGGCCCAGGTGCTTAGGCCCTGCACCCGCATGGGAGACCAGGAGGAAGCACCTGGCTCCTGGCTTCGGATTGGCACGGAGCGCTGGCCGTAGTGGCCATTTGTGGGTGAACCAATGGAATAGGAAGACCTTTCTCTCTGTCTCTCTCTCTCTGTCTAACTCTGCCTGTCAAAAAAATCTAATAATTAATTTATTAGTTAATTAATAAGTATAGGTATGTGTATGCATTCAGCCTTCTACCTGTAACCTTCACTGAACGCTAAAGGAAAAACTTGTTTTTTCTTTTTGGTTTTCTTTAAGATTTATTCACTTATTTGAAATGCGGTGTTATACACGAGGAGGAGGAGGGGGAGGGGGAGGAGGAGGGGGAGGAGGAGGAGGAGGGGGAGGAGGAGAGGGAGGAGGAGGAGGAGGGGGAGGAGGAGGAGGAGGAGGAGGGGGAGGAGGAGGAGGAGGGGGAGGAGGAGGAGGAGAGAGAGAGAGAGAGAGAGAGAGATGTTCCACCTGCTGGTTCACTTCCCAAATGGCAGCAATAGCTGGACTTCAGCCCGTCCAAAGCTAGGAGCCAGGAGCTTCTTCTAGGTCTCCCACTTGTACCATCATCCTCTGCTTCCCAAGGTATGTTAGCACATAGCTAGGTTGAAACTAGAGCAGTCAGGACTTGAACCAGAAGCCATAAAGGATGACAGCATGACATGAGGAGGTTAAACCTGCTATACCACAATGCCAGCCCCATTGTGTTTTTTTCTTTTAAGATGTAGTTGTTTGAAAGGCAGAGTTACATAGGAGGAGAGACAAAGTTAGGAAGAGAAAGACCTTCCACCTGCTGATTCACTTCTGAGATGCCTCCAACAAGCTGAAGCCAGGAGCCAGGAGCCAGGAGCTTCTTCCGGGTCTGCCATGTTGGTGCAGGGGCCCAAGTACTTGGGCCATCATTCTCTGATTCCCCAGGCACATAAGCTGGGAACTGGATCAGAAGTGGAGCAGTCAGGACTGGAACCAGCGCCCCAATGTGAGATGCTGGTGTAACAATTGGCAACTAAACCCCCTGAGCCACAACCAAACTCCAGATTTCTCAAGTTGTACCAATTATCAGTTGATTTTTCGGTGATACTACTTCATACAAAAATATCAGGGACCAGCATTGTGGCACAGTGGGTTAAACTGCTGCCTGTGACCATGGCGCCCCATACAGGCACAGTTGTTCAAGTCCTAGCTGATCTGTTTTCCATTCAGTTTCCTGCTAATGCTCCTGGGAAAGCAGTGAAGCATGGCCCAAGTGCTTGGGCCCAGACACACGTGTGGGAGACCCAGATGGAGTTCCTGGCTCCTGGCTTCAGCCTGGCACAGCCCAGGCAGATGAGGCCTTCTAAGGAGTGAACAACAGATGGAAGATATGTCTCTCTCTCTCTCTCTCTCTCCCACTCTTTTCCCCGTTTCTCTGTCATTCTGCCTTTCAAATAAATAAATATTTTAATCATCTAAATATAATGCAAGTAGTTTAAATGGGAGTGAAAATTCAGAAGCTGAATTAACTATATTTTTAAATCTACTAAATTCTGTAAAAATTTACAGAAAGTGTAAATATGAATAACTGAACTTCCTGATACACAGTAGCATTTCAAAACATTTCTGAAAAATAGAATTAAAAGACAAGTTTATTTTGGTGCAAAAACATTTGAAATCTATACATCATATTTTCCTAATATACATTTTTCATTCACTTTTTGAAGACTCCTCATACGCATGGATTTCTGAATTTTCTTGGGGGCTAGTGCTGTGGCATATTGGGTAAATCTGCCTCTATGCAACAGTTCAAGTCCCAGCTGCTCTACCTCCAATCCAGTTCCCTGCTTGTGAAACTGGGAAAGCTGCGCAAGATGACTCAAGTACTTGGGCCCCCAGCACCCATGTCAGAAACCTGGAAAGAATCTCCTGGCTTCGATCTAGCCCAGCTCAGCCATGTGGCCATTTAGGGAGTAAACCAGCAGATGCAAGATCTCTCTTTCAATCTCTTTCTCTCTCTCTGTAACTCTGACTCTCAAATAAATGAATATATCTTTAAACAATAAGAATAATAAATAAATATTCTTGCTCCAAAATAAACTTTTCTTTTCATTCAATTTTCAATGAACTTTTTGAAGTACTATCACTAATACAAAGGCAGGTTACTTTACATTAATAGAGTCAAAATTAAAAAATAAATATCAGGCCAATGTGGCGTAGTAGGTTAAACCTGTGCCTGTGATGCCAGCATCTCATGTGAGCACCATTTTGTGTCTCAGCTACTGCATTTCCAATCCAGCTCCAGGATAATTTACTGAAAGAGCAGCAGATGATGGCCCAAGGGCCTGGGCCTCTTGACACATGTAAGAGAGACCTGGAAGAAGCTCCTGACTTCAGCCTGGCTCAGCAAGGCCACTGCTGCCATTTGGGAAGTGAATCAGCAGGTAAGGGATCTCTCTCACTCTCTCTCTCTCTCTCTCTCTCTCTCTAACTCTGCCTTTCAAATAAATAAGTAAATGCTTTTTAAAAAGGGAAGAAAGAAATAGGACACTGTGTATCTTGGAAAAAGTCTAAGAACTTTTAAAACCCTAAATATACACTCAAATCTTTGAGTCATTAAAGTATCAATTAATTACAAAGGATTTCCAGACATTACATCTTATTTCAAACAACTAAAAAAGAGAGAGAGAACTATTATTTTAACTGTCTGACATACCATTTCCATTACTATTGACTTCACAATTCTTGTGAATATGGGTAACAATAAAACTAGACAACATCACTTCATGAGAAGTTGTGGATTACTCCTGACTGTGGAAGCTCAGGAGTAAATGCTGCGTTCTGAAGAAAGACCCAAGTTTTCTGAGCCATTTGCCTTTGATGAACTTCATGCTGCACATTCGAGAGGACTGTCAATTAAATTACATAGCCATGCTCTAGGTCAACATAATAATATCAGGCAAAGGTGTGCATCCCAGACTTCAAAACATGCAAACCAGCTTCCAAGAACTCTCTTACAGAGAAAGGCACTAATCATCAGGAACACTTGTCACCCTAGAGTTGCGAAAGGCAAATCACTCTGGAAAGCATAAGTCATTTTTCTAATATTGAAGATGAATAAGCAGCTTACAATTTTCTTGAAGAAAACTACAAAATACAAAAACAAAATGTATAAACTAGTATTTTGATATGATGATAGTGATACTAATTTTTATATTTGAAAGTTGTACCACAGAAATTTTTAGATTGCATGTGTGAAAGTGCTAGTTAATACCTACCACTAGATATGGGAAACAAAGTACTAGTGAAAAAGCTAAAGTTGAACAGCGCCCTACATTTCAGAATGCCATGAACTCCCTTCTCACCTGATTGAGATAGTGATACTCTTCTGGCTGTTTAAGGTGGAATGCTAACCTCTTTTCTGCACTTGTGTCTGCCAGGAGTTAATAGAATACATGGTAGTTCCTGTTGGAAACAAAAGATAGCTTTATAATGAGCATGAATTATGGTTATCATTTAACAGCAAAATTCATCAGCTTTGTTTCATTTTCTTAAGAAAAACATAGTAAGTTCAGTAAGATTACCTACAAAATAAAATGACCTTTTTTAGATGTGGAACACACAGAATAGGATAAAGTCAACAAAACAGCAATGTCAGGACCTCTGAAAAACCTCTCATCCATAACACTAAGGGAAACCTGGCAAATTTACCAAAAGTAACTTTTTTAAAAAATTGTAGAAATCAGCCAAAAGCTTGCAGTCATCCATGGAGTATAAGTTTACTCAAGAAAAACAGCTGGGGCTGGCGCTGTGGCATAGCAAGAAAAGGCACCGCCTACAGTGCTGGAACCTCATATGGATGCTGGTTTGAACCTCGGCTGCTTCACTTCTGATCCAGCTCCCTGCTATAGCCAGGTAAAGCAGTGGAAGATGGCCCAAGCCCTTGGACCCCTGCACCTGTGGAGAGACCAGGAAGAAGCTCCTGGCCCAGGTTTCAGGTCAGCCCAGCTCTGGCCATTGAGGCCATTTGGGGAGTGAACCGGTGGATAGAAGATCTCCCTCTCTCCCTCTGCCTCTGTGTCTCCAATAAGTAAATGAATCTTTAAAAAGAAAAAAGAAAAAGAAAAGAGAAAAACAGCAGAATCTTTTGCAGCATTTTATTTGTCCTACTCTATGCCCAGCTCACCAACTCCACAGGTGCCCTCGACACCAATGGCCTACAATGGTGGACACCAGAAAATGGGCAGCCACCAGAAGGGGCAGAACAGGCTGAGAGATTGTTCAGAGCCTCAGTCCGTAAGACGTACCATTACCTCACCGTCTGCTGATCCCCTGAAAGAAACTATATTTAAGACTGACTTTACGTGACCTGATTCAAAGTTCCCATGATGAAAAATCTTCCACAGATACATCTGTAGCACACTCCAGCTGTCTGAAGCAGTGGGTAGAAGTCAAGGCAAGTCACAAGCTAATCAAAAAGCTTAAAAGGAAAAGCTGGTGAACGTGATCTCTAGAAGGCTGTAGACAGCTGGCTGGGAATGTGGGAGATGACAGCCCATGGACATGAATGAGGAAACACACAAGCCAGGACTGCATGCCCATGCAAAGACTAAATGAGGCACTACACTCTCCCCACTGGCTAAATCTGAAGCTCAGCACAAGCAGGAAATAAAGACTGCACTGTAAATAAAGTAAATCTTTAAAGGGGAGGAGAGAGGAATGGGTGGCATTGTGGTGTAGCAGCGTAGGCTGCCGCCTGCAGAACCAGCATTCCCTGTGGGCGCAAGCTCAAGTCCGGGCTGCTCTACTTCCAATCTAGCTACCTGCTTAGCGTACCTGGTAAGGCAGTGAAGGATGCCCCAAGTGCTGGGGCCCCTGCCACCCATGTGAGAGACACAGAGGAAGCTCCTGGCTCCTGACTTCTGCCTGGCCCAGCCCCAGCCACTGCTGCAATTTATGGAGTGAACCAACAGATGTAGGACGCCCCCCCCATAACTCTATGTTTCAAATAAATAAAATACACAGCTCAATTCACAATAGCTAAGATATGGAATCAACTTAAATGTCCATCAGTTGTAGACTGGATAAAGAAATTATGTGATATGTACACCATTGAGTACTACACATTATTTAAAAAAAATGAAATCCTGTCATTTGCAACAAAATGGATGCAGCTAGAAAACATTACACCTAGAGAATTAAGCTAGTCCCAGAAAGACAAACACTATATATTCTCCCTCATCTGTGAAAACTATGAATACCTAAAACATAATCTATAGGGGCTGGCACTGTGGTGTAGACAGTAAAGCCACCTGTTGCAATGCCAGCATTCTGTATGGGTGCCAGTTCAAGTCCCAGCTGCTCCACTTCCAATCCAGCTCTCTTCTGTGGTCTGCGAAAGCAGTAGAGGATGGCACAAGTCCTTGGGTCTCTGCACCCATGTGGGAGACCTGGACAAAGCTCCTGGCTCCTGTCTATAGAGCAGCTCTAGCCATTGCGGTCATCTACAGCAGTAACACTGACACTTTACATGCAATGACTTTGAACAACAGCCCTTGTCTCAACTGTTGAGGAACAGGGCTTCATATATTTTATATATATATATATATATATGTGTGTGTGTGTGTGTATGTATATATATATATACATATATATATATACACACTATTTCTTGAACTCTTCACCTAGCATAGGACTAATCTTAATGTGTATAAACTAGGTTCAAAATAAATCTTAATAAAAAATAAGAAAAGGAATGAGAGGGAGGAGGAAGAAGGATGGGAGTGCAGGTGGGAGGGAGGGTAGCGTGGGAAGAATCACTACATTCCTAAATTTGTGTTAATGAAATGCATGAAGTTTGAACACCTTAAACAGAATTAAAAAAAAACTGGCAAAAATAGAAAAATTTAAAAACAAATAAATAAAATAAATCTTAAAATTAAAAAAAAAAAAAAACAAAGAGACTGCACTGGATCTGTTGAATCCTGAAAGCACAGCCCAATACACACAGGGTCCCATGACAAAGTCTGGGGAATCTTGCTGTTTCTAAGTACTTACAGAAATCTCTGTGCAATTGTCATCTGACAAATAAGTTAAACAAGTAGATATTTGACAGCTCACATTGAAAAAAGTATAGAAGTTTTTGCAAAATTAGTTCAGGAAGTCAGAAAACAACCAAACAGCAGGGATAAACAATAACTACAAGCCCTGGGAGGATGAGAACTCTTCTCTATGGTTGTCACATCATGTTACTTTAAATATTCAAATTATCAACAACAAAAATAAAAGTTACAGGCATGCAAGGAAAACAGAAAATACAGCCCATAGCAGGGAGAAACACAATCACAGTAACTGTCCCTGAGAAACCCAGATTAGATTTCACTAGACAAGGTTTAAATCAGCTCATTAAATATGACCAGACAACTAGAAAAATCATTTCTATTTAGTAAGCTAAAGAAAAGTATGAGAATTAGGTCGCATCAAACAGTAACGATTAGTAAGTATACAGAAGCTGTAAGAAAATGAGAAGAAATTCTGAAGTTGTGGCCCATTGGGTTAAGATGTCACTTGGGATACCCACATCCCATCTGAGTACCAGTTCTAGCTCCAGCGACTTCACTACCAATCTGGCTCCCTGATGTTGCACTTGGATAGGCAGCAGGTAACGGTCCATGTGTTTGGGAGACTGCAGCAGAGTTCCTGGCTCCTGGCTTCATTCTAGCCCAATGCCAGCTGGCCAGCTGTTGCAGCCATTTGAGCAGTGAACCAGCAGATGGTATCAATCAATCTCCCTCCCTGTCTTTGTGTGTGTGTGTGTGTGTGTGCTTGCCTTCAAAAAAATAAAAAATCTTTTGTAAAAAAATTTGAAATGAAACAGAAGATCTGAGTAGGCACTGAACCTGAAATAAGAATCCACTGCACTTGAAGACAAGTCAACTGAAACCACCCAGCCTAAGGAACACAAAGAAAAACAAATGAGGAAAAATGGACAGAGTTGCAGAGACCTGTATATGCATAAAGAGTGTCAGAAGGAGAAGAAAGAATGAGAAAGAAAAAAATATTTTTAAAATAGTTCCAGGGGGGTGGAGCCAAGATGGTGGAATAGTGAGGGTGCACACCAATAGTCCAGGAAAATTTAGTTTAATAAAAGTGGAGTTACAGTAGCCTCAGAAAAAGGATCAGGAAAAAATTGCAGAGGAAAATCTTCCAGATCTAGTGGCTGTGACTCAGAGAACCTACTGGGAGAACAAGGTCGCCCACCACGTGGAGGCTGAGCCTTGGGAGCCGCAGGGTCTGTGCACCAGTGCAGGAAGAGTAGTGGATGTCATACAGACACAAGCAGGGAGAGCAGGGATGCCCAGGGCTCCGAGTCTACACATCGGCACTGGAAGGGGAGGTGAGCTCAGTAACCCGAGACATTGGTGGGGAAATGGCAGTCAGAATCTAGAGGGGAGCGTGAAAGTTCACCAGACTGACTACAATACAGAAGGAAAAAAGGTGGGGGGGTACTGGTACAGACTAGTTTCTCTCTCTCCGCCAACCTTGCAAAGGCGAGGAAGAGACAAAGAGCAGGCCCCCACTCTGGATTTACTTAACAACAGGGGAGAGCTAAGGAACTGAGTCACTACAATTCAGTAGCCTAGGCAACCCAGTGGGAATCCAGAGGAGAAATCGAGCCTGCACAGACTCTTTGGGTAGAAGCCAGAGATCAGAAGCTAAATACAATTAATTCTGCACAGCTGTGCAGTGTGGTATTACTTACCTCCTGAATAAATAAATAAAATAAATAAATAAATAAATAGAGAGAGAGAGAGAGATTTACCACGCATAACCTGAGGGTGTCACGTTTGCACACCCGTAACCTGGAAGAACCAGGCAGAGCTCTCAGGCCACACCCATCTCAAGCCTCCAAGGCTCCTGCAAAGGCAGGCAGTCCACTTAACACAGACATAGTATAAAATAAAAAAAATTAAAAAAAACACACAGTGACGAAAGAAGAATTAAATATGCCAAGCAACAAACACAAAAATCGAAGAAACAAGATCAACGATGACACTATGATGCCTCCAAATAAACAAAACACCCCAAGCCAAGATTATGAAGATGATGAGATAGAAGAAATGCAAGATACGGATGGCAAAAAATTTATGATAAGAACATTTAGAAGTTTTCAAAAGCAAATCCTTGAACTACAGAAATCCTTATTGGACAAGATTGAAAATCTCTCTCGTGAAAATGAAATTTTAATGAAGAATCAAAATGGAATGCAGAAACTAGTAGAACAGGAAAGTGTGATAGTGAAATCAAAATGAAATGAAGAGCTCAATAGATCAAATGACAAACACATTAGAGAGCCTTAAAAACAGAATAGGTGAAGCAGAAGAGAGAATATCGGACTTAGAAGACAGAGCACAGGAAAACATATAGTCAAACCAAAGAAAAAAAGAGGAAATTAGAAATCTAAAAAAGATTGTTGGGAATCTACAGGATACTATTAAAAAACCCAACATTCGGGTTCTAGGAGTTCCTGAAGGCATGGAGAGAGAGAAAGGATTAGAAGGCCTATTTAGTGAGATACTAGCAGAGAACTTTCCGGGTCTGGAGAAGGACAGAGACATCCTAGTACAGGAAGCTCATAGAACCCCCAGTAAACATGACCAAAAGAGATCCTCACCACGACACGTTGTAATTAAACTCACCACAGTGAAACATAAAGAAAAGATCCTAAAATGTGCAAGAGAGAAATGTCAGATTACTCTCAGAGGATCTCCAATCAGACTCACAGCAGACTTCTCATCAGAAACACTACAGGCTAGGAGGGAATGGCGAGACATAGCACAGGTGCTAAGAGAGAAAAATTGCCAGCCCAGAATATTATATCCTGCTAAGCTCTCATTTGTGAATGAAGGTGAAATAAAGACCTTTCATAGCAAACAGAAATTGAAAGACTTTGCTGCCACTCATCCGGCCCTGCAAAAGATACTTAAAGATGTGCTACACTCAGAAACACAAAAACACGGCCATCAATATGAAAGAAGGGAAAGGAAGAACACCTACCAGTAAAAGAAAATGGGAAGCTCAAAGCATATACTAGAAAATATTTTTGGGAAAATGGCAGGGCAAAGTCACTACGTATCAATAGTCACATTGAACATTAATGGTCTTAACTCTTCAGTTAAAAGACACCGATTGGCTGATTGGCTTAAGGAACACAACCCAACTATTTGTTGCCTACAAGAAACACATCTTTCTAACAAAGATGCAAGCAGACTGAAAGTGAAAGGTTGGAAAAAGATATTCCATGCCAACAGAAACAGAAAAAAAACAGGTGTAGCCATATTAATATCAGACAAAATAAACTTTAATACAAAAACTTTTCAGAGAGACAAAGAGGGCACTATATAATGATTAAGGGTTCAATTCAACAGGAAGATGTAACTATTATAAATGTATATGCACCTAATTACAGGGCACCGGTCTATTTAAAAGATATGTTAAGGGACTTAAAGGGAGATGTAGATTCCAATACAATAGTACTGGGGGACTTCAATACTCCACTCTCAGAAAAAGACAGATCATCCGGACAGAAGATCAACAAGGAAACAGCAGATTTAATTGACACTATTGCCCAAATGGATCTAACAGATATCTACAGAACTTTCAATCCTACATCTACAGACTTCACATTCTTCTCAGCAGTGCATGGAACCTTCTCTAGGATTGATCACATACTAGGCCATAAAGCAAGTCTCAGCAAATTTAAAAGAATTAGAATCATACCATGCAGCTTCTCAGACCACAGCGGAATGAAGCTGGAAATTAGCAACTCAGGAAACCCCAGAAAGTATGCAAACACATGGAGACTGAACAACATGCTCCTGAATGAACACTGGGTCATTCAAGAAATCAAAAGAGAAATCAGAAACTTTCTGGAAGTAAATGAGGATAACAACACAACATATCAAAACTTATGGGATACGGCAAAAGCAGTATTGAGAGGCAAGTTTATACCAATCGGGGCCTATATCAAGAGATTGGAAAGACACCAAATAAAATACCTTTCAGCGCATCTCAAGGACCTAGAAAAACTGCAGCAAACCAAACCCAAATCTAGTAGGAGAAGAGAAATAATTAAAATCAGAGAAGAAATTAACAGGTTTGAATTGAAAAAAAAAAAACATTACAAAAAATCAGCCAAGCGAAGAGCTGGTTTTTTGAAAAAATAAACAAAATTGAGACTCCATTGGCCCACCTAACTAAAAAAAGAAAAGACCCAAATCAATAAAATCAGAGATGAAAAAGGAAACGTAACAAAAGACACCACAGAAATAAAAAGAATCATCAGAAATTACTATAAGGACTTGTATGCCAGCAAACAGAAAAATCTATCAGAAATGGATAGATTCCTGGACACATGCAATCTACCTAAATTGAACCATGAAGACATAGAAAACCTAAATAGACCCATAACTGAAACAGAAATTGAAACAGTAATAAAGGCCCTCCCAACAAAGAAAAGCCCAGGACCAGATGGATTCACTGCTGAATTCTACCAGACATTTAAAGAAGAACTAATCCCATTTCTTCTCAAACTATTCAGAACAATAGAAGAAGAGGGAATCCTCCCAAATTCTTTCTATGAAGCCAGCATCACCTTAATCCCTAAGCCGGAAAAAGATGCAGCTCTGAAAGAAAATTATAGACCAATATCCCTGATGAACATAGATGCAAAAATCCTCAATAAAATTCTCGCCAATAGAATGCAACAACACATCAGGAAAATCATCCACCCAGACCAAGTGGGATTCATCCCTGGTATGCAGGCATGGTTCAACATTCGCAAATCAATCAATGTGATTCACCACATTAACAGACTGCAGAAGAAAAACCATATGATTATCTCAATTGATGCAGAGAAAGCATTCGATAAAATTCAACACGCTTTCATGATGAAAACTCTAAGCACATTGGGTATAGAAGGAACATTCCTCAATATAATCAAAGCATTTTATGAAAAACCCATGGCCAGCATCCTATTGAATGGGGAAAAGTTGGAAGCATTTCCACTGAGATCTGGCACCAGGCAGGGATGCCCACTCTCACCACTGCTATTTAACATAGTTCTGGAAGTTTTAGCCAGAGCCATCAGACAAGAAAAAGAAATTAAAGGAATACAAATTGAGAAGGAAGAAGTCAAACTATCCCTCTTTGCAGATGATATGATTCTTTACTTAGAGGATCCAAAGAACTCTACTAAGGCACTATTAGAACTCATAGAGGAGTTTGGCAAAGGAGCAGGATATAAAATCAATGCACAAAAATCAACAGCCTTTGTATACACAAGCAATGCCATGGCTTAGAAAGAACTGCTAAGATCAATCCATTCAAAATAGCTACAAAAACAATCAAATACCTTGGAATAATCTTAACCAAGGACGTCAAAGATCTCTACGATGAGAATTACAAAAAAAAAAAAAAAAAAAACTAAATTAAAGATCTCCGCGAGTGAGATCCCAGTGGAAAGAACAGGTCATCAAAGAAGGATTTACCTTTCTCTGAAGGAAGGAAAGAACTTCCACTCTGACTACGAACTTGTCTAGTTATGATCAGAGTCAGTGAACTCAGGGGGCTTCCATAGCCTTGGCAACTCATTACAAGAGCCTAGGGTGATTACTGATGCCATAAACAAGAGTGTCAATTTGTTAAGTCAACAACAGGAGTCACTGTGCACTTACTCTTCATGTAGGATCTCTGTCTTTAATGTGTTTTACATTATGATTTAATGCTATAACTAGTACTCAAACAGTATTTTTCACTTTGTGTTCCTGTGTGGGTGCAAACTGTAGAAATCTTTACTTAATATATGCTAAACTGATCTTCTGTATATAAAGAGAATTGAAAATTAATCTTGATGTGAATGGAAGGGGAAAGGGAGTGGGAAAGGGGAGGGTTGCAGGTGGGAGAGACGATATTGGGGGGAAGCCATTGTAATCCATAAGCTGCACTTTGGAAATTTATATTCATTAAATAAAAGTTAAAAAAAATTTGCACACTATCTATGCACATCCTTCAAATCATTTTTAGCAGAAGCACCAAGAGAGACCCCGAGATTCAATCCAAGAAGGAAAAGGATGTGAACAAGAACTCCCATGGATGCTGAATGCACAGCACATACATTCATTAAATATTACCTGGTAAGTAAGGGACTGACTAAAAGAGTCTGAATCTGAAGGATTTACCAAAGGTCGCAAGGAGAACTGCCTTCCTATAAAGAAGTGGAGGGGAGTACAAATATCAACTTCAGGGAAAACAGTTCACTATGGCTAGAGAATGAGATGTGCAGGAATAATCCGTTGAGAAAAGCTACTTATACACTATGGGCCCCAAAAATGGACACCATCTTGACAGTGACAAGGAACCAAAACACCAACTGTATTTCTGGTGTTTTATTCTCTTTCCCAGACTGTACCCTTCACATCTCCAGTACCTCTTATCCAATCAGGAGCAATCAGCTAGGATGTAAATCTACCATCATGACAGTGACAAGGAACCAAAACACCAACTGTATTTCTGGTGTTTTATTCTCCTTACCCAGACTGTACCCTTCACGTCTTCAGTACCTCTTACCCAATCAGGAGCAATCAGCTAGGATGTATCTGAAATCTACCATCATGACAGTGACAAGGAACCAAAACACCAACTGTTTTTCTGGATTCAGACTCGTAGTCCTCATTCAGGTAAAAATAAAGAAATGAAATAACTGAGTGCTCTTCAAGTTCAGATTTTTCTTTCACATTTCAGGGCCAGTAAAACTTCTTAATATAGTTGCAGTTTCTAAAAATCTTACTCAACTGAAATCATATGAGGCTAGGAATAGCAACACCAAAATCATTGCCATTAAATAGTGCTGGGGTCTGGAAATGGCTTGTCTCCCAAAGGCTCATGGGGTGGAAGCCCAGTCTCCAGGCTGGTGTTGCTGGAGATGATGGGACCTTGCAGAGGGGGACTGAGAAAGGTCACTAGAAGAACACTCTCAGGGGTGTCAGCATAGCTCTCCTGGACCCCATCTCACTTCTGGCTGCCCATCTGGTCATATGATTGCTGCCTCTCACTCATGCACCTTCCACTTGGATGCCATTACCATGTGATGAAGGCTGTGAGGACTTCACCAGTCCAGCCCAGGTGCCATGCCTCTGAACTTCCAGAACTGTGAACTAAATAAACCTCTTCTGTTTGAAAAGTACCCAGTCTCACTACTTTAGTATAGTAGTGAAAAACAGATGAATACACACAGTAGAAAAGAACGTGAGTTTCATTGCTAATGTACTAGACTTTATTATACCTCTTTAAAGTAAAAAACACTTACTGCTAATGTTAACAATCACGAGCTCCCAGATTGTTACCCAAGATAAGTGTACATACCGTGAAATGTAATACTGCCCAGAAATATGAACTGACACTAGTATCAACACTAATTAATATAAATGTTTTCTAAGCAGTAGAAACCAAAAACACACTATACATTATATAAAATCCACTTATGTGAAAAAAAGGAAAAGCAATAGGAACAGGAAGCCATTCAGAGGAAGTCTAAGAATGGGCTGGGACTGAAAACTGTCTACAAAGAGGCACAGGTTAGGATGGGGCAGGTGAATAGCAGATAAAGCTACCTCCTGCAAAACCTGCATCCTGTATGGGCACCAGCTGGAGTCCTGGCTGCTGCACTTCCAATTCAGCTCCCTGCTAATGGCCTGGGAAAAGAAGCGGAAGATGACTCAAGTGTTTGGGCCCCTGCCACCCACATGGAAGACCAGGATCAAGCTCCTGGCTTCAGCCTGGTTCAGCCCTGGTAATAAATCTTTTAAACACACACACACACACAAATACACACACAGGGGCACAGGGGGTGTTGAAAATATGCTATGGCTTAATTGTTTCATGGTGGTGACATGGGCATATGCATTTATCAAAACCTGCTGAGGGGCCAGTGCAGTGGTATAGTGGGTAAAGCTGACACCAGTGACTCATGCATCCCAAAGAGGCACCCGCGTGAGACCCCATTGCTCCACTTCGGATCTCGCTCCCTGCTAATGCACCTGGGAAAGCATCACAAGATGGCCCAACAGTTTGGCCCCCACACCCAGGTGGAAGACTCAGAATAAGCCCCTGGCTCTTGTTTCCTGGCTTCAGCCTGGCATAGTCCTGGTGGTTACAGCCATTTCAGGAATGAACCAGCAGATAGAAGATATCTCCCTCTTTCACTCTGTAACTCAGCCTTCCAAATAAATATATAAACAAGGCAAGCTAAACATAGGCTAAACCATTCACCTTCTATTAAAGAAACAAGGCTAGAAAACAGAGATGATTCACTGCAGAGCACGCCCGCTAACTCTAAAGTAATAAGCAAGCTAATTAACATCTCCTAAATGCAAAGTCACACATGTGCTAACGTGTAACTGTGCAGAGCACACAGGCACAGACACACACACATAATACAAAACAGGTGGAAAGTAAACTCACATCACCCACAGTTCACAAAATATGGTCAAGACCACAAAAGCAATAGCATCACCTGAAAATCTGTCAGGAACACAAGTTCCCAAGAACAACTGATTCAGAGTATCTGAGGAAAAGGCCTACCCATCTGTTCTAATAACAAATTCCTATGGCTCACATGTGAGCTCAAGTTTGAGAACCACTATTCTACTTAGTATGCATGCAGTTACATTCCTGAGGAACATTCTCATCAGTATTAAGAATAAAATTATTGAACCCCTGAACCCACGCAGGAAACTCCAATAAGCTCCTGGATTCTGACTTTGGCCTGGCCTACCCCCAGCCATTGCAACCATCTAGGGAGTGACCCAGCAGACAGAAGATTGCTCTTTCATATGACATTCAAATAAATACATAAAATTTTAACAATATAGATGGATGGAGATATCCAAGATGGCAGAATAGGAGGGAGCTTACTAGTCTAGCTTAAGAGAAGAGACTTTAACAAAAAGTGGAGGGCTGGCACCGCAGCTCAATAGGCTAATCCTCTGCCTAGCAGCGCGCTGGCACACCAGGTTCTAATCCTGGCCAGGGTGCCGGATTCTGTCCCGGTTGCCCCTCTTGCAGGCCAGCTCCCTACTGTGGCCCGGAAGTGCAGTGGAGGACGGCCCAAGTGCTTGGGCCCTGCACCCACATGTGAGACCAGGAGACGCACCTGGCTCCTGGCTTCAGATAAGCGTGATGCGCCAGCCACAGTGCGCTGGCCACGGCGGCCATTGGAGGGTGAACCTATGGCAAAAGGAAAACCTTTCTCTCTCTATCACTGTCCACTCTGCCTGTCAAAATCAAACAAAACAACAACAACAACAACAAAAACTGGAGAGAGTGAAGTCTCAGGGAAGAGCTCAGTTCTGAAAACGGCAGAGGCAACTCCACGTTATTTAGGGGACACTGTACACCTATGTGGAGGGTGTGGACATGCACAACTCAGGACCCCAGCAGCTGAGAACCTCAAAAAGGGGATCACATTTCTCTCTCCCCAACCACCCTGTATCCGTGTCCTGTAACAAGCTGAGAGATGGCAGGTATCATTTTGGACATAAGTAACAGGTGAGCCAGTTCATTTCTGTGTGCCCAGCATCCAGCTCTGCAGAGATGCCTGTCTAGCTGTGAGAATTGACAGGGGGCTGGGTGATCCTGGCTGTGGGAGGCTGGTGTGCCAGGACTGTGAAAATGCTGGGGCTGCTTGGGAGGGCTCAGGGTGTATATGGGACTTAGGCAAGTCAACGTAGGAGGCTCCACACAGGATTCCCTGGTGAAGGTCATTGCTGTGCAATCTGGGCTTACACCGAGGACTGCACAGATCCTTTGTGTGGTTCTTGTGGCAGTGTGGACAAGTATTATACCTACCGGGACTAGCACCCAGGCACTAGTTTCCTTAGAGAGAGGAAGTGAATGTGACACTCTGCCAACAGAGTAGAATAAACGCCCCCTCTGATAAAAAAAAATTACCACACCCAACCTGAGGGTGTCACCTTGGACAATCCCTTCACCCAAGAACACTGAACAGACCTCCCTACCACACCAACCACATGCTTCAAGGTATTCCTGAAAAAGTGAATACTCCAATAAGTCAAAGAGATATAGTTCAAAGATAAAGCCATCACAACAAAAAGCAAAACAAAAAGAAACCAATGAGAATCTGCACAAATGCCAGATTATAAATACAGCAACTCAAGATAAAGAATAAGGAAGACAACATGATGCCCCCAAAAGAACACAACACTTCAACACTAGAATGTGAAGATGAAGAGACTGAAGATGCCAGAAATAGAATCCAAAAAAAAATTCATAGTAGGATTACACAGAAGTCATCAGAAATAATCAGAAGGGCCGTCACCGCAGCTCACTAGGCTAATCCTCCGCCTTGCAGCGCCAGCACACCGGGTTCTAGTCCTGGTCAGGGCGCCAGATTCTGTCCCGGTTGCCCTTCTTCCAGGCCAGCTCTCTGCTGTGGCCCAGGAGTGCAGCGGAGGATGGCCCAAGTCCTTGGGGCCTGCACCCTATGTGAGACCAGGAGAAGTACCTGGCTCCTGCCATCAGATCAGTGTGGTGCGCCGGCCGCAGTACGCTGGCCGCGGTGGCCATTGGAGGGTGAACCAATGGCAAAGGAAGACCTTTCTCTCTGTCTCTCTCTCTCTCACTGTCTACTCTGCCTGTCAAAAAAAAAAATAAAAAATAAAAAAATAGAAATAATCAGAAGAAAATTCACAAACTAATAAAATCCATACAGGAAAGAAAATTTCTCCCATGAAATTGAGATCTTGGAGAAATCAAAAGGGAATGTTGGAAATGAAGAATTCAATAAAACAAATAAAAAACGTAGTAGAAAGCCTTAACAAAAGATTTGGTGAAGCAGAAGAAAGAATATCTGAGTAAGCAGACAAATTGTAAATTTCAGAGTCAGACAAAAAAAGAAGAAGAAGAAATTAGAAAACTGAAAGCAATGTTGGCAATTTACAGAATATTATCAAATGACCCAACATACGGGTCTTAGGAGTTCCTGAAGGTGTGGAAAGACAGAATGGATTAGAAGTCATTTTTAGCAAAATAATTACAGAAAACTCCCCCAATTCACAGAAAGAAAGGGACACCCAAGTACAGGAAGTACACAGAACTCCTAAAAGCAATGACAGGAAAAGATCTTTACCACAACTCATTGTAGTCATACTCTCAATGGCAAAACACAGATTCTAAAATGTGCATGAAAGTAATGGGAGGTAATTTTCAGGGGATCTCCAATCAGACTCACAGCTAATTCTCAATAGAAACCCTACAGGCTAGGTGAAAAGAGCAACCTATATTCCAAGTCTAAAGAGAAAAAAAATTGTCAACCCACAATACTGTACCCTGCAAAGCTCTCAGTCAGGAATGTAGGTGAAATAAAGACCTTCCATATCAAACAGAAATTCAAAGAATTTGACACCACCCATTGAGCCTTGCAAAAGAGGCTTAAGGATGTGCCATACACAGAAACACAGAAACACGGTCATCACTGCAAAAAGGTGAAGGCAGAAAATGTCCCAGTAAAAGTACAAAGGAAATCTAAAGCAAACAACAACACGAATAGTTATGGAAAAATGGCAGGGCCAAGTCATCACTTATCAATAGTCACCTTCAATGTAAATGGCCTCAACTGTTTAGTTAAAAGACACAGACAGGCAGAATGGATTGAAAAACAACACCCACCTGTTAGCTGCCTACAAGAAACACAACTCACCAACAAAGACACCCTTAGGCTGAAAGCAAAAGCATGCAAAAAGGTATTCTACGCTAACAGAAACCAAAAACAAGCTGGTGTAGCCACTCAAATGTCAGACAAACTACACCTTAAAACAAAACCTGTAAAAGGAGACAAAGGAGGGCACTAGGTAATGATTAAGGGATCAACTGAACAGGAAGACGTGACTATTATAAACATATATGCACCTAATTACAGGGCACCTGGCTATTTAAAAAAATGTTACTGGATCTAAATGGAGACATGGACTCCAGTACAATAATAATTGGGAACTTCAGTACCCCTTTTTCAGTAATGGACAGATCAACCAGACAGAAAATCAGCAAGGAAACAATAAAGTTTACCAAAACTATAGACCAAATGGACCTAACATATCTACAGAATTTTCCATCCCATAGCCGCAGAATACACATTCTTCTCACCAGAGCACAGAACTTTCTCTAGTATTGACCACAGGCAAGGCCATAAAGCAAATCTTACCAAATTCAATAAAAATCTAAATCATACCATGCATCTTCTCTAACCACAAATGGAATGAAGCTGGAAATCAACTCAGGAATCTCTAGAGCATATGCAAACACATGGAGACTGAAAAACATGCTCCTGAATGAATAGTGGGTCACGGACGATGTGGGGGAAAAGTTATCCTAATCCACTGTTGGTGGGAATCTAAACTGGTAAAGCCACTGTGGAAGACAGTATGGAGATTCCTCAGAAATCCAAAGATGGATCTACTTTTGACCCAATCATCCCACTTCTGGAGATTACCCAAGGTAAATGAAATCAGCAAATGAAAGAGTTATCTGTACCCCAATGCTTATTTCAGCTTAATTCACAATAGCTAAGAAATGGAAGCAACGCAAATGCCCCTCAACTGGATAACTTACAGGATATGTACACCATAGTATATTCTTTTGTAATGAACAGGATGAATCTGGAAAACATCATAGTGAAATAAGCCAGTTCCAAAGGGACAAATACCATATGTTCTCCCTGAAATGTGGTAACTAATAGAGCACCTAAACGGCAATCTTTTGAAGTGAAATTGATACTTTGAGAGGCAATGATTTTGAACAGCCCTTGTCTCTACTGCTGAGGAACAGTTTCTTTTTTTTCATACTACTTGTTAAATTCCATACTTAACCGAGTTAATTATGAGTATAAAGTTAACTGAAAATAGATCTTAGTAAAAAATGAGTGGGAATAGAAGAGGGAGGAGGAAGAGGGTGGGAAAGTAGATGGTAGGGCGTGTATACTGGGAAGAATCACCATGTTCCTAAAATTGTAATTATAAAATATATGACCCTTATATCCATTAAATAAAAGGTTTCTGTAGGAAAAAAATAGATTTTTTTATAACAGCACACCCTGACTTTCCCTGCCATGCAGAAAGGGCATGGTGAGACCATCTGCCTCACAGACAGGCACCCTGACTCCACCTCCCTCACAGACAGGCACCATGATTCTTCCCGCCCAATGGGTGGGTCACCCTGACTCCACCTGCTTCACACTAGGGCACCCCGACTCTGCCTGTCCCTTCCCTTGCCTAAGAAGGCAAATGTTGTGTGGCGAGAATTGGGGTCCTGAGTGCTCTGGAGATTTTTTCAAGCATGGCTGACAGCAACCCGTGCATGCATGAGGGCAATATTAATGGAAAAGTCAAGTTAAAAGTTCGAGTTTATTTTGGCACAAAAACAATTTTAAAAATCATGCATAGGTTTTTCATGCAATGCATTTCCCACATGTTATGAAAAAAAACTAAACTCAAATTCGAATATACATTTACTTACTTGAGAGGCAGGCAGAGAGAAATATACAGTCATCTCATCAGTTTACTCCTCCAGTGCCCAGAGTTGGGAGCCAGGGGATGGGAACACAATCTGTCTGTGTGACAGGAATCCCCTGCCTGCTGCCTCCCAAGGCCTGCAATACACGCAAACAGGAGTCAAATCCAGGTGCTCCACTGTATCTCTTTTGTTCTTTAATTTATTATTATTTGAAAGTCAGGCAGGCAGGGAGACGGAGAAAGGGAGGGATTGCTCTTCCAGCCCTGCATCATTCCCCAAATACATGCGACAGCCACGTAGAAGCCAGGGAGCCCCATCCGGGTCCCTCAGGTGGGTGACAGGGGCCCAGGTATTCGGACCATCTTCTGCTGCCTTCGCACTCACTAGGGTGTTCTCTTCCTGGGAGGAGCGGCACTGACCGGGTGGGTGGCCACGTGGGCCTCGTAGGCAGCCCCGACCCCTCCCCACAGATGGCCAAGCCGGCCTGAGCCCGGATGTGGGGGCTCGGTCTCCTCAGGCTCCGGTGACCTCAGGGAAGTCGCGCTTGCGCAGTCCCGGCCCAGAGGGTTGGGCCTGCCCCAAAGGAATGGGCACAGGGGACAGGAGTCCGGCCAGCGCCGGACACCAACCCTTAGGCCTGCTACTGGACGTGGCGGGCAGGAGCACCTGGGAGCGCAGCTCCAGCCCAGACCAAACCCCACCGTTACCTGAACGCTGAAGCTGGGTGACCAATCAGGTGCTACGAAACATTAACGACGGCCGAGTTGAATGTAACCAATCAGGTGCTACGAAACAAATGGAAGCAGAATGTGGCCAATCAGACGGTACAAAACGTAAATGGAAGCAGAATGTGGCCAATCAGACGCTATGAACCGTAACCGGCCGCGGAGTGCACCTGCGCTCGCACACAGAGCACGCATCCCCGCCTGCTGCTCAGGACCGCGAGCTCACTAAGCACGGGTTGTCCCTGCGGGTCCCTGCGAGTCCGCGTGGTTGCAGAGGGTGAGAGTGGAAACGCCCTGCAAAGGGGCCGCGAGGACACGCAGATGAGACGACCTAGCGCAGGCGTTTTCGGAGCAGACCTCCGCGGGCGTCGGCGGGAATGCACGCATCTTCCCGAGGGAGGCTCCGCGAGTGTCCGGGGCGGCCGCTTCCCGGGGGAGGACACGGGACCTTTCCTCAGCCTGGCGCCCCCACGCCGTCTCCAGCCGGCCGCCCCCAGCACCAGTGCCCCAGGGCCTGCACACCGGCCTGCACAGCCTCGTGCCCGGCCCCGACTGCGTGTGCGTGAGCAAATGTTTCCACGCGAGTCCGCGTTGTTGGAGCCGTCACGTGGTAATGACGTCCTGCTGCCGAGAGCAGCCACGCTGAGGGCTGAGGACACAGTCTCTGTCCATTTACCCGTTCTGTGTTTTTAGTGTTTCGCTGTTTTTGTTTTTTTGTTTGTTTTTAATATTTACTTCGTTATTTGAAAGGCAGAGCAGTATAGAAAGACAGACAGAGAGAAGATCCTGCACTCCCAGGTCACTCCCCTGATGTCCACAACAGTTGAGCCTGGGCCGGGCCAAAGCCAGGAGCCTGGAAATCCGTCCAGGTCCCTAGATGGGTCCTCTATGCATCGCCTATATGGGTCGCCTGGTGCTCTGGCAGGGAGCTGGATTGGAAGTGGAGCAGCCGGGTCTCACGCCAGTGCTCTGATCTGGGAAGCCAGTGTCCCAGGCAGTGGCTTAACCTGCTGGCCACAGTGCCTGTCCTATCCACTCACCTGTGATGGACACCTGTTTTAGTTTCAGTGTTTTGTTAAGAATAAAACCAGGTGAGCTTGCGCTTCCTACTGAAGTCTTTCCTTGTGTAAAAATACACTGGTTTCCCTAGGGCATACACCTAGGAGTAGAACTTTAGTTCAAACTTCCCAGTGATAAAGGGTGACTTTTTAAAGAGCTCACAGAAATGTGAAATAAAGGTAGAATCCCCTTAAAGTTTGTTTTGTAATTCACAGATGTAGGTAGCATCATCTGACATTAAAACTGGCTCTTAAAAATAATGTTATCCTGGGGCTGGAGTTGTGGTGTAGCAGGTTAAGCCACTGTGTACAATGCCGGCATCCCAGATGGGCACTTGTTCAAGTCCCGGCTGCACCACTTGTGCTCCAGCTTCCTAATAATGTGCCTGGGAAAGCAGTGAAAGATGGCCGAGGTCCTTGGGCCCCTGCACCCACATGGGAGACCTGGATGAAGCCCCTGGCTCCTAGTTACAGCCTGGGCCAGTCCCAGCTGTTGTGGCTATTTGGGGAGTGAACCAGCAGATGGAAGATATCTCTGTTTCTAACTCTGCCTTGCAAATAAATCGTAGAAAAATAACTTCATCCTGTATAAAATACCAAAAGTGTACTCTCAGGGTATATGTTTCCCATTGTTTTGACTTTAAGCAAATTCACGTGAAGCAAATAGGGCTCAAGCAAAGTGGCCCAAAGATCCCACAGAGGGTCTTGAGACAGCTTCCCAACTGCACGGGCGGGACTGAGTTTGCAGGAAGGGCAGAGGGGACGTCCATCCCTGTGCAGCTGCACACCAGGGGAAGGACACGTACATTTACACACAGGGGTGGGGAGTTAGGATGTTGGCACAAGCAGACACTGGGTAGGAGAAAGAAAATATTCTAGTTATGTTCACAGAGCTCTGGGGAGACAGACAATGGGCAAGGAGCTGGGCCTTGAAACCTGGCTGAGCCACTGCAGGGTCCTGAGCAGGGGCAGGCCCAGAGGAGCTGCCAGACTCAGTGTGTTCTCCCAGCAGAGCCCAGGGCAGTTTGTGGGGAGGCGGGCACAGCGGCCGAGGGCTGGGCGCACTGGCTTTGTCTGAGAAGGCGATGATGCTGTGCTGGAGGTCTCTCTCCCTTTTGAAAACCACAATTAACTGCCGTTCAGTTAATGCATAAAGAAGACTGTTCTGGCCCATAGATCTGAGCACTCACATTCTGCTTATGATTTTCTAAAGATAAAACTACAACATGAGTGGGTCGAGAAAATCTCTTGCTCCCTCCCTCCCTCCTCTCTCTCTCTCACACACACAGTCATATTATTTGGCCTTAGAAGAAGATCCAACAATATGCTAAAATAGAAAATTCATTCCACTCTTGTTCTAAAAATCCAGAATTGACAAATTTATACCAAAAAGAAAAAAAGCTTACTCTTTGTTATGAGGTACAAAGAAGAAAATAAAAGCCACCAGCCACAAACCCCTGAAGAGTGGATGCATTTTGTTCCAGTATTTTACTTGGGAATCTACCTGTGATAGTTTCATGAGAATGAAGTCACTCTGTTCCCACAGTACTGAGTCCTAGCTGTCAAATTTAGTGTACTGTGAACAGCTCCCATAACCAGAAAACGCTTCCTTGCAGGATCCTTTTCATAATATTTATTCATTTTTACTTATATGAAAAGCAGATTGATGGGGGTTATGTGAAGAGAGAGAGAAAGAGGTCTTCCATCCACTGGTTCACTCTCCACATGCTAACAACAGCTAGGGCTGGGCCAGGCCAAAACCAGGAGGCAGGAACTCCATCCAGGTCTCCTGTGTGGGTGGCAGGGGCCCACGTACTTGAGCGATCATCTGCTGCCTTCCAAGGTGAGTTAGCAGGGAGCTGGATCAGAAGCAGAGGCGGACTCAATCCTAAGCACTGTGACATGGGATGTGAGCATCCCAAGTGTGGCCTAACCTGCTGCACCACAATGCCTGCCCGTGAAACTCTGTAATGGGTCTGTTTGGAGCCAGTGGATGGGCACTGAGACCTACTCACCCTCCTGCCTTCATTACTGAACGTTGAACAGCACCAGCTGTTGCGGCCAGCAGATGGAGGACCTCTCTCTTTCCCTCTGCCTCTCTGTAACTCTTCCAAGCAAATAAATACATCTTTAAAAACAAACAAAAAAGGAAATTACATAGATTTGTGTAAACTAAAAGGCAGTGTGAACACATTCCAAAAGTTCATGGAACACGTGTCTTATGAAAAAAATGCATGGATTTCGACTTTTTTTATGCATCAGTATAAATTTATGCTTTAATTGCATTTCCAAGAGCTTTTTGAAGTTCCTTCATATATGTTAAGTTTTTTAAAATGTTTATAACAGTGTACTGATGATCCTATATTTAAATAAAAATAATGTATTTATTCATTCTTATGTACTTGTACTACAAAAGGGAATTTCTGGAAGCATAGTAGTAATCCTCATGTTTCTACATGTTTAAGATGACTGTAACATGCATTCCTTTACATTTAAAAATCTGTAACCAGGGGGCTGGCACTGTGGCATAGCGGGTTAACGTCCTTGCCTGAAGCGCCAGCATCCCATATGGGCATCAGTTCTAGTTCCAGCTGCTCCTCTTCCGATGCAGCTCTCTACTATGGCCTGGGATAGAAGTAAAAGATTGAACAAGTCCTTGGGCCCCTGCACCCACGTGGGAGACCCAGAAGAAGCTCCTGGCTCCTGGCTTTGGATCGATGCAGTTCCAGTCATTGCAGCCAATTGGCGAGTGAACCATCGGATGGAAGACCTTGCTCTCTCTCTCTGCCTCTCCTTTCTATGTGTAACTCTGACTCTCAAGTAAAAAAATTAATAAATCTTAAAAGAAAAATCTGTAACCAGGGGCTGGCTGGTGTTTTGGCACTATGTGCTAAGCCACTGCCTGCAATGCTGGTTTGAGGCCCAGTTGCTCAGCTTTCAGACCAGCCCCTGCTAATGCACCTGGGAAAACAGCAGAAGATGGATCAAATCTTTGGGTCCCTGCACCCACATGGGAGACCTCAATGGAGTTTCAGGCTCCTGGCTTCAGGCTGACCCAATTGTGGTGACTGTGACCTTCTGGGGGAGTCTCTCTGTCCTTCTCCCTCTGTATAAATAGATCATTCTTTAACACAAATAACTAAAACCTTTGTTGACAGAAATATTGCCACAACCTGTTGCAGTAGTCATGGAGATACAGGACAGGGACATCCTGGCAAGAAGGAACAAGCCAGCAGCCACGGGGGTACAGTCAGCAGGCAGTGGCTAGCTGTGGAGCTTAAGGGATCTGTCCCAGCCACGCTGTGCAGATGCTGCCAGAGTGGGGAGGGCCTGCCTCCGCAGGGGCTCTGCACCAGGAGGGTGGGTGTGCGAGTCCCAGCCCCCTGGGTGCTCCGCCCCTCCGAGACACTGTCAGCCATTTCTCCTGTCTGACAGCACAGAGCAGCTGCAGCTCTAGTCCTGCCTCCCAGACACCGTGGTTCCAGGATGCTGCCTGCTCCTCCTAGCACAGGGCCCTGATCTGCAGCAAGGGCTGGTGTTGGCTCCCTTCACTCCTCCCAGGAGGGTCTCAGTGGCTTTCTGCACAGAGGTTTTCTCACTTTCACAAGGCTGCACGCCTGCCATCACCAGCTTCGCACAGCAAACCCCAGCAATGTAGGCCTGGCAATCTGCATAACCCAGCGTGGTCCCACCCTCACCCAAACTGAGATGCAGTCTGCAGCTTTCCTCAAAAACAAAATACCTGTTTAGAAAAGACAGGACTGTTGTAGCTGTACCTGGCAAACCCCACACTGGATCCAACAAAAGGGGCTCCTCCTTCCCAGGAACTTGCAGAGAAGTCTAGGGTTTGAGAGGCTGACAAAGGCTCTCTCCTTGCCCAGCTCTCTGCAGGTGCCCTGCACTCTCCTCTCAGCCTGGTCCTGATGTTTGGCCTTCCACGCTCTCCCCCGTGTTGTCCAGTGTGAGCGAGAATCCTGCTGAGTCAGCTCGGTCCTTGATACCTGATCACTCTCCGGCTCTGATTGGGTCCCCCCGACCCCCGCCATCCCCAGCTGAGATCTGGTCACCCAGACCCGCCTTCAGCAAGAATCCTGTTGGTTCTGTTTGGCCAGAATTCCCCTGACCCCTGAGTTTCCTTAGTCATGGTCCATCCCTGACCCCCACGCTGCACCTAGGCTATGAATCCCTGTAGTGCTGTGTTCAGAGCTGAGCCCCATTTCTCTCCCCCACTGCAGCAGTCCCTGCACCCAATGCAACAGCACTGCATGAAGTCGGCCCTGCCACCTGTCACCAGCCACGAGGAGGCTCTGTAACAACTCATTGGTTTCTGGAGCTTCACTGCATCCATGGGGACCAGGTGCCTACCCCAGGAGGACGTGGGAGCAGAGGCCAGAAATAGGAAGGTGGTGCCACAGAGGAGCAGGGAGTGAAGCCAAACCAGCTGAGTGCACACGTGAGAGGGGGAACAAGGCACAGGCATGACTCAGCTCCCTGCACCAGAACACGGATTTCTCTCAGTCTCCCCGAGTCAGTCCTTCTTGCTGCAGGCCTATGCGGGTCTTAAAACTCCTCAGACTTGGCACAGGCACTGTGGTGCCGTGGGGTAAGCCAGGGCAGGCAGTGCCTGCATCCCTTATCAGCACACAGTGTGAGTCCCAGATTCTCTGATTCCAACACAGCTTCCTGCTAACATAGCTGGGAGGGAGCAGACGATGGCCCAAGTACGTGGGTCTATGCCACCTGTGCGGGAGACCTGGGTGGAGCTCCTGGTTCCGGGTTCTTCTATCTGGCCCAGACCTGGCCATTGTAGGCATCTGGGGAGTGACCAAGTGGATGGAAGAAAAACATCCTGACCCTTAGAGCACACCCAGACGAGCGAAATCAGAATTTCAGGGAGCAGGGTTGAGGTATCAGAAATTCTTGCTAAAATTTTACTTATTTAATTATTTGTTTGAAAGGCAAGGTCACACACACATGTACGCATGTTCTATCTGCTGGTTCATTCCCCAAATGCCTGCAACAGCTAGGACTGGGCCAGGGTGAATCAAGGAGCCAGGAACTCCACCCTAGTCTCCCACAGAGGGGTGCAGAGGCCCAAGTCCTTGAGCCATCCCCTGCGTCCTCCCAGGGTGAGCACTTGCAGGAAGATGCAGCAGAAGCAGGACAGGGACTCAAAGCCAGGCACTCCCATATGAGACGGGGGCTTCTGGCGTCAGAAATGTTTTTAACTTTCCGGGTAACTACAACACACAGCCGGGCTGGAGGCCAGGGCTCCAATTTCCCCAACTCAGTTACTACGGATGCCTCAATTTCGCCAAGCAGCAGCCACAGTTCCTAGGACTGTCGTGAGCTGCAGTACTGGAGGGAACACACGAGCCCCAGTTCAGGGCTGAGCCTCGGCCCCCAAGGGGCATCTCTGGACAGGCCCCCTTCTCAGTGCCCAGCACCAGGCTCAGTTCCTGCAGAGTTGGGATGGCACCTGGAGGGCTCACTGACCAGTGAGCTAGAGGGGACCGTGCTGCAGGCAACCATGGCCATAACCATGGAGGGGCCACAGTCTACTCGGTGCAGATGCCAGTTAGTCAGTCTCACTCAAAAGTGGACAAAAAACAAGGCACAGCATTCTGTTTGATCGAAAAGGCCACCGTGGTCTGACAGAAATGAACCACAACCCACCTCTGCCTGGGCCATTCGGGGTTCCAGGTCCTTCTGGCTCTACCAGAGCCAGGAGCCCTGGGTGCCATCGGACACCAAACCTGAGCAGGGTATTTTTTGCTTTCTTTTTTCCCAAAGAAACTTTTTAATTAAGGAATATAAACTTCATGCATTTCAGAAGTACAACTTTAGGAATATAGTGATTCTTCCCACCCTACCCACCTTCGCACCCACACTCCCACCCCACCTCCTCTTCCCTTTCCCATTGCCAGTCTCCACTAAGACCACTTTCAATGAATTTTATAAACAGAAGCCCAACTCTATACCAAATAAAGTGTTCACCAATATGCACAAAGAAAAAAAAAAAGAAACAAGAAAACACAAAAATAAAAACCTGCTCCTCCACAATTGAGAAATGGGCTGTTCAAAGTCAATGAATCTCAATATTAATTTCACTTTTTTTAGAAACTCAAGTTTAAAGAAGCACTCAAGAATGATACATCTTTTGTGAGCATGTAGACGTTAACTATACTTAAGAGACATAAGAATATCCTCCACTTAATACATTAAAAGAAAGTAAGTCCTTGAGAACGAGTTTTCTCATTAATCAAGGAAGCACCTAAAAAACAAGCAATGGATTTGTTCACTTAGGCATAACTAAAACTCATGAGACATAAGAATATCCTCCACTTAATACAGTAAAATGAAATAAATATTTGAGAACAAGTTTTACTGGTAACTTTCATAATACAACTCATTGAGGACAGAGGTCCTGAAAGGAAAGAGAGTGCACAGTGACTCCTGTTGTTAATTTAACAATTAACACTCATATGTATGATGTCACTGCTCACCTGAGGCTCTTGATATGACCAGCCTAGGCTACGGAAGCCTTTGAAGTCCACCAACTTCGTCAGTGTTTAGACAATGCCAGAAGCAAAGTGGACTTTCTCTCCTCCCTTCAGAGAAAGGTATATCCTTCTTTGATGGCCACTTCTTTCCACTGGGGTCTCACCCACAGAGGTCTTTCATGTAGGACATTTTTCCACAGTGTCAGTTTTCCATGCCTGAAATGTTCTTGTGGGCTCTTCAGCCACCAGAATGCCTTAAGGGCTGATTCTGAGGTCAGAGTGCTACTTAATTGATTGTCATTTGAATGGGGTCTCCACCCACTCTCTCCGGTGCCTTCAAGGAACTGAAGGGAACTGGAATCTACTGTGCAAACTGGAATTTCACCAGGAGTTGAAAGGCACCATCTGTCTGATACCAGGTAGGACTCCAGTAAGTGATAATTCCTGCTCTTCTGTCACATGGCAACCCATACATTTATACAGGTATTGTCTATCAATTACAAATACAGTAAAATTTTTATAAAAACTCCTCCATAAAAAAATAATGCCCAACACTGCTTTCTCAACTGTTCCTCATCTTTCTACAGGCCTGTGCATCCTGACATTTAGTCATCGGCCATTTCCCACTTCCAATTTCCCCTCCATGCTCCAGACTCTCAGAAAGGGACCCAGCTATGCCTCAGTGTCCTTATCATGAGAGCATTCAGGTATGCTGGAAGAGCATCCATTCCAGGTTACAGATGGGGAAACTGAGGCTTCAGGAGGGGAAACGTCCTGCTGGAGTTCCACCTCTGGACAGTCTGACTCCAGATGCTGGGCTGCTAACCTCTAGGACAGACCCTAATGGGTTTATCAGCCACTGTGCTGGGGACGTCTGAATGTGGGGACCTCACCTCCTGGAGCCAGGCTGAGTAGGAGTGACTGGCCAAAGTCCTTTCACCTCTGCCAAATGCAGCTTCAAGAATAATACAGCAGAACAAATGGGAAACAGCATCCACACTGTGTCCCACTCTGCCCCAAGCTGAGCGGCCCAGTAGAGAGAGAAGCAGCCCCTGCCCTATCCCTGAGCAGTCTGAGGCCCAGGGGCAGTCCCTCTACTGCCTTGCTGTACCTCATTTGGTACAAAAAGGAGCATGGTTCTTTATTTATGCAATAAAGAACAAGCAAATGGACCCTGCAGACAAGAGGCTCTCTGCAAGCAATGGGAGTGAGGGCTCCTTCTCCTCAGCCAGTCAACCAAACAACAGCTTACACATGGGACACCCTGACTCTGCTTAGCTCACAGGAGGGAAATTGTGACACCACCTGCCTCACCTAATGGGCACCTGGATTCAGCCAGCCTCACAGCAGGCACACCATCACAACGGCTGCCTCACAAAGGGGCACTTTGACCCTGTCAGTCTCACCGACAGAGGCACCCACCACATCTGTCAGACTTCCAGGGAGCCTGGATGCAGGCTTATTCATACACAGAAGGGCCCAACCACATCAAAAGCACCGACAGGGGCACTGGGATTCAACCTGATTCACCCAGAGCTGTGCCTGCCCCTACTGAATTACCAATAGGAGCACCTCAACAGGAGTGCTGCATCACACCTGAATCACCAAAGGGGGCTCCCCAACATGCCCACCTCACTGACAGGGGTGTCCAGGTGTCCCCTGCATCAGACACAGGAGAGCCACCAACAGCATCTCCCCGACCCGCCTGCCTCAAGAGAGGGGCGCCTGAACCCACCTATAAAACCAACTTGGACGACCCAAACCCAGCAGCCACACTTACAGCAATGCCCCAAACTTCCCAGACACACCAACAGGAATGCTCCAAACCTGACAAACACACCAACATGGATGCCCTGAACCCACCAGGCATACCAACAGGGATGCTCTGAACCTGTCAGCCACACCAACAGGGATGCCCCAAAGCTGCCAGCCACACCAACAGGGGAGCCCCAACCTGACAACAACAACAGGGGGGCCCCAACCCACCAGCCATACCAACAACGATGCCCCTAACCTACCAGCCACATCAACAGGGGTGCCCCAAGCCTAGCCGTCAACCAAAAGGGAGGCTCCAGACCTGCCTGTAACATCAACAGGAATGCCCCAAACCCACCAGCCACACCAACAGTGATGCCCTGACCCACCAGTCACACCAATAGGGTCACTCCATAAACACACTAGCTATACCAACAGGGATGCCCTGAACCTGCAAGCCACACCAACAGCGATACCTGAAAACACCTGCCATGTGGACAGGGGCACCTAGATCCTGTGTGCCACAACATGGCCTCCACAATCTGTCCACCTCAGGACAGGGATGTTTCAAACCTGCTT
The DNA here is from genome assembly GCF_051225735.1 of Oryctolagus cuniculus. NCBI lineage: Eukaryota > Metazoa > Chordata > Mammalia > Lagomorpha > Leporidae > Oryctolagus > Oryctolagus cuniculus. The sequence goes on from NC_142878.1 coordinate 112,566,132, forward strand.
GTAACACTGACAGGGATGCCCCAAACCTGCCGGCCACACTAACAGGGGTCCCCCAAATATGCTACATCACCCACAGGGCTTCCTGAACTGCCTGACTCAATCACAGGGATGCCCCTAAAGAGCCTGTAACACCGACAGGAGCCTCCAGAACCTGCCTGCCACAGCGGAGGATCCCCGAACAACCCGCCTCAATGATAAAGATGCCCACAACCTTCCTTCCACACCTACAGAGGCACCTGCCACACCAACAGGGATGCTGAGAACCTGCATGTCACACCAACATGGGTGCCCAGAACACACCAATGACACTGCTAGGGCACCATGAACACACCTGCCACACTGACAGGGAGGCCTCAACCCGCCTGCAACACCAACAAGGCCACACCATGTGACCCGTCTCACCTACAGGTTTGCCCTGATCTTGGTTGACTCAACCAGTGACACCCTAACCCTGCCTGGCTCACCATCAGAGGTGTCCTGTCCTTGACTAAATCTCACAGGTGCAACCTGACCCCACCTGCTTCATAGAAGGGGTGTCCCACTAGGCCTGCCAAACCAAAAGGGGCACTGTGACCTTGCCTGAATCTCACAGGTGCACCCTGGCATCTCATCTTTCACATACAGGGGTGCTCCAAGCCCAGCTGACTCAATGACAGGGTTGCCAGCACCCCACCAGCTACACAACTGGGCACCCCAACCCTGCATGTGTCAGTGACAGGGGTACAATGACATTTCCTAAATCTGATAGTGGTGCCCCAACACAAACTGCTTCAAAGCACAGAGGCAGCTCAACATTTCCTGAATCTGACAGGGGTACCCCAACCTCTCCTGAATCTGATGAGGTACACCAAATCTCTCCTGAATCAGACTGCCATCTCCCAACCTCTCCTGAATACAACTGTCATGCCCAACCCCTCCTGAATCTGACAGGGGCACCCTATCCTCTCCTGAATATTATTGGGGTGCTCTAATCTATCTTGAATCTAACATAGGTGCCTCAATCCCTCCTGAGACTCACTGGGGTGTCCCAACCTCTCCAGAATCTTACAGAGGCACCCCAATTTCTCATTAATCTTACTGGAGTGTCCCAACCCCCTCATGCATCTGACTGGGGCTCCCCAACCTTTCCTAAATATTACTGGGGTGCCCCAACCTCTCCTGAATCTAACAGGGGTGCCCCGACCCCTCCTGAATAGGACTGGGGTGCCCCAACCTCTCCTGAATCTGACAGGGTTGCCCCACCTGGAAAACTCAAGGACAGGTGTGCTCTGCCTCCATGACAGGGGTACCCCAACCACTAATCAATCTGCCAGGGGTGCCACATCCTAGAAGTTTCCAGTGACAGGGGCACCCCAACATCTTCTGATTCTGTTAGGGTGCTGCAACCTGGACTGACTCAATAACAGGGAAGCCTGAGACCAGCTGCCACCATGACAGAGGCTCCTGCCTACAGTGACAGTGGCACCCCCAACATAACAGCCTCATCAACAGGATCCCTGCCACAGCCTGAATAATAGACAGGAGCTCCCACCCTGCCTGCCTCAGTCAAGGGCTCCTCAACCCAGCCTGGCGCCCTGACCACACCTGGTGACAGGGGCACCCCAGCTCCACCTGCCTGCCTGCTTCTCTGCCCATGTGCCCCCCAGCTTCCATCCTCACAAAGAGCAAGACTCCACCTCACCTGCCTCAAAGCCTCGGGCCCCGGACTCTGCCTGCCTTCAAGACAGGGCTCCCTCCAGTGAAACCAAGCGTGGCACCAACCCCGCTTTGACCTCTGTCCTGACAGACCGAACTCCCATTCCCTGTACCCCTCCATTCTCTCCCTCCTGAAATGAAGTCTTCTCTGCTGTAACTTGCTGCCTCCTTGCCCTCTTAGAACTAAAAAATCCTAAACCTTGGCAGTCCTGGCAGTTGACAATCTCCCAGGAGGGGGCTCTGCTGGGCAGGGAACATTTCACCAGGCTTTGCATCAACTGTGCTCAGCCTCGTCGGGTTCAGGTCCTAACTCATAATGCCTCCATGGCCCAACAGGGGCTAATATCTACTCCCAGACCACCCTAACCAACACAATAAAAACAGAAACCCCAAAAAGGCCATTTTAGGTATCCCAAACTGAAATAGCAAAGATAAACACACAAAATAGGAGACTGCTCACAAGTAAACTGCTTTGGGAAATGAGACACGGCATAGAGTTGTCATTATCCAAATTAAGAAAATTGGCTTCTTAAGTTATAGATCCCCAACCTGGGTGAGAATGGGGCCAACAGGGAGGGGTGAAGCTACACTGTCAAGATTCACAACTCCTGTTGTCTTGCTTTGTAAAACTTAGCATGCAAACATGAGGGCAGACTACATCATTAGCTAATAATCACTGGTAATAAAACAAAAGGCATACACTATGAAGATCACAAATAGTCCAGTACATCGTCAATGGAGATGAACGTGCTGGGGCCCGGCTATGTGGGATTTGCAGCTCCTACATATGGAGTGAGTGAAACCACACTTCTTAATAAGCAAGAGCCATACCAAAGATAGTGAACAAGCAAGTGACAACACAGAAATGAAACGGAGACACAAGCAACTGGAAAAAAAGATCCATGGAGTTACAACTCCATTCTAACTACAGAGCATCTGGACATCTAGGACACTAAGAGGCTCAATTCTGCTAAGGGTCTGTAGGGCACACTCTAGAAATTAAATGTTCTTTTGCTCATATAGTTACAGTGTTTATTAAATGATATGTATAAAAACAAATCATTTGTTAATTCTGAAAATTTTTCTTACTTCCAAATTATACTCAAAAATTTTAAAAGATAAGCTTTGGATTGTAAAAGAAAAGAATGGCAGAATTCATTACATAAAAACAAAATCAGGTAGTATAAACAAATCTTAAAACTCAAGTAACGGGGCCCATGTAGTAGCACAGTGGGGTAATAAGCCTCTGCCTGTGATGCCAGCATCCCATATGGGCAGCAATTTGAGCCCCAGCTGCTCTACTTCTGATCCAGTTCCTGGCTAATGCACCTGGAAAGCTGCAGAAGATGCCCCAAATGGTTGGGCCCCTGTGCCTGACACAGGAGACCTGGATGAAGTTCCAAACTCCCACCTGCAGCCTGCCAGCTGGGCTGTTGCAGCATTTTGGACAGTGAACCAGTGGAAGAAGATCAATCTCTCTGTCTCTCCTTCTAACTGTGTCTTTCAAATCAATCAATAAATCTTAAAAGTAACTAAGTAACTAGTTAAATACAAAATATATGTGATCCTGTGCATCTCCAGAACAATCAAAATAAGTAGATCCTAAGAAGGAATGAAAAAAAATATCAACAGTACAAGGATATTTTTCACAAAACTTTTATCACTGAACAGTATAGTAATATGAGGGGACAGTGTCCCTTATCAGGTTAGGAGATACAAACACTAATCATTTCCAACGTGGGTAAGATGTTTGGCAATTACATATACTACTTTCCAAGTCCAATATTTTTTGGAAAGCAATTTCGCTGCAACACCAATCAATTTTTTTTATTTTTATTTAATTTTATTTGAGAGGTAAAGGAAGAGAAAGAAAAACAGCGAGAGAAACAGAGAGCTCAAACTGTTGGTTCCCTCCCCAAATGCCCAGCCATATACAGGTGGGATTGGGACAGGCTGAAGCCAGGAACTGGGGGCTCCTTCCAGGTCTCCCACATGGGTAGCAGGGCCCCTAGCACTAGAGCCATCACCTACCGCCTCCCAAGGTCTGTATTAGCAGGAAGCTCAGATCAGAAGCTGACGCCAGGCCTCACACCCAGGAACTCCAATGTGGAACATGTATGTGTCCGAAATGGTTTCTTAACCAGCAGGCCACACACTCAGTGTACCACCAAGTTTTAAAACACAGAAGTCCTTAAATCCAGTAATTCCATTTTGAAGATTTTTATCCTAGAAAAATGAGCACAAAGTAAGAATATTTGGTGGGGGATGGAGCTGTGGCACAGCAGGTTAAGCCACCACCTGAGATGCCAGGCACTCATAAGAGCACCAGTTTGGGTCCTGGCTGCTCCACTTCTGATCCAGCTTCCTGCTCAAGTATCTGGCAAAGCAGCAGATTGCCCAAGTACTTGGGCCCCTGCCACCCACATTGAAACCCAGAGTTCTGGGCTTCCGGCTTTGGTTTGGCCCAGCCGTCTCCAGCTGTTGCAGCCATCTGGAGAGAGAACCAGTGGATTTAATATCTATCTCTCCCTCTCTGTCACTCTGCCCTTCAAATAAATAATAAATCTTAAATAAAAAAGAATATTTGCTACAGCACTGTTTGTAACAAAAATGAATTATCTGAAAGGTTATATTTTAATATATAATTTTTGTCCTGATTCTGAAAGCCATAATTTTCCTAAAAATTAAAGGTTAATAAAGCACTTTAACTTACATACTAAATATGCAGGCTTTATGGAAGTACATACATAACAGAACATACGAGATACTATAAAATTATGAAACATAATGCAAACCATATATACAGTAATACAGAACTTATTTCAAGAGATCTCAGGTAAAACAAATTCAGGTTTGAGACAATACAAACAGCATTACTGTATCTATATGTGCACCATCAACATATCAATAACATAAGAAAAAAGCTTTGGAAAGACAGTCCTCTGAAAACGGCAATAAAAAACATACAAAAGGGTGATTTAATTATGTGATTTTATGTTTTAAAATTTCCTGAATTAACCAGTTTATTGAAATGGTTTTCATGAAAAAAATATTATATTCTAAGGCATCTTTACCTTGGCATTGTGCTCCAAATCTTCACTATTCAGAAGTGCATGGTTAATTCGAAAAACTATCCAAACAGAATATTGTACAGAGACTTGGCCATGGAATTCTTCACTATCACAGCCTGAAATACAAGAAAAGTGTTAGGAGTGTAGCAGAAAAATCGATAATCTAAGTCACTAAAACAAATAAGGTTTTCTCTCACTTAATACACAAAATCTTCTATCCTTGTTTAAAGACTACTTTATCTCTGAATATTAATAAGCTATACTTGAAGTCTTCTGTCTCTACTCATAATTCAGTCCCACTTAGGGAATCTACCTAAAATTGCCATAAACGGTATAAGAGCAACAACATTTAGGTCAGTTCAAATTATTTTAAACTGAGTTATATTTCCTAAGAAATAAAGCATAATGTGAAGTTGACGTACAACCTTGCCAGCTGAAAGGAGACAGACCACTCTAAGCAGAGGAATAAACTGTTAAAAAAAATAAAAAGGCATTAGTAACCATGGTCTCCTAATCCCACTCTTAGAACACACAACCCTGCCACAATGTGCTCCTAGCTGTCTTCAGCCTGCCATCCATGTCCACTTCCACAATGACTCCATCCCCAGACACAGTAACAACTTTTCACTCCAAGGTATGAAATTCTTCCCCCTTCACTTCATGCTTTCTCCAGTTTATGGAAGTTCTCTATACTAACTGCTTTTTCTTTAAGTCTGAAAATGTTCTAAAAAGCAAAGGCTATTAAAGAAAACCCACCATTTACAGAACACGTCAACTTACAAAGCAAGCATGCATGCTATGCAATTAAGCCCTAGCCCTTAGAAGATCACAGATCCTGCCAATGTACACATTCATCATCTGGGGTCTGACTTGGAAGCTTATATACCCAGGCAGGTATTTACATTCCTGTCCTGAGGGTAGAAGAAACATGAAAAGGCCTTCCAATTCAACTTATCTTTCTTTTTTTTTAAGATTTTTTTTTGAAAGGCATTGGCAGAGAGAGAAGGAGAGAGCACGCGAAAGATTGAGATTCCTCCATTTACTGGTTCACTCCACAAATAGCTGAAACCATATCAAAAAACAAATTCCAAATGTAAAGTTAATAATGCTAAATCATAATGTCAAATATATTTCATAAAATGCTGATAAGCATGGTGACAGAAAATGTTTTAAGGTCTGACAACAGACCCAGAAAATATAAAAGGCTTCGTTATTTTTTTTAGCTTTTATTTAGTAAATATAAATTTCCAAAGTACAGTTTATGGATTACAATGGCTTTTTCCCCACATAACTTCCCTCCCACCAGCAACCCTCTCATCTCCCAGCCCTCTTCCCTTCCATTCACATCCAGATTCATTTTCAATTATCTTTATATATGGAAGATCAATTTAGCATATATTAAGTAAAGCTTTCAACAGTTTGCACCCACAGAGAACATAAAGTGTAAAATACTGTTTGAGTACCAGTTATAGCATTAATTCACATTGAACAACACATTAAGGACAGAGATCCTACTTGAGGAGTAAGTGCACAGTGACTCCTGTTGTTGACTTAACATTTTAACACTCTTATTTATGGCATCAGTAATCTCTCTAGGCTCTTGTCATGAGTTGTCAAGGCTATGGAAGCCTTCTGAGTTCGCCAACTCTGATCTTATTTACACAAGGTCATAGTCAAAGTGGAAGTTCTCTCTCCCTTCAGAGAAAGGTACCTCTTTTTTTTGATGACCTGTTCTTTCCACTGGGATCCCACTCACAGAGATCTTTCATTTAGTTTTTTTTTTTTTTTTTTGCCAGAGTGTCTTGGCTTTCCATGCCTGAAATACTCTCATGGACTTTTCAGCCATATCCAAATGCCTTAAAGGCTGATTCTGAGGCCAGAGTGCTGTTTAGGACATCTGCCATTTGATGAGTCTGCTGTGTATCCTGCTTCCCATGTTCTCTTCTTTTTAATTCTATCAGTTAGTATTAGCAGACACTAGTCTTGTTTATGTGATCCCTTTGACACTTAATCCTATCATTATGATCACTCATGAACTGAAATTGATCACTTGGACTAGTGAGATGGCATTGGTACATGCCACCTCGATGGGATTGATTGGAATCCCCTGGCACATTTCTAACTCTACCATTTGGTGTGATTCAGCTTGAGCATGTCCCAAAGTGTATGGTACACAAGTTTGAAACTTTTGAATGAGATTCAAAATTAAAAAAACTAAAGGACAAATAATAAAAACAGGATTAATAATCACAACCTGTATAACAAAAGTTCTGCATTCTTGTCTAGGTTATTCTAAAGGTGGCTGTGGGAATTAAAAGCCACCTCTTTCATCAGCCCTTGTCAGTGTTATGCAATTCAACCCAGCACCCTCAACACCAGGCACCTAGAACTGCCATGAGAAGCCTAACCTACTGCATTCCCCTGAAAAAGGAAGAAGTGGCTACCCTGACTCCCACAGGATCTCCTTCCTTGGAATGAATGCACACCATGTACTGGGAAAGATACTCCAGAGCATTAGCTGTGGTTATCTTGAGGCTTGGGTGAGTTACTTTTTCTTTTCTGTATTTCCTAAATTGAACACACTTTCCTTTGGGAAATAAGGGGAAAGATGGTTCTTAGTCCACATTATTATTTTTAAGATTTGCATTTGTTTATTTGAAAGGCAGAGAGAGAGCAAGAAGGAAAGAGAGCAGAGAGAGAGAGAGAGAGAGAGAGAATTTACATATACTGTTTCACTCCCCAAATGGTCACAATGGCCAGGACTGGGCCAGGCTGAAGACAGGAGCCAGGAGCTTCTTTCAGGTCTCCCCATGTGCGGGCAGGAGTCCAAACACTTGGGCCATCTTTGGCAATTTTCCAAGGTGCATTAGCAGGGAACTTCATTGGAAGTGGAGCAGTGGGAACACAAACTCAGGATCCATATGTGATGTTGGCATTGCAGATGGCGGCTTATCCTGCTACACCACAGCACAAGCCCATAGCCCAAGTTCTTACTGTATGTAATACAAATCAGTTCTGAATTACAAAGAGATGGGGGATACTTAAAATATATTGAGCTTATCACTGAATTATACAAAAAGGTGGAAAATCATGTGGTGGGTCTGAGCAGAAAGAAAGAAGCATCCTGATCATACCTAAAGCCTGTCTGGTGAGAAAACAGCTACCCATTTAGCATGAGGTGCTAATCATGGGGCCACCTCCATCTCAGCATCAGGCACTCCATTTTAGAGTAACCACAACTGTCCCTGAGCCTGGGAGATCATTGTCACCTCTGCCTCTTCCTGTTACTCTGCCCTTATCAATGTGGAGGGCACAGCTGGCAGAGGGCCTGGCCAGACTGGGTGCCTGCAACCCCACAACAATCACATTGAGGAAGAGCCCTGGTTCTGCACTGTCAGCCTCTCCAGTGGGCAGATGGCTCTTCGTCTACTCTGCACTTCTAAGGTAGAGATCCCTAAATGTAGATGAGGGTGGTTTGCATGCTGGGCAGAAAAGAGAACAGTCAGTGTCCACACAACACACTGCTAAGGGATTCTCACAGGAAACAGAGGAAGGAAGGACTCTGGGAAGCTCAGCAGCAGTTCCAGGAAGACTGTGAACAGCTGGGTGACTCAGGCAGATGCCTCCACCGGACAAAAACCATCTTCCTGCCTGGACCACAGGAATCTTCCCATTTTACTGCTGTCCCTGAGATACCTGCCAAGTAACACATTTTGGGGGTTAACCATGTTTTATATAATGAAAGTCTTTGTGATGGTTAATGTGTTATCAGGAATTTGCAACTGGTAGGAACTGATTGGTCACAGTGCTTTGCAATTCCTGCCTCACAAAGCTACTCTGATGCCTAACTTTGAATGGAGGTGAGGGAGACGAAAAACATGGCACTGAGGGACTGGGTAAGGAGATGCAAAGGTGGTGAATTTAAGGTACAGTGAGTGTGTCAGAGTAAAAATTATTCAGTGATACTTGTTCATGTACAGTAAGGAAGATGGTACTCAGGGCCACCAAGATATGTTAGGGGAACACTGCAACAGACCCTTGCAGTGTTGAGGAGAGACAGGCTCAACTCTGAACATGATCAAGTGAGGATTTATGGCTCTGAATGCAACAAGTTCAAGAAGAAACATTAGGGTCCAGGGCAATACTGGCAAAACCAACCTAATAGGATGCTGCTGAACACAGACTAGGGGGACCAGACCTCTGCTGGGCACTGATGGAGGGTGAGCAAGCTGGCCAGCTGCCAAGGTTGGCAGGTTCTTTGCTAATGCTGGATTTTAGAAGAAAGAGCAGAGATGGGCTAAAACAACATTCAGGAACATGTCTCAAGCAGAGACACTTGGTCAAGCACAGCTGGGGACAAGAGGAAAGATACAGGTCATGAGAAAAAAGCAGAAAGGCAGGCAAAGGCACTGGAGACAGATATTTCAGAAATGCATGGCAAATGGACTGATGCTATGATGTACCAGGTAAAGGTGTCACCTGCATGCCAGTATCTCAGTGGGTGCCAGGGAATGCTCCACTTCCAATCCAGCTCTCTGCTATGGCCTAGGAAAATAGTAGATGAAGTCCCAAGTACATGGGTATCTGCACCCAGGTGGGAAACATGGAAGAAGCACTTGTTTCCTGGCTTCCTATTGGCTCAGCTCTGACCACTGTGGCCTTTTGGTGAATTAACCAGCACATGAAAGACCTCTCTTTCTCTCTCTTCCCCCCCTCTGTCCCTCTCTCTCTTTCTTTCTGCCACTGTGTCTCTAAAACTCTGCCTTTAAAATAAGGTTTTAAAAAAGTTTATGAATATATAATTCATATAAATGGATGATGTGACACATAATTTTTAGATCTCACTTATTAAATTTTTTAAATTTGATTTGAGATGGAGAGAGACAGAAAAAGGCTTCTGCATCTCTGTAAATCTGCCTTTCAAATAAACAAATGAATCTTTAAAAAGAAGAAGTGCACCGCAAACATCTGTGGACCAGGAACACAGTGAGAGGGACAGCATGGACTTTCCTCACAGACCCACTGGATCTGCATTGTGGACGATGGCAGCTCCTCTGCTCCAGTCACCTCACAGAGCACAGAATCCCCTAAAATAAAGTTATGGAAACAGCCTTCTTCCCCCAGGTAATGGAGGCAGCCCCAGAGGTCACACCCATCTGTCCCAAGGTGTGTGCCCAGGGATGCACTCTTCACTCTAAGAAGCCAGTGCTATTTTAGGGACCCTGGGCAACAGTTGCCAGTGTCAGGACCAGGAGCAACTGCCCTTCTCCCTGGGGGCCAGGACTCAGGTCCACATCAGTCTTTTCCTTCCCTGGCTACATGGGGTAGCGATGGGGTCTCACCAGGTGAAATTGCCTACAGGTACACTTTAATGGGGCTTTCCCTGTATTTTTGCAGCCTATGAGAAAGCCACTTGATGATGCATGGAGCTATTATAACACAACTCACTCATAGGAGCTGCTCACATATGGAACAATCACACCTTTCACGGCTTGTTTACTCTTTAAAACATGTGCCTTTCTCCATCACTGTTGTGCTCTGTGTGAGTAAAGAAATACCCTCTGCAGCATGGCCCAGGCTCAGAGACCTGAAAACCCAGGAGCCCTGTCCTTGAATGGCCCCTAAGTGCTCAATAACCTTTCACGTAATCTAAAATCCACCTGACACAGCTTTTTGTTGAATTAAAAGTAGATAGATAAAGGCCCTCCCAACAAAGAAAAGCCCAGGACCAGATGGATTCACCGCTGAATTCTACCAGACATTTAAAGAAGAACTAACTCCAATTCTTCTCAAACTATTCAGAACAATCGAAGAAGAGGGAATCCTCCCAAATTCTTTCTATGAAGCCAGCATCACCTTAATTCCTAAGCCGGAAAATGATGCAGCACTGAAAAAGAATTACAGACCAATCTCCCTGATGAACATAGATGCAAAAATCCTCAATAAAATTCTGGCCAATAGAATGCAACAACACATCAGAAAGATCATCCACCCAGACCAAGTGGGATTTATCGCTGGTATGCAGGGATGGTTTAATGTGCGCAAGACAATCAATGTGATACACCACATTAACAGACTGCAGAAGAAAAACCATATGATTATCTCAATAGATGCCGAGAAAGCATTTGATAAAATACAACACCCGTTCATGATGAAAACTCTAAGCAAACTGGGTTTGGAAGGAACATTCCTCAATATAATCAAAGCAATCTATGAAAAACCCACAGCCAACATCCTATTGAATGGGGAAATGTTGGAATCATTTCCACTGAGATCTGGCACCAGACAGGTATGCCCACTCTCACCACTGCTATTCAATATAGTTCTGGAGGTTCTAGCCAGAGCTATTAGTCAAGAAAAAGAAATTAAAGGGATACAAATTGGGAATGAAGAAATCAAACTATCCCTCTTTGCAGATGATATGATTCTTTATTTAGGGGACCCAAAGAACTCTACTAAGAGACTTGGAACTCATAGAAGATTTTGGCAAAGTAGCAGGGTATAAAATCAATGCACAAAAATCAACAGCCTTTGTATACACAGACAATGCCATGGCTGAGGAAGAACTTCTAAGATCAATCCCATTCACAATAGCTACAAAAACAATCAAATACCTTGGAATAAACTTAACCAAGGACATTAAAGATCTCTATGATGAAAATTACAAAACCTAAAAGAAAGAAATAGAAGAGGATACCAAGAAATGGAAAAATCTTCCATGCTCATGGATTGGAAGAATCAACATCATCAAAATGTCCATTCTCCCAAAAGCAATTTATAAATTCAATGCAATCCCAATCAAGATACCAAAGACATTCTTCTCAGATCTAGAAAAAATGATGCTGAAATTCATATGGAGGCACAAAAGATCTCGGATAGCTAAAGCAATCTTGTACAACAAAAACAAAGCCGGAGGCATCACAATACCAGATTTCAGGACATACTACAGGGCAGTTGTAATCAAAACAGCATGGTACTGGTACAGAAACAGATGGATAGACCAATGCAACAGAATTGAAACAGCAGAAGTCAACCCAAACATCTACAGCCAACTTATATTTGACCAAGGATCCAAAACCAATCCCTGGAGTAAGGACAGTCTATTCAATAAATGGTGCTGGGAAAACTGGATCTCCACGTGCAGAATCATGAAGCAAGACCCCTACCTTTCACCTTACACAAAAATCCACTCAACATGGATTAAAGACTTAAATCTATGACCTGACACCATCAAATTATGAGAGAGCATTGGAAAAACCCTGCAAGATATAGGTACCGGCAATGACTTCTTGGAAAACACCCCAGAAGCACAGGCAGTCAAAGCCAAAATTAACATTTGGGATTGCATCAAATTGGATTAAATGTTAATCCTCCTGTGTGGCAGGGCAAGAGAGGCTCCAAGTAACCATGAGGGAAATAACCTCTCTAAACCCCTCCTAGAATTCAAAATATTCCAGGACTGATCCCATCAAAAAAAAAAATTGGAGGGCTAGTGCTGTGGTGTAGCAGGCAAAGCCATCCCATGTTGGCGCCGATTCGAGTCCTGACTGCTCCACTTCCAATCCAGCTCTCTGCTGGAGCCTGAGACAGCAGTGGAGGGTGGCCCAAGTCCTTGGGCCCCTGCACCCATGTGAGAGATCCAGAAGAAGCCCTTGCCTCTTGGTTTAGACAGGCACAGCTCCAGCCACTGTAGCCTCAGACAATGAGGCACCTTTTTGTCTCTGCCTCTCCTTCTCTCTGTGTAACTCAGACTTTCAAATTAAATAAATAAATCTATTTTAAAAAATTGGAAGCCTGCTTGAAATATGAAAAAAATCAGGCCAATTAAGTCCAATCTGCCAAATCTATCCCCTGGTTCATCCACCCAAATGGCTGCAGCAGCCAAAGCTGGGCCAATCCGAAGCCAGGGCCAGGAGATTCTTCCAGGTCTCCCACGTGAGTGGCAGGGGCCTAGGGACTTGTGCCATCTTTCACTGCTTCCTAGGAGCACTAGTGGAGAGCTAGACTGGAAGTGGAGCAGCCAGGACTCAAATCAGTACCCATAAGGGATCCTGGCACTACAGGCAGTGGTTTTAACCACTATGCCACAGCACCGGCCCCAAGGACCCCACTGTTTTCTATTTCAAAGTCTCCAAAGATAGCGAATGGGTAGAAAATCATCTAATCCACAATCCATTATAAAGGTATTCAAAACAATACTCTACAGAAAACATTTTATTTTCAGTGGAAGACAAAACACCCGCGCGTTCCCTTTCCAGGAAAATCGACACTGACTGTGAGTGTTCAGATCAGATCCATGCTCCACCAGCTCCACAGGTGATCTCAGTCTGGGAGCCAGAACTCCTGCTGGACAACACTAAATGGAGCCATTGGAGAAGCCAGATGTCACCTATGCTAACTGTTCATATCTACTGAAAGAATGAAGAATGAATCTGATTTTGACTTCTCACTGCTATTTTCACATGGAGTATGACAGTTTATTCTTTCCTGTGTGGAGCTATCATGATGCTCCTTTTCCTTATTATATAAAAATAAAATAAAATTTAGTTCAGGACACTCTGATTATTATTAAGGCCCATAGCACACTTTTGGAAAACTCAGCAGAAGTGATCCATTTATTCAGTTGTTTTCTTAGTGAAATTACCAAGTTTAATTTGTGAATGTTAAATAAAAATTAATACAAATAATAAGACACATAAATCATCTTTAATGAGATGCAGTTAATAAGAAGGGCTGGTTACATTATTTACTGCAAACATATCTAATGTTACTACTTTATTGCTCTCTCTATATATATATTCTTTCATTTTACCATATAATTGCACTTTTGCCTTAAACCTTAAGGCACTCTTTCCTGAAATCGATTCTCTAAGGTGAATTTTGTAGAAAAACTGACTTCACACTACTGTCATTAGGATTACTTTCCTATAAAAGAAGTAGAAACACGTGGAGGATGCAGATTCAAGCACCACTACTACAGAACCAAACATCAAAGTAACTGCTAAAACAAATCCAAAGCTCTCGCCACTTTGAACAATCCAGTATAACATTTATCATAGTTCTTGAAATATTGTGGCAAGAAAAGTCTCCACAAGTGAAACTTAAGAACTGCTCAGAGATTCTAAAGCAATTTATAAATTCATGGTACAATACACCCCTGCTTTTTCTTACCTCAAATGTAATTTAGCACTGCAAGTCATTTATGAAAAAAAAGTATTTAAAAAGGCATAAACGTCACTGGTATAAGAATCAAGGGCACTCATCAAGCCACCACAAAGACAGAACCTGTCCAGCCAGGTCACAAGGCATTCCCTGGAATCACAGTAGGTGTCACAGCTCCACTGAGGATCTGAAAGGTCTTTTGAGCCACTTAATAGTGGCCACCAATTAAATCAACTGCTCTGCAAGAAATCTTAACAATTATTTCAGCCTAATCCCTCTTCCTATGGAACAGCTCTGATGGCTCAGGCATACTTAAGAAACTCAAAGCTTTAAATAAATGCAGCCATTTATTCTTGAGAATCTAAGTGTTAATGTTGTTGGCCTAACTATATAATTAATATGTACAGAATGTAATGTTTGAACTGATGAGAAACTCAGTAACATACTTACATCATTAAAAGGACCGACAGGTGAGGGCCGGTGCCGCAGCTCACTAGGCTAATCCTCTGCTTTGCGGCGCTGGCACACTGGGTTCTAGTCCCGGTTGGGGCGACGGATTCTGTCCCAGTTGCCCCTATTCCAGGCCAGCTCTCTGCTGTGGCCCGGGAGTGCAGTGGAGGATGGCCCAAGTGCTTGGGCCCTGCACCCCATGGGAGACCAGGAGAAGTACCTGGCTCCTGCCATTGGATCAGCGCGGTGCGCCGGCCGCAGCACGCTGGCCGCGGTGGCCATTGGAGGGTGAACCAATGGCAAAGGAAGACCTTTCTCTCTTGTCTCTCTCTCTCACTGTCCACTCTGCCTGTCAAAAAATGAAAAAATAAAAATAAAAAAAAAATAAAAAAGGACCGACAGGTGGAACAAAATACATTCTAGGCTACACCAGCCCTGGAAGGCCAAGCAAAGGCTAAGGAGTTGCACCCAGAACATTCAGCACCAACAGGAAAAGGCAGAGCTTGGCTCGGCACAGCCAGCTGCTAGCACACGAGCCCCGGCCCCAATTTTATGATCTGCAGCATGGCTGCCTGAACACCTGGTTCACTCAAATGCCTGCAAAGATCAAGGTCAGGTTGGTGTGGAAGCTGGTAGCCAGGGACTGATTCCAGGTCTCCTATTTGGGAGGCAGGAAACAATTACTTGAGCAATTACCTGCAGCCTCCCAGGGTCTGCACTGACACAAAGCCTGAGTGAGGAGCCAGAGCCAGGAATACAATCCACTCCAACATGGGACACAGGCATCTCAGAGTTATGGTAAATGCCTGCTCCAGCCATGTATATTTTAAAAGAAACACTAGATTTTACAAAGAAGCAAGAGGATGGTTACAGGGAATTTAATATGGTGAGCTTACAAACCTGCTACATTTCAGGATATAAAATCAATACACAAAAATCAACAGCTTTTGTATACATAGACAATCCCATTCACAATAGCTACACAAATATCAAATACACTGGAATAAACTTAACCAAGGATGCCAAAGATATCTGTAATGAAAATCACAAAATATTAAAGAAAGAAGTTGAAGATATAAAAAATGGAAAAATCTTCCATGCTCATGGACTGGAAGAAGCAATACCATCAAAATTCCATTCTTCCAAAAGCAATTTACAGATTCAATGCCATACCAATCAAAATACCAAAGACACTCTTCTGCAATTTAGAAAGAGTGATGCTGAAATTCATATGGAGGCACAGGAGGCCTCAAATACCTAAAGCAATCATATAACAATAACAAAGCCAGAGCCAACACAATACCAGATTTCAAGACATAATACAAGGCAGTTATTATCAAAAGAGTCTGTTACTGATACAAAAACAGATGGATAGACCAATGGAACAGAATAGAAACACCAGAAATCAATCCAATCATCTACAACCAACTTATATTTGATCAAGGAGCTAAAATCAATTTCTGGAGAAAGGACAATCTATTCAACAAATGGTGCTGGGAAAACTGGATTTCCACATGCTGAAGTATGAAACAAGAACCCTATCTTACACCTTATGCAAAAATCAACTCAACATGGATTCAAGATCTAAATCTATGACCTGACACAGTCGAATTATTAGAGAACATCGGAGAAACCCTGCAAGGTATTGGCAAATGTAAAGACTTCTAGGATAAGACTCCAGAGGCACAGGCAGCCAACGCCAAAATTAACAACTGGGATTACATCAAATTGAGACGTTTCTGTATGACTTAAGGAACAGTCAGGAAAGTGAAGAGGCAACCAACAAAATGGGAGAAAGTATTTGCAAACTATGCAACTGATAAAGGATTAATAACAAAAATCTACAAAGAGATCAAGAAACTCCACAACAACAAAACAAACAACCCACTTAAGAGATGGGCCAAGCAAAAAAAATGACTGAAATGAAAGATCTCCGCGAGTGAGATCCCAGTGGAAAGAACAGGCCATCAAAAAAGGAGGTACCTTTCTCTGAAGGGAGGAGAGAATTTCCTCTTTGATTATGGCCTTGTCTAAATAAGGTCGGAGTTTGTCAACTCAAGAGACTTCCATAGCCTTGGCAGCTCATGACAACAGCCTCGCATGATTACTGACATCATAAATAAGAGTGTCAATTGTTAAATCAACAAAGGGAGTCACTGTGCACTTGCTCCCCATGTAGGACCTCTGTCCTTAATGTGTTGAACTATGTAAATTAATGGTAAAACTAGTCTTCAAAACAATACTTTATACTTTGTATGTCCGTTTGGGTGCAATCTGTTGAAATCTTTACTTAGTATATACTAAGTTGATCTTCTGTATATAAAGATAATTAAAAATGAATCTTAAAGAAGAATGGGACGGGAGAGGGAGTAGGAGAGAGGATGGTTTGCAGTTGGGAGGGCGGTTATTGGAGGGGAAACCACTATAATCCAAACGTTGTACTTTTGAAATTTATATTTATTCAATAAAAGTTTTTTTTAAAAAAAGAGAGATGAACCAAGGACTTAAACAGACATTTTTCAAAAGAGGACATCCAAATGGCCAACAGACACATGAAAAAATATTCAGGATCACTAGCTGTCAGGGAAATGCAAATCAAAACCACAATGAGGTTTCACCTCACCTTGGTTTGAATTGCTTTCATAAAGAATTCAACAAATGACAAATGCCAGTAAGGATGTGGGGAAAAAGGTACTATAATCCACTGTTGGTGGGAATGCAAACTGGTAACGCCACTATGGAAGACAGTTTGCAGATACTTCAGAAATCTGAATATAGTCCTACCATATGACCCAGCCATCCCAGTCCTCAGAATTAATCCAAGGAAAATGAAAATGCAAATAAAAGAACTACCTCAACCTCCATGTTTATTGCAGCTCAATTCAGAATAGATAAGACATGGTATCAACCTAAATGTCCATCAATAGAAGGATGGATAAAGAAATTATGGGATATTTACTCTATGGAATACTACTCAGCAGTAAAAAAAAAAAAGAAATCCAGTCATTTGCAACAAAATGGATAAATCTGGAAAACATCATGCTGAGTGAAATAAGCCAGTCCCATAGGGACAAATAGCATATGTTCTCCATGATTTGTGACAACTAACTGAGCACCTAATAGGAAACCTGTAGAAGTGAAATTGACACTATGGAAAGCAAAGACTTGATCAGCCTTTGCCTTGACTGTGGAGGAACAGTTTATTATATTTTTACCATTTTATTTTTATACTTAATACCATTGGTTTAATTCTTTATTTAACACAGAATATTCACAAGTGATTAAATCCAATTGAAAATTGATCCCAGTAAAAAATAAGGAATAGGAGAGGGAAGGGATGTACAGTTGGGCACACATTCCCACGGACTTACCCCTAAGGGTAAAGCTACACACTTGCCATGGGACTCCAAATCCTATTAACCTTGGTGGTACTAAAATCATCTTACATGATAAAATGATCATTTTCACTGTGTAACTGATCATATAGACCAGAATAAGTCTCAAAAAAACACATAAATAAAACCATGTGTCTGCTAATAACAACAGATAGAATTAAAAAGGAGAGAATGATTCAACAGGGGAAGCAGGCCACACAGCCCACTCATAGAATGACAAATGCCCTAAACAGCACTCTGGCCTCAGAATCAGCCTTTAAGACTTTTAGATTTGACTAAAAATCCATGAGAGCATTTCCGGCATGTAAAACCAAGACACTGTGGCAAAAAATGACCAGCATGAAGGATCTCTGTGAGTGTGATCCCAGTGGAAAGAAAGGACCATCGAAGAAGGAGGTACTTTTCTCTGAAGGAAGGAGAGAACTTCCACTTTGATTATGGCCCTGTCTAAATAGTGACAGAGTTTGTGGATTCAAAAGGCTTCCATACTTTCAAAATTCATATTTATTAAATAAAAGTTTTCTAATAAAAAAAAAGAAGACAAGACTATTTCAAATGCCAACTGCTTTTGTGAAGATTCATTAGCTATTGGGAGAAAATAGTTTCAAACTTCAAAGTATTATTGTACAAGTAGAAAGGCTTATTAGTTTACTTTGTTTTTCAGCGACAGCAAAGTCTTTCTCCCTCGGCCTACACCAATGAGCTCCATACCCTCCCTACCGCAGTTCTCTGTGGGTTTCTACCTCCCTGCCAACCTTCCTATTCCAGGGTTCACCAGTAGGCATCTTTCATGAATGCAAGAAACTTTGATGCTACAGCCTATCTTCTATCGATGCAAGACAGAGTAGCTACAGATATCATCTTCTGATTCATTCTTGTTGACTGGTTTATCTCCATCTCCTATAGAAAAGGTCAGCCTATTAATTTTCAGACTACTTTTTATTATTTTATATCATGTTCTCAGCTTAAAAGATGTCTTTCTTTGAATATATTTGTGAAACCCTTCCCTGCTCCCTCCCTGCCTTCGCTCTTTCATGTTTTTATTTACACAGTGTCACTCAACACACTTCAAACACAAATGGCTACTCTTACTGCTCACTGGTCATTACAAACCACATCTCCACTAACATATCATCCTAAGAAATCTGTTTTGAGGAAATCAGAGATGCTTTTCACAGGGCTTTCACAGAGCATGAAGTACACATTAAGTACATCCCTCGCATAGGAAACATTTTTAGTGTGGTTTTTTTCAAATAGCTTTCTCAGTATACCGCCGAAGGAAAGAATTCCTAATCTATGCTTCACTGAGTCTAAGGCTGAGTAAATCATTATTACTATTATATCTTAACAGATTTATTTTCCTTTCTTTTAAGCTCTATTTATTTCTTTGAGAGGCAGAGTTATAGACAGAGAGAAGGAGAGAGAGAGAGAGAGAAGTTGGCCATACAGTGGTTTACTCCCAAATGGTTGCAATGGCCCGGGCGGGGCTGATCTGAAGCCAAGCGCCAAGAGCTTCTTGCGAGTCTCTTACATGGGTCCAGTGGCCTAAGCACTTGGGCCATCTCCCACTGCTTTCCCAGGCCATTAACAGAAAGGTGTATCACAAAGTGCAGTAGCTGGGACTCGAACCAGTGCCCATATGGGATGTGGACACCACAGGCAGAGGTTTGACCTACTACACCACATTGCCAGCCCCAGACATCTTTCAAAGCATGAAATACAAATGGCCAAAAAACACATGAAGAAATGCTCAGGATCATTAGCCATCAGGGAAATGCAACCAAAAACCACAACAAGGTTCTACCTCACGCCAGTTAGAATGGTTATCATGCAAAATTCAAAAAACAATAAATGCTGACAAGGATGTGGGGGAAAGGGTACCCTGATCCACTGTTGGTGGCAATGTAAACTAGGACAACCATTATGGAACACAGTATGGAGATTCTTCAGAATTCTGAAATTAGATCTACCATATGACCCAGCCATCCCACTCCTGGGAATTTTCCTGAATAAAATTCAAACACCATATCAAAAAGTTATCTGTACCTTCCCCCACCATGTTTAATGAAGCTCAATTCACAATAGCTAGGATATAGTATCAACCTGGATGTCTATCAAATATGACTGTATGAAAATAATGTGGTACTTAGACACTATGGAATACTACTCAGCCATAAAAAATGAAATCCTGTCTTCCAACATGATGGATACAACTAGAAATCATTATGCTTATTGAAATAAGCTACTCCACGAAAGACAAATCACATTTCCCCTGATTTGGGGTAACTTGTATACAGTTTACAAAAAAACAATGTATATCAGTGAAACTGACTTTTTGAGATTTGATTGTTTATAGTCATTCTCTATTCTCTTGAGGAACTGTAGTTTGTCTACAGACCACTAACCGAACTAAAATCCTGCCTCAGTTCCTAGCTTGCTCCACAATCTCACACTTGCTATCCTTTAAAATCACTTAAAGCAATCCCTAAATTTTTTCTTTGTTTTGACTGTTTATAGTCATTGTCTAGTCGCTTGAGGAACTGTGGATTTTCTACTAACCACTAACTGAATTCTTCATTTATTGGACGGTTAAGTTTGTAATTATAAATAAAAATTGAAATATGACATTGTAAAAATTAAAAGAAAGAAGAAAAGGAGTGAGGGAAGGGTGGGAAGTATCTTTATACTCATACAACTGTACATATCAAGTACTTGGGGTGTTTTTCCTTTATATAAATTTTCAAAACTGAAAAAAAATGTGCTAACCCGTCACCAGAGAGTAAATCAATTGTTGTTTTCAGCCACTAAATTTGAACCTTGGATTGTCTGAATCTAGAATCTCATCTCTAAGATCTAGAGCTACAATTTCCTCTTTGATTTGGAAACATACACCTCTTATACACTAATTAAACTATATGATAGATACAATAGAAGAGCAACTTTAGAAGCTGTGGGAAAAATGGAAGGAGAAGGTAACACATTTTATTTATTGATTTATCTATTTGATAAGTCAGAAAGAGAAAGAGTGAGGTGTCACCTGTCAGTTCACTTCCCCAAGGATGTAACAGCCAGGGACAGACCACGTGGTGTCAGGAGCCAGTCACTCAGGGTCTCCCACATCAGTGGCATGAACTTAATCCTTTGAACTAACAGTGTTTCCTCTCAGGGTCTGAAGTGGCAGGAAGCTGGAGTCAGGACCCAGAAGGATGCACCAAGCATAAGCACTTTGATATGGCTTGATAGCTTGGTATGCTTCGCGGTTGTTGATTAAACATGAGCCTACATGTTGTTGGTAAGTTATTTTGCAAATGTCATGAAAATTTAACATCAAGTGACCTGAAGTAGATTACCCTTTATAATGTAGGTAGAATTAATTCCATCACTGGAAGTCTTAAGAGCAAAAACAGGACTTGCAGAGAAGAAGCAGTTCTGCCTCAATCCTGTGGTACAGAAATCTTGCCTCAGTTCCTAGCTGGTCCACAAATCTCAAACTTGCTATCCTTCACAATCACGTAATCCAATCCCTAAAAAATAAATACTTCTATATGTACTCATTTACCCTATGAATTCTATATCTCTCAAGAACACAATATAATATATTAAGACAATAACACTTAAATATAAAAAGGTTTATATTCTGATTTTTCACTCACCATCCAGAACTATCAAACACTTGTTTTTTTTTGTTTTTTTTTTATCTTCAAGATTTATTAGTCTTCAGTCAATCTTATTTATGTCTTTATTCCTTCTATCTCACACTTAATTATTTCAAAACAAATCCCAGAAAGCATATAGTTTTATCCATAATTATTTCAGTATGTTTCCCTAAAACATAAGAATTTTTTCTTTTCTTTTTTTTTATCTTTTATTTAATGAATATAAATTTCCAAAGTACGACTCATGGGTTACAATGGCTTACCCCCCATACCGTCCCTCCCACCCACAACCCTCCCCTTTCCCACTCCCTCTCCCCTTCCATTCACATCAAGATTCATTTTCGATTATCTTAATATACAGAAGATCAGCTTAGTATACCTTAAGTAAGGATTTCAACAGTTTGCTCCCACACAGAAACATAAAGTGAAAAATAATAGATGATTTTTTAAATGATGATGAAATCAGATCAGACCTATTGTCATGTTTAATCCCAGTGAGAGTCAAGTTGGGAATTGATAATTTCTCTTTGTGATCAATGATATATATCGATTGTTATTTGGTGTTATTCACCCACTGCTTTCCTAACACATCCATGTGTGGACAAGTGACTTGTACATGTTTATAAAGAAAGGAGATCTCTGTGAGAAGTCCAGCCAGCACAATGTGAATAGCTGTGGTGTACAAAGATCAAAGCAAAAGCTTGAAGCAACACTCCAAATCTAGGCCATACTACCTACTCCAATACATTGTCCAGAATAGCATACCACATGGAAAGCTGTTACTGTCTCCATGGATTCTAAATGAGAAATGTCTGGTGCAGTGGGTAGGCTGGGGCAGAATAGCAACAGAACCACAGTCTACAGGGCAAGTTAGGGATTTTGTCTTTTTATCTTAAGAAGCCATTGAAATTTGGAATAATTATGACAAAAAGCTGGTAACTGAATAAATTTGTACCAGAGTGGGTTGCTAGCTTCACCAGCACTACCACCACCAGTGTGATGTAGGCTTTGGAGCCAGAAATATCACAGAAACTTACTAGAGACTGGAAAACTGAAAAATCAAATAAGGAAGTGGCAAATAAAGCATGTAAAGCAACAGAATTTTAGTCAAGCAGCTAGATAATTCACGTTCCACATCAGAGTACCGAAGTACATTTCCCAGCTCCAGCACCTGACTCCAGCTTACTATTGAAAAGGACCTGGGAGGCAGCAGTGATGGCTCAAGGAATCTGATTCCTGCCACCCACATGGGAGACCTGAACTGAGTTCCTTTCTGCCGGCTTCAAATCTGGTGCAGTCTCCATTATGGGTATTTGACAAATGAATCAGCAGGTCAGAACTGTGTGTGGGGTTGGGGGGATGTCTGTACACAATGTAAGCATGTGCCACTAAAACATAAATCTTTTGGAAAAACTTGTGTAAAAACTAGGATGCTTCGTGAAAAGACTGCAAAATAAAAGCTGTGCTTTGTCATCAATAATATCTGACAAAATACTGTTAGAAAAAAAATTTGATGAGAAACAGGGGCCTATTTCCAAGAAAGAATAAAAATGAAAGGAGAGAAGCCTGGAAATCCTGTATTGGCAAATTAGAAACTTGTAGCATGCCCATCTCTCACAGGTACAGAAGTGTTTCAAAGTCCAGTTCACACACTGACCCAAGGTAAAGACCAAGTCACAAGTGTGGCTGCAACACTGCTTAAGACCTATGAAGTAAGACTGTACCCAATGAACCCTTTCAGTGGACAAAAGGACTTGGAGAAGGACATCTACATGCACACACACACACACACACACACACTGGATGAGATGATGAATGCAGTTCTACAGAGGCCCAGCAAGCTCAAAGCAGTTGAGTTAAAATTAGAGAAAAGGGTAAGGTTCAGAGACGTGAGGTTGTAGCTATCAGCAAATGGATAGAACTGAAATAAAATGCATTTCAAACCAAAACCACCCCAGCCTGAGCTAAAGAACTGTCCCTCCTCAGAGCAGATTCGTCCAGAGACAGAAAACAGGCCGAGTTGCTCAGCCCTACTCTGCTACCAGACAAGAAGGGCACAGCCTCCAGGACTCTTTCAAATGTGGATGCCAGCAATGCATTAAAGGAAGCAACTAACAGAGTAACTAACAAAGAGAGAGATCCTCCATCCCTGGTTCACTCCCCAAATGGCCACAATGGTGCAGGCTGGGCTGATCCAAAGCCAGGAGCCAGGAGTTTCTTCATACCAGGCCACGCTCCACCGCGTGCCCAGGCCATCAGAAAGAAGCTGGATGAGATGAGGAGCAACCAGGACTCAAACGACCACCGTGGCCCATATGGGATGCCGGCATCACTGGAGGAAGCTTATCCTACTACACCACAGGGGAAGCTCCTATTTTATTTAAATATTACAATTGTATGCATGTCATTCTTGCACTTTTCCAGTATTTTCTGTATTTGAAAGACATACTCCTATGCTATCAAGATACTTATGAAGTCTTTTCCATGCTCCTCTTGGTTGGCAGCATTGTGAGGATCATTACTATCATGCTCCAAGAGGTCTAAGGTGTGGAAGAAGAAAAGGTTAGGGATATCACCCAGATTATTATGATTATTATGGCCATGATTATCAAACTATCATGGTGTCAGCCCACACATTATCTCCAGCAAGGACACCAGAGCATGTGCTGACAAACTGTCTATGCCCTGAGTGACAAGCCAATGAGACAAAAACAAACTTAACATGCTGTACTACCAACGGATTTGTAAATCTGGGGTTATATATAAGCAATCTATAATGAAAAGAAACAAGTATTTTTTAAAAAGTATATAGCATATGGCAGGGCTGGCACTGTGGCATATTGGGTAAAGCTGCCGCCTACAGTGCCAGCATCCCAAATGGTAACTGGTTCAAGTCCCGACTGCTCCACTTCCAATCCAGCTCTCTGTTATAGCCTGGGAGAGCAGTAGAAGATGGTTGAAGTCCTTGGACCCCTGTACCCGTAGGGTTAGCTATTAGATCCTGGCTTCAGATCGGCGCAACTCCGCCAGTTGCAGCCAATTGGGGGTGAACCAGTGGATGGAAGATCTCTCTCTCTCTTTCTCTCTCTCCACCTCTCCTTCTCTCTGTAACGGTTTCAAATAAATATATAAATTTATATTTTTAAAAAAGCATATGGCACACTTACTTTGAAATATAAATTATTTTCACATGACTTTACATAAAATAAAACTCTATATATTATTCCTTACCTGTGCAGCATAAAGAAGGTGTGCCCAATAAATTGCAATTACTTCTTGTTGCTGTCTCTCAGAATCTGAGAAATGTGAACAGATTAGAAAATCAGCATTCAGGTTTCCAAACAGAGGCCTCTCGTATACCTGGAACTCTATGGTGACAGGAATAGGACACTCTCACCCTGACGGGTCATAGCATGGAGTTATGAACATAATAATAAAAAACAAATACTTTCATTCCTTTAAGGGACCAGCACAGCCTTTTACTAAGACATAAATCAGCACTTCGCTATAATTAATCTGTAAGCCAATAGTAAAAATGAAGACTTAAAAAAAAAACTTCTGCTATTCAAAACCAATACATAACCATTCCTACATAATATTGGCATTTCTATGTATGTTGGCTCATTCAATTAAAAAAGTAAACCAGGAAACAATCAGTTCTTATTGTTATACTTTATGAATGAGCATGCCAAGAATTAAAGGGAATGTCCAATTCACTTTTATGTGGCAGACCTTATACACAACTCCATTATATTTTTAGGATTTACTTATTAATTTGAAAGGCAGAGTTACAGAGAGAGAGAGAGAGAGAGAGAGCGAGACCGACCCATAACCGAGACAGAAATTTAAACAGTAATAAAGGCCCTCCCAACAAAGAAACGCCCAGGACCAGATGGATTCACTGCTGAATTCTACCAGACATTTAAAGAACTAACTCCAATTCTTCTCAAACTATTCAGAATAATTGAAAAAGAGGGAATCCTCCCGAATTCTTTCTATGAAGCCAGCATCACCTTAATTCCTAAGCCGGAAAAAGATGCAGCATTGAAAGAGATTTACAGACCAATCTCCCTGATGAACATAGATGCAAAAATCCTCAATAAAATTCTGGCCAATAGAATGCAACAACACATCAGAAAGATCATCCACTCAGACCAAGTGGGATTTAACCCTGGTATGCAGGGATGGTTCAATGTCTGCAAAACAATCAGTGTGATACACCGCATTAACAGACTGCAGAAGAAAAACCATATGATTATCTCAATAGATGCCGAGAAAGCATTTGATAAAATACAACACCCGTTCATGATGAAAACTCTAAGCAAACTGGGTTTGGAAGGAACATTCCTCAATATAATCAAAGCAATTTATGAAAAACCCACGGCCAACATCCTATTGAATGGGGAAAAGTTGGAAGCATTTCCACTGAGATCTGGTACCAGACAGGGATGCCCATTTCACCACTGCTATTCAATATAGTTCTGGAGGTTCTAGCCAGAGCTATTAGGCAAGAAAAAGAAATTAAAAGGATACAAATTGGGAATGAAGAAATCAAACTATCCCTCTTTGCAGATGATATGATTCTTTACTTAAGGGACCCAAAGAAATCTACTAAGAGACTATTGGAACTCATAGAAGAGTTTGGCAAAGTGGCAGGATATAAAATCAATGCACAAAAATCAACAGCCTTTGTATACACAGGCAATGCCATGGCTGAGGAAGAACTGCTAAGATCAATCCCATTCACAAGAGCTACAAAAATAATCAAATACCTTGGAATAAACTTAACCAAGGATGTCAAAGATTTCTACGAAGAGAATTACAAAATCTTAAAGAAAGAAATAGAAGAGGATACCAAGAAATGGAAAAATCTTCCATGCTCATGGATTGGAAGAATCAATATCATCAAAATGTCCATTCTCCCAAAAGCAATTTATAGATTCAGTGCAATACCAATCAAGATACCAAAGACATTCTTCTCAGATCTAGAAAAAATGATGCTGAAATTTATATGGAGACACAGGAGACCTCGAATAGCTAAAGCAATCTTGTACAACAAAAACAAAGCTGGAGGCATCACAATACCAGATTTCAGGACATACTACAGGGCAGTTGTAATCAAAACAGCATGGTACTGGAACAGAAGCAGATGGATGGACCAATGGAACAGAATAGAAACACCAGAAATCAACCCAAACATCTACAGCCAACTTATATTTGATCAAGGGTCCAAAACCAATCCCTGGAGTAAGGACAGTCTATTCAATAAATGGTGCTGGGAAAACTGGATTTCCACGTGCAAATCATGAACAAGACCCCTACCTTTCACCTTACACAAAAATCCAGTCAACATGGATTAAAGACTTAAATCTACGACCAGACACCATCAGATTATTAGAGAGCATTGGAAAAACCCTGCAAGATATAGGTACTGGCAAAGACTTCTTGGAAAATACCCCAGAAGCACAGGAGTCAAAGCCAAAATTAACATTTGGGATGGCATCAAATTGAGAAGTTTCTGTACTTCAAAAGAAACAGTCAGGAAAGTGAAGAGGCAACTGACAAAATGGGAAAAAATATTTGCAAACTATGCAACTGATAAAGGGTTGATAACCAGAATCTACAAAGAGATCAAGAAACTCCACAAGATCAAAACAAACAACCCACTTAAGAGATGGGCCAAGGACCTCAACAGACATTTTTCAAAAGAGGAAAACCAAATGGCCAACAGGCACATGAAAAAATGTTCAAGATCACTAGCAATCAGGGAAATGCAAATCAAAACCACAATGAGGTTTCACTTCACCCCAGTTAGAATGGCTCACATTCAGAAATCTACCAACAATAGATGCTGGAGAGGATGTGGGAAAAGGGACACTAACCCACTGTTGGTGGGAATGCAAACTGGTTAAGCCACTATGGAAGTCAGTCTGGAGATGCCTCAGAAACCTGAATATAACCCTACTGTTCAACCCAGCCATACCACTCCTTGGAATTTACCCAAAAGAAATGAAATTGGCAAACAAAAAATCTGTGTGCACGTCAATGTTTATTGCAGCTCAATTCACAATAGCTAACACCTGGAACCAACCCAAAGGCCCTTAAGTGTTGAAAATTAACTTAAGTTGATCCCTGTTAAACATAAGAGTGGGAATAAGAGAGGGAAGAGATGTATAATTTGGGACATGCTCAAGCTGACTTGCCCCAAATGGTAGAGTTAGAAACATACCAGGGGATTCCAATTCAATCCCATCAAGGTGGCATGTACCAATGCCATCTCACTAGTCCAAGTGATCAATTTCAGTTCACAATTGATCATAATGAAAGGACTAAGAGTCAAAGGGAGCACATAAACAAGTCTAGTACCTGCTAACACTAACCGACAGAATAAATAAAGGGGAGAGTGATCCAACATGGGAAGCGAGATTCTCAGCAGACTCATAGACTGGCAGATGTCCTAAACAGCACTCTGGCCTCAGAATCAGCCCTAAAGGCATTTGGATCTGGCTGAAAAGCCCATGAGAGTATTTCAGGCATGGAAAGCCAAGACACTCTGGCAAAAGATCTCTGTGAGTGAGATCCCAGTGGAAAGAACAGGTCTTCAAAGAAGGAGGTACCTTTCTCTGAAGGGAGGAGAGAACCTCCACTTTGACTATGACCTTGTCTAAACAAGATAAGAATCGGAGAACTCAAGGGGCTTCCATAGCCTTGGAAACTCATAACTGGTGCATGGGGAGATTACTGATGCCATAAACAGGAGTGTCAATTGGTAAAGTCAACAACAGGAGTCACTGTGCACTTACTCCTCATGTAGGATCTCTGTCCTTAATGTGCTGTACATTGAGACTTAATGCTATAACGAGTACTCAAACAGTATATTTCACTTTGTGTTTCTATGGGGGTGCAAACTGTTAAAATCTTTACTTAATGTATACTAAACTGATCTTCTGTAAAAAAGAAGAAGAAGAAATTATCAATTCCAAATGTGATCCTCACTGGGATTAAACATGACAATAGGTCTGATCTGATTTCATCATCATTTAAAAAAAATCATCTATTATTTTTCACTTTATGTTTCTGTGTGGGAGCAAACTGTTGAAATCCTTACTTAATGTATACTAAGCTGATCTTCTGTATATTAAGATAATCGAAAATGAATCTTGATGTGAATGGAAGGGGAGAGGGAGTGGGAAAGGGGAGGGTTGTGGGTGGGAGGGACGGTATGGGAGGGAAGCCATTGTAATCCATAAATCGTACTTTGGAAATTTATATTCATTAAATAAAAGTTAAAAAAACAGTAGAGTGAATTAAGAAATTATGGGACATGTACTTTATAGAGTATTATACGGTAGTCAAAAACAATGAAACCCGGTCATTTGCAACCAGATGGAGGAATTTGTAAAACATCATGCTGAGTGAATTAAGCCAGTCCCAAAGGGACTAATATATGTTCTCCCTGATCGGCGACAACTAACTGAGCACCAAAGGGGAAACTAGTTGAAGTGAAATGGACACTATGAGAAACAGTGATTTGATCATCTCTTGTCCTGACTGTTGATGTACAATGAAATCCAAGCGGTATTTTGGAAATTTATATTCATTAAATAAAAGTTAAAAAAAAAAAGAAAAAGAAAGGCAGAGTTACAGAGAGAGAGAGAGCGTGAGCGAGCACAATCTTCTATCACTGGTTCACTCTCTAAATGCCTTTAACACTGGGAGATGGGCCAGGCCAAAGCCAGGGGCCTGGAACTCCATCTAACCTGGTCTCCCACATGAGTGGTAGGAACCAAGGGCTTGGGCCATCTTCTGTTGCTTTTCTAGGTGTAGTAGCATGGAGCAGGTTTGAACGTGGAGCAGATGGGACTTGAACTAGCACTTGTGTGGGATACTGGCATTTCAAGCAGCAAATTACTCTGTTGTACCACAATTCCAGCCCCACAGCTCTCTTCTTTTGCTTCAAAATCTGGGTGCTTTATTTCAGTATATAAGGATATAAACTCTAAGACCACAAGCACATCTCTCTTCATAATAAGATAAAAGTCCATAAAAACTCTAGAAGGCCAAAATTTTAGAGAGGATCTCATAGCAGGAAAGATGCAGAAATGGGAGCCAGCCATATGACCCCAGGCACCAAGGCTTTTAATCTATGTTAACTTATGAATGAAATAGAATAGAACATGCATTCTAGAATTTTGATGAAGACAAAGTTTAGAGACAATGATGTAAAATGCATAAAATACTGCCTGGCATACACTGGACACCCAACAAATATTATCACACTAGCAGTAGAGGTAACTTTTGCAAAAATGCTTGCAGTCATGGATCTGGACACAGCTACTCATCAGACTCATCTCTAAGGCAGCCTTGCACATACTAGCTAACAGGAATATCAACTGTAACAAAACACATTTATTTATTCTTTCTTTGTCTTTTGACACATAATATGATCAGAACACCTGAAACCCAAGAGAACCCTTAAATAAAAACAAGGACTTCAATTTTAAATGTACAATAATTTCACAGAATTACATATTATTTAATATTCCACTATCCTTATATCAGTATTAGGTATGTGGGCTAATTAAATTTTGTGTCAACTTGGCTTGCCAGTGGTACCCAGATGTTGATTAAATATGAGCCTTGATGCTACCAGGAATGTATTTTGCATAAGTGATGAGATTCTAATCAGCTGACCTGAGGTAACAGAAATTACAATCTGCAATGCAGTAGGTCTCATTCTACCACTGGAAGCTCTAAGAGGAAAAACCAAGCAATCTCAAAGTAGAAGGGATTCTGCAACAAGATTATACCATAGAAATCCTGCCTGAGTACCAAGCCAGCTCTATTAATCTCACTCATATCATCACCCATAATTACATTTAACCTATGAGATCTATTTTCCTGGGAATTCTGATATAGTAAATTAAGATAACATGCCTTGGGGCAGGTGCTGTGGTGTAGGACGTAAAGCTGCAGTGCTGGCATCCGGAACTTGTGGCTGCT
Organism: Oryctolagus cuniculus; assembly: GCF_051225735.1. Taxonomy (NCBI): domain Eukaryota; kingdom Metazoa; phylum Chordata; class Mammalia; order Lagomorpha; family Leporidae; genus Oryctolagus; species Oryctolagus cuniculus. Next base: position 112,596,564 of record NC_142878.1, read on the forward strand.
GCTGTTTTGTGCAGGGTAAAACTGCATCCCAGTCCCAGCTGCTCCACTTCCAATCCAGCTCCTTGCTAATGCCCCTGGGAATACAGGGCAAAATGGCCTGTGTGAATGGGCCCCTGCACCCACGTGAGAGACTCAGAAGAAGCTCCTGACTCCTGGCTTCAGCCTGGTCCAGCTCTGGCCATCATGGCCATTTGGGGAGTAAGCAAGTTGATGAAGAGATCCCTCTCTCTCCCTCTCTCTTTCTGTAACGCTGCCTTTCGAATAGATAAATAATAAATCTCAGGGGAAAAAAGAAACAGGACCTTTGAGACTTCCCAATTTTTGGTAGGATTATTTGAGTTACAGCAACAGGTTGAGCATTTTGAGAAAATGATGGATGAAAGTTGAAATGAAGCTTACTGCTGTGTTAGCATCAAATCATAATGCCTAGGAAGCCAGAAGCCATGAGTTCTGAGCCAGTGACAATTTCCATAGCACAGTATCTCAGTTTGATGCTAGGTGTCAATATCAGAGGAGGTATGTGGCCAGATGAAGACCATGTCATGGACAGGCTGTTCCATACAAGGTTCATCAAGGAAAAGCATGGGTGGTGACACAGCCCTGGATTCAGCTGATTGACTGGGCCTAAAATAACACCATCCAAAGCACTCAGACCCAGCAGAGAGAATTGGAGATGAAGGAACAAAGTGCACGGCATGCAGCATCTATGCAAATGCTCCCTGGATAAAGGTACAGAGGAACAGACCATGAATATATTTACCAGCTTCACATCTCACATCTCTAGACAAAAGAGAACTGTTTCTCAATCTCTGCTAGCAATGTGCTAAACACATTAACCCCAATTGGGGTGAACACTTAATCCACGGCGGGGCCGTCTGCAAGGTGATATAATTACAGTGCCCAAGACTGACAGAAAAAAATGGGGACGGGCCAGAAACAACGTCACAAATATTAGTGGATCTGAATGTTGCTGTAACATAAAAGTTTCAAAACTTGGGGAGGGCACAGTGGCATAGTGGGTAAAGCTGCCACCTGCAGTGCTGGCATCACATTTGTGCGCCAGTTTGAGACCCAGCTGCTCCACTTGAGATCCAGCTCTCTGCTATGGCCTGGAAAAGCAGCAGAAGATGGCCCAAGTCCTTGAGCCCCTACACCCCCATAGGAAATCAGGAAGAAGCTCCTAGCTCCTGGCATTGGATCAGCACAGCTCTGGCCATTGAAGCCAATTGGAGAATGCACCAGCAGATGGAAGACCTCTCTCTCTGCTTCTCCTTCTCTCTGTGTGTAACTCTGACTTTCAAATACACAAATATTTTTTAAAAAGCTTCAAAACTCAAAGAAAGTGTATCTCATATAATGACCAATACACAACTAGGTACACTGTCCTCACAAGAAATCTCAACCAGCAAAATCAGCTAAGAAGCTGCCTATAGGAGTCACCAGCAGCCTGTGACAGCTATGATGATATTGTGGAAGCAGACACTGATGAGTCACAAACACAGAACACCAACCCCAGTGTCCACTCTATCACATGCACCCGTGTAAGGGTTTCCCAGCTTATAAAACACTCGAACTCTAGAGTTCCCATTCATTACCTCATCCTAGGATAAACATTTAGTGGAAGAAAGGTATATTCTGTCACCTTTTTTCTTCCCCACTAGAATTGTGCTTTAATCCATTTATCCACTCAGAAATACTTTCCACAAAAACTAAACCTGTGTTCTTCTTATCCTGCAGTCATGGAATGAGTGTGAAAGCAATGTGAACTAGAATTTGGCTGGCACCACGGCTCAATAGGCTCATCCTCTGTCTGGGGTGCCAGCACACCGGGTTCTAGTCCCAGTTGGGGCGCCGGATTCTGTCCTGGTTGCTCCTCTTCCAGGCCAGCTCTCTGCTGTGGCCTGGGAGTGCAGTGGAGGATGGCCCAAGTCCTTGGGCCCTGCACCCACATAGGAGACCAGGAGAAGCACCTGGCTCCTGCCTTTGGATCAGCGTGGTGCGCCGGCCACAGCACGCCGGCCATGGCGGTCATTGGAGGGTGAACCAACAGCAAAGGAAGACCTTTCCCTCTGTCTCTCTTTCTCACTGTCCACTCTGCCCGTCAAAAAATAAATAAGTAAATAAATTAAAAATAGAAAACCAATGTTAACTATAATTCAGTAGATGTGCACTCTGCCCGTCAAAAAATAAATAAGTAAATAAATTAAAAATAGAAAACCAATGTTAACTATAATTCAGTAGATGTGCCCATTCTACAGAGGAGCATAAACAATGAATGTTACTCTGTTCCTCATGAAGATATGACCAGCACCTTCTAAGTTTTGTTCTGGGGCAGCATAATCACAGGCACAACAACATGAATGCAGTGGTTTAACAGGTAGGAAATATCCACTGCTTAAATGCCTTCTCATATTATTGTACATCTTCTAACAGATTTCCATTAGGGTTAGTTCCTAAAATCTCTCATAGGGTAGAAAGAAAAGAGGTTTATCAGCTATCTCACAAGAGGAATGACTTAAACTTACTGAGATGGTATGATTTTTTCTCAAAAGTTACAGTATTTTGGGGCCAGTACTGTGGTGCAGCAGGTTAAAGCCCTGGCCTGAAGCGCCAATATCCCATGTGCGCTGGTTCTAGTCCCAGCTGTTCTAGTTCTGATCCAGCTCTCTGCTAAGGCCTGCTAAAGCAGTAAAGATGGCCCAAGTCCTTGGGCCCCTGAACCCATGTGGGAGACTCAGAGGAAGCTCCTGGTTCCTGATTTCAGATTGGCTCAGCTCTGGCCACTGTGGCCATTTGGGGAGTGAACTAGTGGATGGAAGACCTCTCCCCCAACACATACACTTCTCTACCTCTCTGTGTAATTCCTTCAAATAAAAAAAAGAATCTTTAAAAAAAAGTTACAATATTTTTCAGCAGCAAACACTGAGCTCAAACCAAGAACTTTTCACAGCTTGTCATCCTTGATCATTCTGTACAGAACATCTCTGCTTAAATGACAGTGACAGAAAAAGAAAAGACAGAGCTTTTAAAATCGTGCAAATGTCTCATTTTATTTATACACATAAAACTAAAAGAATAATTTTGTCAAAAACATTAATTTTTCCAAAAATCATAATGAAACAAACCAATAAAATGAAGTTATTATCCAATATTTTATTTTATTTTTATTAACTTTTATTTAATGAATATATATTTCTAAAGTACAGAATATGGATTACAATGACTTCCCCCCCATAACTACCCTCCCACCCGCAACCCTCCCCTTTCCCGCTCCCTCTCCCCTTCCATTCACACCAAGATTCATTTTCAATTCTCTTTATATACAGAAGATCAATTTAGCATATATTAAGTAAAGCTTTCAACAGTTTGCTCCCACACAGAATCATAAAGTGTAAAATACTGTTTGAGTACTAGTTATACAATTAGATCTCAATGTACAGCACACTAAGGACAAAGATCCTACATGAGGAGTAAGTGCACAGTGACTCCTGTTGTTGACTTAACAAATTGACACTCTTGTTTATGGCATCAGTAATCACACTAGGCTCTTGTCATGAACTGCCAAGGCTATGGAAGCCCCCTGAGTTCACCAACTCTGATCATTTTTAGACAAGGCCATGGTCAAAGTGGAAGTTCTCTCATCCCTTCAGAGAAAGGTACCTCCTTCTTTGAAGACCCATTCTTTCCACTGGGATCTCACTCGTGGAGATCTTTCACTTAGGTTTTTTTTTCCCCCAGAGTGTCTTGGCTTTCCATGCCTGAAATACTCTCATGGGCATTTCAGCCGGATCTGCATGACTTAAGGGCTGATTCTGAGGCCAGAGTGCTGTTAGGACATTTGCCATTCTATGGGTCTGCTGTGTATCTCACTTCCCATGTTGGATCATTCTCTCCCTTTTTCATTCTATCAGCTAGTATTTGCAGACACTATTCTTGTTTATGTGATCCCTTTGGTTCTTAGTCCTATCATTATGATCAATTGTGAACAGAAATTGATCACTGGGACTAGTGAGATGGCATTGGTACATGCCACCTCGATGGAACTGAATTTGAATCCCCTGGTATGTTTCTAACTATACCATTTGAGGTAAGTCAGCTTGAGCATGTCCCGAATTGCACATCTCTTCCCTCTCTTATTCCCACTCTTATATTTAACAGCGATCACTTTTCAGTTAAGTTTCAGCACTTGAGAAGAATTGTGTATTGATTACAGTATTCAACCAAAAGTATTAAGTAGAACAAACAAAAAAAATACTAAGAGGGATAACATATTAAGCTGCTCATCAACAGTCAGGGTGAGGGCTGATCAAGTCACCGTTTCTCATAGTGTTCTTTTCACTTTAACAGGTTTCCTTTTTGGTGCTCAGTTAGTTGTCACCTATCAAGGAGAACAAGTGGAATTTGTCCCTTTGGGATTGGCTTATTTCGCTCAACATGATGTTTTCCAAATTCCTAACAGGGATCACTTTTCAGTTAAAATTTAAAGAACCTAAGAATAATTGTGTATTAATTACAGAGTTCAACCAATGGCACTAGAACCAAAAAAATACTAAAATAGATAAAGTATTACATTGTACATCAACCGTCAGGACAAGAGCTGATCAAGTCACTGTTTCTCATAGTGTCCATTTCACTTCAACAAGTTTCCCCTTTGGTGCTCAGTTAGTTGTCACCAATCAGGAGAACATATGATATTTGTCCCTTTGGGACAGGCTTAATTCACTCAGCATGATGTTTTCCAAATTCCTCCATCTTGTTGCAAATGACTGGATTTCATTGCTTTTGACTGCTGTATAGTATTCTATAGAGTACATGTCCCATAATTTCTTTATCCAGTCTACTGTTGATGGGCATTTGGGTTGGTTCCAGGTGCTAGCTATTGTGAATTGAGCTGCAATAAACATTAATGTGCAGACTGCTTTTTTGTTTGCCAATTTAATTTCCTTTGGGTAAATTCCAAGGAGTGGGATGGCTGGGTTGAATGGTAGGGTTATATTCAGGTTTCTGAGGCATCTCCAGACTGACTTCCATAGTGGCTTAACCAGTTTGCATTCCCACCAACAGTGGGTTAGTGTCCCTTTTTCCCCACATCCTCGCCAGCATCTATTGTTGGTAGATTTCTGAATGTGAGCCATTCTAACTGGGGTGAGGTGAAACCTCATTGTGGTTTTGATTTGCATTTCCCTGATTGCTAGTGATCTTGAACATTTTTTCATGTGTCTGTTGGTCCTTTGGATTTCCTCTTTTGAAAAATGTCTGTTGAGGTCCTTGGCCCATCTCTTAAGTGGGTTGTTTGTTTTGATCTTGTGGAGTTTCTTGATCTCTTTGTAGATTCTGGTTATCAACCCTTTATCTGTTGCATAGTTTGCAAATATATTTTCTCATTCTGTCGGTTGTCTCTTCACTTTCCTGACTGTTTCTTTTGCAGTACAGAAGCCTCTCAATTTGATGCAATCCCAATAGTTGATTTTGGCTTTGACTGCCTGTGCTTCTGGGGTGTTTCCCAAGAAGTCATTGCCGGTACCTATATCTTGCAGGGTTTTTCCAATGCTCTCTCATAATTTGATGGTGTCAGGTCGTAGATTTAAGTCTTTAATCCATGTTGACTGGATTTTTGTGTAAGGTGAAAGGTAGGGGTCTTGCTTCATGCTTCTGCATGTGGAAATCCAGTTTTCCCAGCACCATTTATTGAATAGACTGTCCTTACTCCAGGAATTGGTTTTGGACCCTTGATCAAATATGAGTTGGCTGTAGATGTTTGGGTTGATTTCTGGTGTTTCTATTCTATTCCACTGGTCTATCCATCTGTTTCTGTTCCAGTACCATGCTGTTTTGATTACAACTGCCCTGTAGTATGTCCTGAAATCTGGTATTGTGATGCCTCCGGCTTTGTTTTTGTTGTACAAGATTGCTTTAGCTATTCGAGGTCTCCTGTGTCTCCATATAAATGTCAACACCATTTTTTCCAGATCTGAGAAGAAGGTCTTTGTTATCTTGATTGGTGTTGCACTGAATCTATAAATTGCTTTTGGGAGAATGGACATTTTGATGATATTGATTCTTCCAATCCATGAGCATGGAAGATTTTTCCATTTCTTGGTATCCTCTTCTATTTCTTTCTTTAAGGTTTTGTAATTTTCATCGTAGAGATCTTGAACGTCCTTGGTTAAGTTTATTCCAAGGTATTTGATTGTTTTTGTAGCTATTGTGAATGGGATTGATCTTAGAAGTTCTTCCTCGGGGAGGAGGCAAGATGGCGGAATAGGAAGGGAGCACACTGATAGTTCGGGGAGAGACAGTTTAATAAAGGTGGAGATACTGCAGATTCAAGGAAGAGTAGGGGAGGAAACAGCAGAAGAAACTCTTCCGGAACGCGTGATTCACAGTGGACCTGCATGGAGAGCGTGGGAGCCCACAGTTCGGGACACCAGCGGCAGACTCAACACACCAGCGCTGGAACGCGAGGTGAACCGAACCTCAATAGCCCGAGACACCAGCAGGCAAGAGGAAAGAGGAGACTAGAGGGAACGACCCCCAGGAGGGAAAAGTTCACCAGGCTAACTAGAAGAGAGAGAGAAAAAAAAAGGTGACTGGTACGGACACGGGTTTCTCTCTCTCCGCTCACCACTCAAAGGCGAAAAAGACAAAGAGCAGGCACCATCTTGGACATGCGTAATAAGCAGAGCGACCTCAGGTCTGCACCGGCCCTGAGCCTAGCAGAAAAACCTGACTCTGGGTGGGGCGAATTAACAGGAGATTAGGACCTAGTAAATTTGTGGTGCTACTGAACTGAGACTGTGAAAAAAGAGACGGTGGGGGTGAGAGCTCACGGAATTCACGTGAGTACTCTCCAGAGACACTGCAATTCCATAACTTTGGCAACCCAGTGGGTGACTCAAGGAGAATCTGAGCCCACTCTGAGGGCAGAACAGATTCCCTGTGTGGTCCTTGGGAAAGAGCTTCCAATCTCTGGCTCCTGTGGGTATATCATTTGCCTGCTAACTACCTCCAACTTCGTTCAGCTGTGCAGAATTACTTCCCTGTTGAATCAAAAAAAGAAAGAAAGAGAGAGAGAGATCTACCATGCCTAACCTGGGAGTGTCACCTTTTCACCTTTTGGCACACCAAACAGCGCTCTCAGGCCACACCCATCTCAAGCCTCTAAGGCTCCATCAAAAACAGACAGTCCATTTGCCATTTGCGAAAGATAAGTTCTAATATATGCTTTGAATTCCCTGTGATCTTTTGCTGTGAGCTTTCCTTCCTTGGTTTCCTTCCTTTACCTTCTTTCATATTGATGACCATGTTTCTGTGTTTCTGTTTGTAACACATCTTTAAGCATCTTTTGCAGGGCTGGACGAGTGGCAACAAATTCTTTCAATTTCTGTTTGCTATGAAAGGTCTTTATTTCACCTTCATTCACAAATGATAGCTTTGCAGGATATAATATTCTGGGCTGGCAGTTTTTCTCTCTTAGTACCTGGGCTATATCTCGCCATTCCCTCCTAGCTTGTAGGGTTTCTGATGAGAAGTCAGCTGTGAGTCTGATTGGAGATCCTCTGAGAGTAATCTGACGTTTCTCTCTTGCACATTTTAGGATCTTTTCTTCATGTTTCACTGTGGAGAGTTTAATTACAACGTGTCGTGGTGAGGATCTCTTTCGGTCGTGTTTATTAGGGGTTCTGTGAGCTTCCTGTACTAGGATGTCTCTGTCCTTCTCCAAACCTGGGAAATTTTCTGCTAATATCTCACTAAAAAGGCCTTCTAATCCTTTCTCCCTCTCCATGCCTTCAGGAACTCCTAGAACCCGAATGTTGGGTTTTTTAATAGTATCCTGCAGATTCCTGACAATATGTTTTAGATTTCTAATTTCCTCTTCTTTTCTTTGGCCTGACTGTATCCTTTCCTGTTCTCTGTCTTCTAAGTCCGATATTCTCTCTTCTGCTTCACCCATTCTGTTTGTAAGGCTCTCTATTGTGTTTTTCATTTGATCTATTGAATTCTTCACTTCATTATGATTTGTCGTCACTATCACAGTTTCCTGTTGTACTAGTTGTTTCGTTTCATTTTGATTCCTCCTTAATATTTCATTTTCATGAGAGAGATTTTCTATCTTGTCCATTAAGGATTTCTGTAGTTCAAGAATTTGTTTTTGAGAACTTCTTAATGTTCTTATCAATTTTTTGAGATCTGCTTCTTGCATTTCTTCTATCTCATCATCTTCATAATCTTGAATTGGGGTGTCATTTTCATTTGGGGGCGTCATGGTGACTTCCTTGTTCTTATTACCTCAGTTTTTGCGTTTGTTATTTGGCATATTGGAGATATTTGGTTTCTTCACTGTGGTGCTTTTTCTTGTTATACTATGACTCTAGATTAAGTGGACTGTTTTTGATGGAGCCTTAGAGGCTTGAGATGGGTGTGGCCTGAGAGCTCTGTTTGGTGTGCCAAAGGTGACACTCCCAGGTTAGGCATGGTAGATCTCTCTCTCTCTTACTTTCTTTTTTTGATTCAAAAGGGAAGTAATTCTGCACAGCTGAATGAAGTTGGAGGTAGTTAGCAGGCAAATGATATACCCACAGGAGCCAGAGATTGGAAGCTCTTTCCCAAGGACCACACAGGGAATCTGTTCTGCCCTCAGAGTGGGCTCAGATTCTCCTTGAGTCACCCACTGGGTTGCCAACGTTATGGAATTGTAGCGTCTCTGGAGAGTACTCACGTGAATTCCGTGAGCTCTCTCCCCCACCGTCTCTTTTTTCAGTCTCAGTTCAGTAGCACCACAAATTTACTAGGTCCTAATCTCCTGTTAATTCGCCCCACCCAGAGTCAGGTTTTTCTGCTAGGCTCAGGGCCGGTGCAGACCTGAGGTCGCTCTGCTTATTACGTATGTCCAAGATGGCGCCTGCTCTTTGTCTTGCTCGCCTTTGAGAGGTGAGCGGAGAGAGAGAAACCGTGTCCGTACCAGTCACTTTCTCTCTCTCTCTCTCTCTCTCTCTCTCTCTCTCTTCTAGTTAGCCTGGTGAACTTTTCCCTCCCGGGGGTCGTTCCCTCTAGTCTCCTCTTTCCGCTTGCCTGCCAGTGTCTCGGGCTATCAAGGTTCGGTTCACCTCGCGTTCCAGCGCTGGTGTGTTGAGTCTGCCGCTGGTGTCCCGAACTGTGGGCTCCCACGCTCTCCACGCAGGTCCACTGTGAATCACGTGTTCCGGAAGAGTTTCTTCTGCTGTTTCCTCCCCTACTCTTCCTTGAACCTGCAGTATCTCCACCTTTATTAAACTGTCTCTCCCCAGACTATCAGTGTGCTCCCTTCCTATTCCGCCATCTTGCCTCCTCCCAGTTATTATCCAATATTTTAAATTGGAAGATTAATTTAGTAGTCAAGCTACCACATTAGGCACATTAGTAATCTAAATATCATGCATAGACAATATTTAGAATATTTCTAAAACCTATATATCAAAAGTGACATTTTTATATTCATAAATAGAAGTCCAAATGATCCTTAAGTATAATGTAAAGAATTCGCTCATTAGAATGATTTGTGTTCTCTAGAAAATACATGTCATGGCATATAATAAATATTTAAAGAATGAATGGAGTGTGGGCTTTTTGTTTTCTTAATTTAAATAGGCGAAAAGAAAGAGACAAAGGAGAAGGAGAGAGAGTGAGTGAGTGAGCACACACTCATCTGGGGGAAACTCCCCAAATGCCCACAGTCTTCAGAGAGTTCCTTCCAATGTCCCTGAGCAGCTGGCGTCAGGCTGCAGCAGTGCATCTTGGGGCATGAGTCAGAAATGAAAGCAAAGGCCCAACTTGAGCCAGTGCCAATGCTCCGGTCCCTGGCTCAGCTGTGTGACAGGACCACCAGAATGCAAGCACTGGCACAGCCTCCAGTCCCCTGCTTTCTCACCTATATCTTCTTCCCACCTGCCCCAGCCCCTTACTCCTGCTCCTTCCCTGGGAATGCTCACACCAGACATCTCTCTGAGCTCTGAGGACCACCAGCACCTCTCTTACAGTGTCCTTTCTAAACAAAGGTCAGGACATTTATATGATTTTCAGTTGTTTTAAAAGCAGATTGCCAATTAGGACAGGTATTTCATGGCTAAGACACCAGTGCATTAACATGACTGAAGTTTGAAAGACAAGGTGAACCTGTTAAATGCCAGGTAAAAAAGTCTGGGGAATGGGAAAACAATTCCTCCAACCCGATTCATCTTCACAAGTCACGTCACCAGGAAGTTTCCTCATCCTTAGATAAAACTTAGTTTCAGATACCACTATCCCCTTGTAGATATTTTAGGGGACACCTCCTGAAGTACTTCTGGTGAAACATAATGGTACAACTCTCTTTCAAAATTCAGTAAACATAGAGGTATATATACACAGTATATGCTAATATATATACTCACATATGAAGAACAAGTACAACAGGTTAACAACTTGTGAATTTCAATAGTGAGCAGATGATTCCCAGTTCACTGAGCAATTCCTTCTCATTTTATATACATTTCAATTTTTCTCAATAAAACATTGGGGAAATAAAACTAAAAATCCAGTTAGAAGTATTACACTTGTAAGTTAAATTTTCAAGGGTAGCGTCAAACATCACTAACAAAAGACTGAAATATCCACCCAAGTTTATTAGAAATGTGTATTTAAGGAGAAGCACTAAATTGCTAGCTGATTGGGTTCCAGTCCCAGTCGGGGCACTAGATCCTGTCCCAGTTGCCCCTCTTCCAGGCCAGCTCTCTGCTGTGGCCAGGGAGTGCAGTGGAGGATGGCCCATGCACCCCACAGGAGACCAGGAGAAGCACCTGGCTCCTGCTTTCGGATCAGCGCAGTGCGCCGGCCGCAGAGTGCCAGCCGTGGCAGCCATTGGAGGGTGAACCAACGGCAAAGGAAGAGCTTTCTCTCTGTCTCTCTCTCTCACTGTCCACTCTGCCTGTCAAAAAAAAAAAAGAAAAGGAAAAAAAAAGCCATTGTAATCCATAAGCTGTACTTTGGAAATTTATATTCATTAAATAAAGTTAAAAAAAAAAACAATTTCTGAGTATTGGACTAAGTTTCCTAACCCACTATTTATATTATCTGTTCACAGAGCTGCCCCCAAAATTATGAGTTTTTTTACCTCATCTCCTGACTGCAATGCTCATAGGCATGGCCTCAATGTTTTTTCACAGCCGATAAACAGAGATATCATTTAGTCCCCTTCACAGCATGAGACTAGACAGTGAGACTGTGAAAGTCTAGACTACATAAAATCCTGTGAATTCTTCTGTGACCTGGAAAGGAAAAGATCCAGAAGACAGCTGAACATTTTATGATAAAAGTTAGGACAGTGACCTCTGGTAAGAGATCCAGTTAGTGATGACGGGAAATAACACCTACTTCCTTAACTACACTGGAGAATTGTGTGAACAAGCAAGCCCCCAACACGCTTTACATTACTTAATGCTCACAAAGACTCTACCAAGCAAATGCAGCAATAAACCTCAATTTCCAAATGAAGGAAAAAGACTATTGAGAGAAATTATTAAAGGTCACAAGCTGGGAACCAGGTCACAGAAGCAGCAGGAGTCAAACCCCAGTCACCCAGGCTACAGAGATGGGCCCTGTGGCACCCACATTTTCCCTGTCCCCTCACACGGCCCCAGGATAATTTTAAGAGCCGTGGATGGACACCCCTTGGCCCACAGTTGGCCTCTTCTAAGGCTGAGGAAGCACTTCATTTTCTTTCTTTTTTTTTTTTTTGACAGGCAGAGTGGACAGTGAGAGAGAGAGACAGAGAGAAACGTCTTCCTTTGCCATTGGTTCACCCTCCAATGGCTGCCACGGCCGGCGCGCTATGGCCGGTGCACCACACTGATCCGATGGCAGGAGCCAGGTACTTATCCTGTGTGGGGAGCAATCCGGACTGGACTGAGTTACTGGAATTAAGACTTATTCTATGCATCTGCTCTCCCACAATATGGCGCTGGGAGAGAAGTAAACAGCTTCCACACAGCTGCCTCCAGTTCAACCAATAAACTGTAGGACTTGCTCCTGATTGGAGAGCAGCGTACTCGGCGTGTGGGCAGCCGAGTTGGGATTGGCGGAGGAGGACTATAAAGGAGGAGAGAGATGGCATGCACGAGGGAACATCTAAGGGGAACATCTAAGGGAACACCTGTGCAGCCCCGAGAAAGCCGGCCAGCGGTGTGCCACTCCCCTGCGGAAGTGGGGAAAGCAGCCAGGGGGAACCGCCCTTCCACGGAGGTGGAAGGGATAGTAGCCAACCCGGGAAGAACCAGCAGCAAACCCGGGGAGGGCCGAGCAGATGAAAGAACAGCGCAGGGTCCTGTGTCGTTCCTCCACGAAGAGGGGGAGCGACAATCCTGGTCTCCCATGGGGTGCAGGGCCCAAGCACTTGGGCCATCCTCCACTGCACTCCCTGGCCACAGCAGAGAGCTGGCCTGGAAGAGGGGCAACTGGGACAGAATCCGGCGCCCCGACCGGGACTAGAACCCGGTGTGCCGGCGCCACAAGGCAGAGGATTAGCCTAGTGAGCCGCGGCGCCAGCCCATTGTCTTTCTTTACCTGCTTATTCATTGCTATGAACACTACTGGTTGTTCATAATATGTGAATATATACTATTTTAAAATAAAAAAAAGATCTGTCAAAACATAGGGATGAATCATGAAAAAGACTGCATATTAAAAAGAGCTCTCTCAGGTAGGTGAGAAAGCCTTGGGGATACCCCTCTTATACACCACTGAAAGGTCAGAGAACACTGCATTCCTCACAGGTGGCCCCTGTGGCCAGAGACCCATTTTCAGGGCATTCACACCTCTGCATAGAAGGCACCCTGTGGATGAGACAATCACGGAACAACACCACCAAACAATGGAATCATGCATCTTTGCTTTTTTAGTTTAGAAAACATGCTGTGTATGTGTTCTATCTCAGAAAATGTCACAAATTGGTAATAAGAAACTGAGAATCACTGAAGAGAAAGAAATATTTGTGCACCTGAAAGGAAAACCTTGTGTTTAAGAGTTAACATCACATTTTGACAACACATTGATCAGGTCAGAATTAAACACAAGCTATATCCAAATAACATTTACCATTTAACACACACACACACAAACACACACACCCATCACACAGTAATTCACACAAATGTTAGTTCTAACTAACATAGAGTTAGTTAGGTCTTAACTTCACTTAACTTCACTCACATATCCTCCATAATAACTGATGCTACATCGAGGGATAATAAGTTAATGTATTGGAGTTAGTACATTTATACACAAAAGCAAAGACCATGTGACAATACTGATGTGAAATCATAGAAAATTCAAGATAACAGTTATAATGAGACAAATAAGACACATACTGATAGTTATATTCCACAATGGATACAAAACAACCAAGAATCCGAATGTATCAAATATCATAAAATTAAATACACAAAATGAAAACTGTTTAGAAAATAGAGAAAGTGGCAAAAAACACAACTACTTTGAAAGAGACACATTTCTGAAGCCTATGACAAGTGACAAAAATAAAGATGGAAAGGCCTTACATATCAAAAACAAAAGAAAAGGCATCAGAAAGCGATCAAAGAATAGGAACTAACAATTCTGAAAACAAGAAATGAAGTAGCCAACAAGCATGGAAACATGACTACATTCACACTCCCTAGGAATCAAATATAATAAAGCAGTAATCCTTTTTTCTACCAGGTTGACAATTATGTTTTCAAAAACAGGATCCAGAGAGAATGCAACTACTTCATGTAACCATGAAAGGAATACAAATTGGTTTTCAGACATCACATAAAAAGTCTTTATCTCTACCTTTCCACACCTCTTCTCCCAATTTTATTTATAAGGCATAAGGTAGAAATTGCACAGCATTAAATTTGAGATGGCATCAGTTCATGGTGCAAAGGACTTGGGTTTCAGAGGCAGAAGACACAGTTGTTCTCTTCCTTGAAATGGCACCCGAGTAGATCAATTATCCAACTTCCACCTGAAATAATGGCAGCCATACCCACTTCTTACAGCTCCTGTGAGGGCAGCATTATGAAAATCATGGAGGAAAATCACTGCGACAGTCAGTCATACTTGGTAAACATTGGCTACCAGCAATTGGGTTTCTTACAAGAAATTGTTTAGGTAATTTAGGAGCATCTACTGAGTGTCCCAAATGGGACATCTGTGTCTGCTCAGATCATTTCACATGAGTTCTAATTTTCAAGTTCAAAGTTTAGAATAAAATATGGCTAAAATTCTGCACATGCATTTTCACTATGACAGACTGACTCTGAAAATGAACTTTAATGACTCCAGTCAGAGAGCTCTCTAAACAATGGTTGCAATGTGTCAAGGAATTTAAATTCTTTTTTTAAAAAAGATTTATTTTTATTTATTTGAAAGAGAGTTACAGAGAAAGGTAGAGACAGAGAAGTTTTCAATCCGCTGGTTCACTCCCCAGATGGCCACAACGGCTGGAGCTGTGCCGATCTGAAGCCGGGAGCCAGCCAGGAGTTTCTTCTGGGTCTATGTCAGTGCAGGGGCTCAAGGACTCAGACCATCTTCTACTGCTTTTCCTGGCCATAGTAGAGGGCAGGATCGGAAGAGGAACAGCTGGGACTAGAACCAGCACCCATATAAAGATGCCAGGGCTTCAGGCCAGGGTTTTAACCCACTGTTCCATAGCACTGGCCCAGAATTTACATTTTTAATTCAAGTTAGAAACACATACACACACACACACACACACACACACACACAAAGAAAAGGCTTCCAACTTCCTTAACTATAACCCCCAACCTGTAGCCCTCTGAACCCTGACGTAATTCCCTGAAATTCCTAGTGGCAGATCAGTCTAGGCTCCATCTCTGGCACCCTCCACATAAAAGCAGAGATCGCTTCCAAACCTAAGGATCACTAAGTAGGCTCTGTAACTCCACAGCTCCACACCCACTGCATTTACCCTACTTTTACCTGAAAACACAGGAAAAGCCACTCGAATGATCTTTCTGGCCCAGAAGCCAGGCTTCATCTTCCAACCTCCCTGTTACATCCAATGCCACCTTGCATTATGCTCACATGGCAATGTTATACAGACATCTGGATAACTCATACTGCATTAATGTTTTTTATGTCTAGCACTTTGAAAATTCTAGATCCTTTTTTTAATTACAGAAATTTTAGGACATATCCTAAATTCTACTGTCACCAAACTAAATACAATAGAATCCAGAAACACTCTGCTTAAAATTATGAACTCATGACCAACTCTAATTTAATAACACCCACCCAGGCTCACAAACCTAAGAAACTACACACCCCAAATTATTTGAAGCAAATCCTGTACTTAATAACATTTCTTCTGTAAATGTACTCCTAAATATTTCTTGCAAAGACAAAGACCCTTTATAAACATAACCTCATTATTAGTGTCACCTTTTAATTTCCTTAATAATCCCAAATTATCAAGTATCTAATTAGTATTTACATTTTCTCAATTGTCTCCTAAACTCTTTATAGCTGTATTATCTGAGTCTAAACACAGGCCATCATAGCAATTGGTTAACAATGTTTACAGCCTTAAATTTCTAAATCGCTTGTAATTCCTAGGTTTCTACTCTTTTTTCTTTTATAAAGTTTATTTCAATGAAAACAAGTGATTTTTTTTACACAGAGTTTCCAACAAATAGAATTTTGTTGACCACAACCCCATGTTCCTCCATCCTCTGGACTTTCTTTAAGAATTTCTATCCTGTTCAGGTTTGGTTCTTTGCCAGGAAATGTGCAATTGGTGCTCCCATCAAGAGGTAAATTACATTTGCCTGCTCTTACTTTAGATATTTTCACAATCTCTGATGATCAATGTCTAGATTCTACACATTCACTCACTAGGAGCTGGAAAATCAGGATATAATCATTCTACCACCTTGCCTCACTTACTAGCTAGGATAGAATATGTATTATCCTATTATCATCATTCTTCATCTATTAGTGGGGATAAAATATCTTTTATAAAACAGAAATTTCCCCTTAACAACTATTTGGTTACCTTGATATACAGCACAAACAGAGAAAATATAATGAATGTTTTATCTTTCCCTTTACTTTCCTGATTATAAAGTACATCTGTTCCTGACCAGTCCCAAAAAAGAGATAATTTTAATCATTATTATGAACTCATGAATTTAAAGCATTGAGTCAACTGCAGCTCTCAAACAATTATAATTTAGTAAAGTAAATATGCTATGTTTCACAGACTATGTCATAAAATATCCATATAACTCACACATCTTAGACAATTGACACTGTGTCTCCTTGAGGTCATGAGCTCAAATACCCAGAGAAAACAATGAAAGAAACATTTTGATATTTCTTCTCTAATCACAGTTGTACAGAGTAAATTGAGATCATTAGCACAATTATTTAAGTAGCCAAGGAAGAAAGGGGTAGAAACACAAAGCAAGATGGATATCTCTAATCTTATACCAGAATAAACTCTATTTGCATCAAACACTTAAATGTACAACAATGAAATAAAAAATTAGAAGACACTGGAGGGACTGCTTTGGTCTTCTTGATGTTTAACATTGCAGAGTCGAAAGACCAAGATATAAACCTAATTGTTATAAAATAAAAACCTATAAATTCAATTGTAGAACAATATTTCTGTACAGTAAACATGAATTTAAGAATGTCAAAGACAAGCAAGAAGTAATATTAATTATCCTGTTAAAATAGCTAATCTCTCTGAAATAACGAAACAGAAAAAAAGCCAACAACTCAATAGAAAAATGAAAAGGATAAGATGGTCACAGGAAAAAAAAAAGCATTTGTGCGACAGCAGGTTAAAGTGGGTCCTAAATCCTCAAGGAAAAACAAACAAAACAGGGAAAACACAGCTAGAAGATATGGGAAAGTGTGTGTGTGTGTGTGTGTGTGTGTGTGTGTTAAGACCCTGAAAATACAACCTATATGACCAAGACAATAAATCAACTCAACCATAGTGACCTGCAACAGTATTAATATTTTTGCCAATTATTTTTAAGTGAAATAAAAGAAATCTCTTTCTATGCATTTATAAAAACAACTTCCCAGTTTATTAAACACCAAGTATCCTGTCTTCAGAACCCTTTCATAATTTCTAAAATGAGAATGAAGTCTACCTCCTCCACAATTTCCCTCAGGTCCAAATAAAATGGTCCTAGAAAGAGCTCAGGCAAAGGCTTGACTCTGAATTCACTGGAAGTCAGATGCAGATCATTCCTATTCTCCTAAAAGGCACACCATCCTGACAACGAATGAGCAAAATGACAAAGGCCCATTTCAATGAACCCAAACAGGTAACAGCACTTGAAGACTGAAATCTCCTCCATGTTTCATATTTTCTGACTTTTGATTTAGAAATTGAAGGACATGTTGCACTTTTCCCCTCCTCCCTTTCTTCCTCCTCCTGCTCTCCCCACCCCACTTACTCCCTTTTGTGGAGACCCTTAGTGCCTTCTCAACTCCTTGCCATGGAAGTGGCAAAACAGATAAGCTGCAAGAAACAGAAGAGGGAAATTCCAGAGACTTCACAGAGCCCCCTCCTCTTCTGCCAACTGCCTTCTACACCCGCCCCCACCACACTGGCAAATTCCCTACTAACCAGAGAAGACCCGAGTCCCAGATGTGCCCTGAGCGCAGTCTGTCTCAAGAACAGACTGTCCCAACCTCTCTGCCTCCAGTAAAGCAACCTGGCTCTGTGGAGGTCCTCTCCGTCTCCTTGTCCTGTCTCTCCTCTCTGGGGCTACAAAAGGCCAGAGCCCAGAGCTCTTCCAGACCTAACAGGAATGGAGAACGGAAATGATTTCACAAACTGTCTACACCCCAACATCTGCCCTAGACAAACAAGCAGACAGGTGTCACCGGGGGCTCCGGGGGCGCCTTTAGGAGTGGGCCAAGCCCTGAAGGGAACCTTCTCAGGTACCCGAGGGCCTCGCAGGTGCGGTCTCCACAGGGAGGACAAGGCCCCGTGAGGTCCCCTAGTGCCCCGGGTCCCACTCCCAGACAGGCCCCACCTTGCTCTCCCCGCCTCAAGGACCACAGAGTACCCACTAGGCCATCAGGGGTGGCCCGCAGCCCCGGGAAGAGGCAGGCCCGGGTTCCGCGCGGGTCCTAGAGCCCATGGACACAAGGCCACAAGCCCGGCAGCCGATGCCGCGCGGGAAGCGGACAGTCGGGGATCCCAGGAAGGGATGGGAGGTCGGAGGCCCCGGCCGGATGCGCTGAGGGCCGGAGGGAGCACCCCAAGGCGGAAGCTCAAGACTCACCAGGCTGACTGCGCTGACGACCCAGGCGGGGCGGACCACGTCCTTCCTGCTCCAGGCTCTTCGGGGCGCTGAGCCCCCCACTCTAGGGGCGCCTCTACCCTGCGGCCCACAGACAACAGACACCACGGCGAGGCCATGGCGCCTATGCGCGGGCTGCGTTCCGCAGCCAATCGGCCGCCACCGCTGCTGGCTCCGCCAGGCCCGACCAATCGGAGCCCCGGAGGGGCGGGACTTCTTTTTCCTAAGCCGCCCTCCGGGCATGTGAGTAGAGTCCGCAGGCTGCTGAGCGAGGTGTGAACCCACGAAGACACGCAGGTGAAGACGGACGACAGATCAAGACAGCGAGGACAGAGAGGAGCACGGATGTAACCGTGAGCAGTTATAAAACGCGGTGTAGACATTGCCAGCCCAGACCGATCGCTGGTGTAATGAACGCGGGTGTACTCAACACAGGTCCAGCCTGGGCCTGCGCCCCTTCCTGGACAGGCCCTGCTCAGCACCTGCAGCTGTGCCCCGGGTTCTGCTGCCCAGACCCTGCCCGGCCACGCAGCAGGGAATCCTGCAGGGCCAGCAGGGGCCTCTTAGAGCTCCACACCGGCTGTGTGGGCCCTTGGGAGGCTGCAGGGATCAGCAGATTCCCCTTGCTTACTAAAGGCAAACAGTGGAAGGACCCAGGAAATATAGGGCCTGCGGGGAACTGGGGTACCTGGCTCATGACGTCAGAGACTCATGTAAGCACTGGGTCCATAGAAGTGAGGCCATGATCCCAGAGGAAGTGAGGCCGTGATCTCAGACTGAAGTTCTGGGATCCCTAAGTTATCCTTGCCAGACAGGCCCAACGAAACACGCGGTCAGCGTATCACGAAAGGGCCCTCTCTGCTTCATCCACAGCTGTGCTGGAGCTGCCTCAGGTGTACTGACATTGCCACTTGTTCATGCTGGTCCAGGCCCCTGTTCCTTCTTCTTTTTTTTTTAAGATTTATTTTATTTCAAAGAGTTAGACAGAGGTAGAGCCACAGTCAGAAAGAGGTCGTTCATCCACTGGTTCACTCCCAAATGATTGCAGTGGCAGAGCTGAGCTGAACCCAAGCCAGGAGGCAGATCCTTCTGCTGGGTCTCTCACACAGGTGCAGGGGCACAAGGACTTGGGCCATCTTCTACTGCTTTCCTAGGCCATGGCAGAGAGCTGGATTGGAAGTGGAGCAGCACTTGAATGAGCATCCATAGGGGATGCAGGCCCTACAGGCCGGGCTTTAACCCGCTGTGCAGCAGCGCCAGCCCCAGGCCCATGCTCTGAAACAGAAGTTCACACAGCTTTCCCAGGCAAGTGCCTGAGATGGGGATGTGGATTTATTGGATCGTGAGACTAAGTTTTCTGCAAGAAAATAACTTACTCCTAGAGATGGGTGCCATTCTAAACAAAGGATGCACTGACCTCTATTCTCAACCCCACGACAATAATACCAGGGTGGTACATTTCTACAGGCATGGCTGACTGTGATGTGAAAGTTCAGAATCATGACTTTCTGTGCAGTCTAGGTTCAGAATAGCAAGGGGTGGTTGAGTCTCTTGGAGACAACATCAGAACTGTTCCCAAGATGGTTTTGCTTTTCTTTTTAATGTTACTGTTCCTGAAGTTGTACAAAAACTGTAGATTTTGGCATCTCCCACTCCCCTGCAAAAAAATCTACTTGCTGTGGCCCGAAATTGAGATTCAGCACAATAGCCACCAAAGCAGGAAGTAGCAAATAGCATTATTAAAAAGGGAGAGCGTTTAAGTGACTTGAGAAACTGTGACTGAGAAAATTCCTTCTTTGCTGGATACCTAATGAATGCAGGGAACTGTTCAGAACCCTTGAGATTCAGAATGGAATGCAAAGGACAAGAGCTGGAAAGGACAGAGATACAAGGTCCAGAAGGAATCATGATCATGGAGACCTACTAGGATGTAACAAAGGCCCAGTCTTTCTCCTCAGGGGCCTGGGAAATCATATTAGAATTCTGCACTGACCCAGGTGAGAGGCAGTGGTGAGCAACCAATGCAGTAGCAGAAGAGAAGGGACTGGATTCTGGATATTGCTGAAACTTTCCCCAGTAAGGTTTTCTGAGGTTGGTAGGAAATGTGAGAAGAGTGCATCAGGATTGGGGGCACTGCTCAGATGGAGTTGTCACCAACTGGAGCTAGAAGGCCATGCATGAAGCAGGTTGTTGGGAGGCAGCAGGGCAGAACAGGAGCTACGGTTTGGACCTGGTTGGTGTGACATGTCTATTACACACCTAAGTGGAGACCAGCAGCAGCACGGATTATATCAGGCACTCCAGTCACTCCAATGTTAGGGCATTGTGGAAAAGGCAAAACCATGCAAAGAGTAAAGACATAAGTGGTGGGCACAAAAGAGCAGAGCAGGAGACAGAGGAATCTGAGACAGTGGCTCTGTGCTGAACAACCTGAGACACACATTCCATATTCTTCATGTATCAGGACAGGTGCCCAGAGACATGGGATGTACCACACCGAGAGCAAATCCACCTGCAAACGGTGGACTTTATTAGATAATGAAGCATCTGGATACCTTAGCTGTGGATATTGAACAAATAGAGCACATGATTCGGCGATTCTAACAACAGAGGGCAGTATGGGAAACAGTCTTTCTACTCAATTGTTTGTAGTGCTCCAAAAAATAAAATCTATTACATTTTTAAAACGCCATAGGCACAGAAAACTGACAAAAACAAAAGGAAGTAAGTCATGGCCTGGCCCTCATGGAACATCTTACAGGAGCCACCCCATCTGCTCTGGGAGAGGAGAGTCTGTCAACACCTGTCTCCCTCTTCCTGAGCACTAGGGCTTCTGGAAGGATCACTTGTCTGAGGTTTCTGGGCCCAGGAGGGTAGAGTTGAGATACAGAGGCCCAGCTCCTCCCCACCCCCAACCCTGGCCCTACTCTGGTGGGCAAGACCCTAGACTTGGCAATGAGCAGGCCACATCTTGCTACTCTCTACCAACACTCCTGATCACAGAATCAACAGTAGGGTCAATAGCAGCTGTTCTCACACCACAGGATTTGAGGTTGATCTACTATAAGCAGCTGGTCATGGGAACACATTCTTTATCTCATTGTTATCACAACCACCCCATGATGTTGGTCTCACTGACCTGACAAATAACTTGCATAGGGATATCTGAAGCTCCCAGAGACCAGGTGACTTTTCCAAGAAGCCAAAGACAACAAAATTCCAGTTTTATTCACACCTGACTCGTTACAATGACAGGCCCAGTGAGTTGCTATTCAAACTTCGCTCATTAGCAGAGCAACATAAGACCTGGCCCCATGTGCAAACACCACCCCCCAGAGCCAAAAACTCCCTGCACTCCTTCGCCCTTGCCGTTCCCCAAGAACTGTGATGCCTCCTATTGCAAGTCCTCCCCACCCCACTGAAGAGCTGTGAGGGCCAATTGCCCAAAGACTCTGGCACACCACTCTTCTCCGCCTGCCGTTTCTATCCCCCAAGTAATTAGCCTAGGATGCTTTTTAAATTTTTTATCAGATGTATTTATTTATTTGAAAGGCAGAGTTCCAGAGAGGCAGAGGCAGAGGCCGAGGAAGAGAGAGAAAGGTTTTCCATCCACTGGTTCACTGCCCAGATGGCTGCAAAGGCCAGAGCTGGGTTGATCCGAAGACAGGAGCCTGGAGCTTCTGGGACTACCATGTGGGTACAGGGGCCCAAGCTTTTGTGTCATCTTCTACTACTTTCCCAGACCATAGCAGAGAGCCCGTTGGGAAGCAGAACAGCCCAGACTTAAACAGCACCCAGATGGGATGCCAGCACTGCAGGTGGTGGCTGTACCCACTATGCCACAGCGCCACCTCCTGGCCTGAGATGCTTTAACAAACATTGATTTCTTTGAAAATCAGTTTCGGAGACATCTTCCATCTGCTGGATCACATGGGTACATCCTACACTGCATTACGGAGGGCATTAGCAGGGAGTTGGATCAGAAGTGGAGCAGCTGGGACACGAACTGGCACTCATATGGGATGCCAGCACTGCAGTTGCTGGCTTTACCTGCTATGCCACAACACTGACCCCCATGATGCTTTTAACAAACGTTGATGAGTGCAAGCCTGAAAAACATCTTGTTTATTTTCTGAATCAAGCATCAGACAGTCCTAAGCCCAGAAGCTGGTGAGCAGCCTCACTCCATGAATAACAGGGTGGATGCAACCTGGTCCCATGTGCAGTCCACAGGCACTTAGAGAGCTAATTACATTGCACCCAGAGACTCAAGGTCCAGGAGGGCCTGGGACCATGTTGTCCCAACAGCCAGGGAAACACGTGCCTGTGCTGACCTTGCGGAGAGCCAAGGCCAGTCTGTAGCAAGCTCTGTGAGGCATTGCACCAAGGAGCTGCCTGGCATATGTACGAAGAACTGAGTCCTTGGCTGTGGCAGATCTTAAACCACAGCGGCACGGTGACAGACATTCATTTACATGATACGTCAGTCACAGCTGGGGTGGCCTGGCAGGGCCTGCAGTTAACCATGCATAGACTGGCAACTGGGAGGGCTCAGCTTATGGTTCTTCCTCTCCTTTGTAGTGCTGCTAATGTGGGACTCTGAGCTCTGACTCCATGTGGAGAGCTGCAGGCTCGTGCCCCTGCCACCTTGTGAGGTGTCCCACACTGGTCGCTCTCCCATGAGGAGCTGCATACAGAAGTGTCCTTCCATGTAGTCCTGCAGATCAACAGCAGCTTGTCCTGATGAACTCAAGGCAGGTCACGAGGGAACATCCTGGTCACAGGTAGCTCCCGGACAGGTGTGGAGTTAGTGTGGGAAGGTCAGGGTACCCAGGTGGTGAGTCCACTGGCCCTTCACACACCTGTCCAAGGGCCTCACCTGTGAGCTAGGAAGTTGCTGACCATGGGGCCATCATCCTGCTGTGCCCCTGAGATGGGACAGCACCTCAGGCGTGCTCCATCCCTACAGGCAGGAGCCCCGTGGAGGCTGGGCAGAGACCAGTTTTATTTTCCAGGCAAGGAGACATAGACCTGGGTCCTCACACCTCCACTGCCCAGGAAGCACCTGGGCTTGGTTCATCGGCAGGTCTCCAGCACGTCAAGTGCTGACCAGTCAGCACCTCTGGGCTTCTCACTTCTCAGGTAATTCCAGGCAGAAAGCAGGCCCCAGAGCTGGGCTTCCTCAGCCCTCTGTCCTTAGCCCACTCTCCTCCATGCCCACCCTCCATGAGGAGGGTTGGCTGGGTGATGGAGCCCTACACACTGGCCAGGATCCAGGGTCTCTGCCTCCCATGGGCCCTGCACTTCCAGGGATCTGGACCCGAGAGCCTCACAGGCCTCTCAGGCCCATGTGCACTAAAGGAATGACGCCCTCTCCCCAGGACAGCAACGTCAAAGAAAAGGCTTGATTGGCCCCATTCCCCACACAGGTTAAAGACCCCTCTGTGCTCTGAGTAGTGCTAGAAAGGAGCAAGGACAGGGACCTGCACACACCTGTAATCCTTCTGGGGTCCGTTCCACCCTCACTCATGCAGGATCCAAGCAGGTGTTTGCATCTGTGCCCCACCCCATTCAGTCCTACTGTGGACCCTGCCACCAGCTCCTTCCTGCACCATGGACACTGCAGCTGAGATGGGGGAGGTGAGCTCCCTGGGGCTTCCCTTGCTGCCTGGGGGTCTCTTAACCAGGGGCCTCATTCTCGGTGCCGGCACAGCATAGCACAGTGCTGGGTCTCAGGAGGCCCCATCGTCACTCTCACGGGGCACCATTCATTTCCCACTGGTAATGCACCTTTGTGGGTGGTGTGTCCTCAAGGGCAGGGTGAGGAGCTCAGGTCTCTTTGTCTGCAATGCTTGATGGTATGGTAGAGCTCAGCCAGAGGCACAGGGGCTGAGGAGCCTTGAAGCTGCCAGTTGCTTCCTAAATCAGCAGATGTCCTGACAGGACCTGAGGCTAAGCTGGGCCACAGGCAGGATCTTCCCAGCTGGGAACATTTGCGCTGTGTGCTCTCCCTCCAGCTCACCTGCACCGACATTCCCCAGTTGTGGCCAGGTGGCTGAGGGCATGAGGCAGCAGCCCTCGGGAAGGCTGGAGCACAAGCACAGTGGAGGCAATGGAACAAGTTTCCCTGGTGGGCTCTGAACCCTGCAAAAGTTTAATCCACCATCTTTGCTAAACGTGCATTTTAAATAGAATGGGGGGGGCTGTCACTGTGACATAGTGGGTAAAACTGCCGCCTACAGTGCAGGCATCCCATACGGGAACCGGTTCCAGTCATGGCTGCCCTAAACCTACTTCCTATTCAGCTCTCTCCTATGGCCTGGGAAAGCAGTAGAAGATGGCCCCAAGTGCTTGGGCCCCTAAACCCTTGTGGAAGACCCAGAAGAAACTCCTGGCTCCTAACTTTGGAGTGGCACAGCTCCGGCTATTTTTTTCTTTTTTTTAATCCGAAATTAAAAAAAACACACACACACACACACACATGCTTTCTGTTTCCTTTATTTTTCTGAGTCCATTCTTTGCTAGGAAGGTGGTCTGAGGTGGGCTTGTTTCCCACAGGCATAGAGTTTCTTAGCAGAAATGAAGCTACAACTAATTTGAATCCTAAAGCATTAATTCCCTAAAGGAGATACAAAGAAAACTATATAAAACTCACGTTGGCCTGGCTAGCCTGCTGGTTGCCAGTTGGTCCTGATGCCTCAAGTGGAAGCTGGCAGTCATCACACATGGCAAGAAGCCATCCCAGCCCAGGAAGCCCCCACCCAGCAGAACAGACGGTCGACCTGTGGACTGCAGAGTGATAATAAACAGTAGCTGTTTCCCATCAGTGTGCAGGTATTGTTGACAAGCACATGTCCCAATGGCTGCTTAATGCAACAAGAGTTCACTAAGCCCTAGCCCATGTCAGCAGCCAATGGCGCATGTCCCCAGGTGATGGGAGGCAGCTCAGAGAGCAGTGGGGGAATGCGGGGACTATATACTTCAAAGCCAGTCACAAAGAGACAGGTTCACGGGACTCTGGTTTCAAGGACTGCAAACCACCTAGTTTTTATCCAGGAAACCTGTGGGTTATGCACACCATTTGCATAAACCCCACCCCAACTCAGGGGTAACTGGACCACAACCCAGACCAAATCACCTGCACAAAGTCACCTAAGGGGCTGGCTCTGCAGTCCTTACCATCTCCGTTACCATCCCCCTCACCAGGTGGCAAACAGAATTTCATACGCTACAGTGACCTGCAGTATCACTGACTTTTCTGTCCATGGCTGGATTTTTAAAAATTGAAACAAAATTAATCTTTTGTATGAATTCATAAACAGCTTCAAGCTTTATTAAACATCAACTGTCATGTCTTCTGAATCTGTTTGTCCTTTTGGCAATGAGAATTAAGTCTAGTTCCTCCTCAATGTCCTTCATGTCCAAATAAAATACCCCCAGAAATGGCTCCGAGGGTGGCTCTGGTTCTGAATTCACTGAAAAGCAGATAGGATCATGCCATTCTGTTAAAGCCATGCCACCCTCTGGTGAAGCGTGTAAAACTACCAAGGACCACGTTAATTAACCCAAATGGGTCAGTGAGCTCCTGAAGCACTCATCTCCCCAGCATTTCATTCTTTCCACCTTCTGCTTTCATAATAATAGATGGGGATGATTTCCCACACTCTCCAAATCCCAACTCCGCACTTCTGCCACCAACATAGGCCCTGATAGGGACAAACAGTAGACGGAATCACCAGCTGCGCCCCCAGTTGCGCTCCCAGCTGCAGCCCCCACAGGTGGGCCAGCTCCCGCACCTGACGCCTCCTCAGGTGCTCCCAGGCCCTCACAGGTGCGATCTCCACAGGCTCCAGGAGGCCTCTCAGGGGGCCTCAGTCTGGTCCGGCACCGCCCCTCGCACCAAGTCAGCAAACTCCCACCCAGTGCTACCCACCATGCAGGATGCCCAGGCTGCAGGTCCAATGCCAAGTCTCGCAAGGAGCCTGACTGGGGTCTGCACAGGAGTCCCACGGGCGCCCACTCACCCTGTGCACTGGGGCAGAAGCCCAGCAGCCCAGCACAAAAAACCCTTCAGGGACTCCAGAAACTGAGCAGAAACTGAGCAGAAACTGAGCAGAGGGACGGACTGCAAAGTTGAACCACTGAGGCCCCTTTGGATCGACCCAGAGAGCCGGAAGCCAAGGACTCACTGCGCATTTGGTTATCAGGGACTGAGTTTTCCTAATGAAAACAATTCATTCACAGAGATTTGTCTTGGTACCATTTCAACAAAGGATTCCTTGACCCCACAATTTTAAGGTTACAACACTAATATCAGTGTGGTGCATTACTACTGTCATGGTGACTGTGGGTGAACTTTCAGACTCACGTGTTACAGTTGCAGTCCAGATTCAGACATGTCCATCTGCACCTCTGGTGATAATGTTGGCACACTGGGAAACCAGGTCCAGTGCAGCCACTGACCTTCTGAGGCTGGAACTCACTGTGTGCCAACCCCTAGCCTGCCAGGGCACTCACAGGCTTCCCCATGTAGCACCTGCTACTGCTGGAGAGAGGCTCACCTCTGCCCTCAGCTGTCGCCCTTCTGTGCTGTCTACCCACCAAGCAGCTAACCACAGGACTGGCTCTCTGTTGACCTCACATTGTCACTGAGTGTAGCTGGGGGACAACCCCTTCCCCTACATTTGGGGCTGCAGGTACCCAGAGGAGGGGCTGAGCCGTCATCCTCTCTGCCAGGCCTGCTACTTGCACATGGGGGCACAGAGAGCCATGAACTTATGTGTTAGGAAGAAAGAGAGAGGACAAGCTTATGTTGGGGCCCACCGCAGCAGCCCATGAGGAGAGATGAAGGAACATTAGTCCCCATGCTGGAATCACCTCTCATGCCACATATATGCATAAGCTGGGGAAGCTGAACCCACTGAAAACAAAATCAGAATCCAACTGCCTGATTTTCAAAGGTGAGCTCTCCTACCATGAGGGGACCTAACTGGGTTCCTAGCAAATAATAAACCACCAAAACCAATCTGATATCATGGGTCACTGTGACACTGTTGGATTCCTGGCCTGTGTTTGGGGGCTGCCTTTGTGCCCTGTCCTAGGATCAGAGTTTAGAAGTGCTGGATTCTGGGCCAGCTCCATGCCTCACTTGGTTAATCACCCACCTGCAGTGCCAGCATCCCATATGGGCACTGGGTTCTAGTCCTGGTTGCTCCTCTTCCAGTCCAGCTCTCTGCTGTGGCCTGGGGGTGCAGTGGAGAATGGCCCAAGTGCTTGGGCTCCTGCACTCGCATGGGAGACCAGGAGGAAGCACCTGGCTCCTGGATTCAGATTAGCATAGCTCTGGCTGTGGCAGCCCATTTGGGGGTGAACCAATGGAAGGAAGACCTTTGTCTCTCTCTTTCTCTCACTGTCTAACTCTTCTGTCAAATAAATAAAAAAAAGAAAAGAGAGAAAAGAAATACCCTAAGTAGCTCGCAAACTGGACTGAAAGCCTCTTATTTAAAAAATATTTAAAAAAAAGAAGTGCTGGATTCTGAGAGCCACAGTGAGAGACAGAACCATGGAGGAGTGGACACTGAAGCTGGCCATCCTAGAAGGTATAAAGTGGTCACTCCAGACCCTAACATGTGTGTTCCTCAGAATCTCATGAACTGTTCCAATGCTCGCGCACCTCAGACTTCGTTACCACTCAACACAGCCCTGGCCCCTAGTGGCTTGGTAACCCCAAAGGTATTAAATATTTGGGACCTGGACCTCTGACTGAAGGTAGAAGATGCAGTGCCAGTCGCCCCAAACGAGAACCACCAGGAACCACTGTTCCTCAGGTACTGTGTGCTCCAAGAATGGAACCTCAGGCTCTGTGTGCCCCAAGAATGGACCAAAACATATTAAAGCAAACACTTTATTGCTCTTTAACTAGCAAGGCGAGAAGGAGGCAAGAAGTACCCCTGTGTGGCTCTGAGGTAGCCAAACTGAAGTGTCTTGCTGTTCCATGTTCTCAAAGGCTGCCCAGGCAATGAGCTGGTATTTTCATGCACACGCAAGCCCAGAGAGCCAGAATCTGCTCCAACAGGAACAGCTGGTACTGAATTGACGCACAGGCCAGGCACACAAGACATTCAGTGGCCTGGTGCTCACACCCTTGTGGGGGACTCATGGGGATCCAGTCTTCCAGCAACATTATGAAGCTGGGTTGATCCAATCAGAGTCAGGGAACTGTACCCCTGAGATGTGTTCTGTGAGCTCCACCCAGCTTGGAGGCAGGGCAGTATGCTGCTGACCTGCCTAGGCTGTGGATGGGGTGCCAGGCTCCAGCAGCAAACATGACAACCTGCACCATGGAGGAGGAGGAGGCCCACAGGCTACTAGGAAGTGGGGAGACTTGGGAAGTTCTCCCAACACGTGCCTGGCACCTCTGCCTATCACTTTGCCAGAAGGGCTTAGACTGCAAGGGCCACAGTAGGTGATATGACTTTGGCCCTGTCTTCAGGTGGACACTACACAAGTTGAGATGCACAGTACCTGGGACAGACATGGAAGAGGACATGTCCCTACTGGATGCTACTCTCTGGGGAACAGAAGTTTCCAGCCTGCAGGGTTCTGTGAGCTTCAGAAGAGGAACTTGTGATGGAGCTGGAACATGCCTGAGCTGATGTGGATCTGTGAGCTACAGGATGGACACAGTCTTTGAGGTACACAGACAGAGGCCAGGGCCAGGACTCTAGGGAGCCTTCTTTGTCACTGTCTTCCTCCTGCCCTGATGTGATCTCAAATATTTTGGATTCAGCAGTTTCCATCACAAGGGGCCAGGAGCTGAGCCCCAGGGTGACCCCTGAATGTTGGAGTAACAGGAAGGTCCACTTCACCTCTTGACAGATTCTTGTGCCTCTGAGGAGTTGGGTGAGGCCTGAACCCCAGGGACTCTTGTAACAGGCCCAGGCCTAGAGGCTTGGTCAGCAATTCTTGTGGTTTTCCTGAAAGGAACACAGAAGTGGTCAGCTTCTCAGACAGCCCATCTGATCCACAGGATGGTCCCTGAGAAGGACTTTGGGATCTTCTAGAACCTGCTGTGTTCCATGCTCAGATGATGACATTACCTCCTCACCCTCTTATGCTGCTGATCTCACAGGGAAGGGTGTACCCAGCTTGGGCCAAGAGAGCTACTGGGGGCACACCAGGGTTCCCCTGGGATGCAGCCCCACCCATTACTAGAAGTGGCTCTAGTTTCTGTGCTTCATGCTCTCATCTCAAGGGCTACATGAACTCAATCTGGACTCACAAGGGATTTCCCTATCACCCACCCCTGCTATCACTAACACCCCTAAGACCTCACATGGCCTTTCCCAGGGTATGGTTTATCTGTATCACCCAAAATTGACTTGTTGGAACCTGAAATCTAAATAGATGGCATAAGAATGTGGAATTCCTGGAGAAAGAAGAAGACAGAAGAACCACCCTTGAGAGACATGGAAGGGAGCACCCTGGTTCCTCGTGCATAAAACTATGACCTTCACCCTATCACCATGTGAAGAAATGGCTCACATACTGAAACCTACCAACAACAGATGCTGGCGAGGATGTGGAGAAAATGGGACACTAACCCACTGTTGGTGAGGATGCAAACTGGTAAAGCTGCTATGGAAGTCAGTCTGGAGGTTCCTCAGAAACCTGAATATAACCCTACCATATATCCCAGCCATGCCACTCCTTGGAATTTACCCAAAGGAAATGAAATTGGCAAACAAAAAGCTGTCTGCACCTTAATGTTTATTGCAGATCAATTCATAATAGCTAAGACCTGGAATCAACCTAAATGCCCATCAACAGGAGACTGGATAAAGAAATTATGGGATATGTACTCTATAGAATACTATACAGCAGTAAAAAAAACAATGAAATCTAGTCATTTGCAACAAAATGGAGAAATCTGGAAAACAGCGTGCTGAGTGAAATAAGCCAGTCCAAAAGGGACAAATATCATATGGTCTCCCTGATCGATGACAACCGAGCACTTAAAAGGAAACCTGTTGAAGTGAAATGGAAACTATGAGAAACAGTGACTTGATCAGCCCTTGCCCTGACTGTTGATGAACAACTTAATACTTTATCCCTTTTAGTATTTTTGTTTGTTCTACTTAATACTATTGATTGAACTCTGTAATTAATACACAATTATTCTTAAGTGTTGAAACTTAACTGAAAAGTGATCCCTGTTAAATATGAGTGAGAATAAGAGAGGGAGGAGATGTACAGTTTGGGACATGCTCAATCAGACTTGCCCCAAATGGTAGAGTTAGAAACGTGCCAGGGGATTCCAATTCAATCCCATCAAGATGGCATGTACGAATGCCATCTCACTAGTCCAAGAGATCAATTTCTATTCACAATTGATAATGATAGGTCTAAGAGTCAAAGGGATCACACAAACAAGACTAGTGTCTGCAAATACTAACTAATGTAATTTAAAAGGGAGAGAACAATCCAACATGGGAAGCAGGATACATAGCAGACTCATAGAATGGCAGATGTCCTAAACAGCACTCTGGCCTCAGAATCAGCCCTTAAGGCATGCGGATCCAGCTGAAAAGCCCATGAGAGTATTTAAGGCATGGAAAGCCAAGACACTCTGGCAAAAAAAATGACCTAAATGAAAGATCTCTGTGAGTGAGATCCCAGCGGAAAGAACAGGTCATCAAAGAAGGAGGTACCTTTCCCTGAAGGGAGGAGAGAACTTCCACTTTGACTATGACCTTGTCTAAACAAGATAAGAGTTGGAGAACTCAAGGGGCTTCCATAGCCTTGGAAACTCATGACTGGAGCATAGGGAGATTACTGATGCCATAGACAGGAGTGTCAATTGGTAAAGTCAACAACAGGAGTCACTGTGCACTTACTCCTCATGTAGGATCTCTGTCCTTAATATGCTGTACATTGTGATTTAATGCTATAACTAGTACTCAAACAGTATTTTTCACTTTGTGTGGGTGCAACCTGTTGAAAGATTTACTTAATATATACTAAATTGATCTTCTGTATATAAAGAGAATTGAAAATGAATCTTGATGTGAATGGAATGGGAGAGGGAGCAGGAGAGGGGAGGGTTTTGGGTGGGAGGGAAGTTATTGGGGGGAAAAAGCCATTGTAATCCATAAGCTGTACTTTGGAAATTTATATTCATTTAATAAAAGTTTAAAAAATGTTTGGGGCCTGGACTTCTGAGTGAAGGTGGAGGATACAGTGCCCGTCACCCCACAGGAGAATACAGGAACCACTGTATGGAACATATTCCATATGTTCCAAAACATATTCTGAAGCAAACACTTCATTACCCTTTAACTAGCAAGGTGAGGGGAGGCCAGAAATACCCCCGTGCGGCTTTGAGGTAGCCAAACTTTAGTGTCTTGAAGCTCCGTGTTCTCATGGGCTGCCCAGGACTGAGATGGTATTTTCATGCATAGGCAAGCCCAGCTGAGTACAGCGAGCTCAGCCTTGCAACAGGTGATGAAAATTGCATTCAATAATTGAGAACAGGACCTTCATGCTTGCATCACATGAGGTCATGGAATGCACCGTCCCATTCTTTGAAGACACAGCATTTGAACTTCTGTAATGTGAGCGGATTCAGATCACCCTTCCATCAACTAGGACAGGGCGTTCACTCCTCTTCCCATGACAACATGACCTTCACCCATCATCAGGTGAGGACATTGCATTTAGCCAGCACAGATAGGACAACATGACCTCCAGCCTTCTGTCAGATGAGCAAAGGCAACTCAACTTTCCATGAGGAGGTGACAATGCATTCACCCTAGCATAACCTGATGCATCATCATCCAGCCCTCCATCATGGGAGGACAGGACCTTACCCAATCCTCACATGAGGACATGACATTCACCTTACTCTCACATTAGGACTTGGACTTCACCATTAGATCACGTGAGGAGAAGGCATTCACCCTTGTGTCAGGCAGTTACTGGATGATAACTCCTCTGTCAGTAGAGGACTGGGTGTTCACACTTCCCTGTGTGAGGAGGGACCATGCAAACTTCTGTATGGTAACAACACAGTGTGCCCTTCTTTCCAGTGAGGACACAGAATTCACCCATTTGGTGAGAAAAAGCTGTTCAGAATCCCATAGCAAAGTTGAAGGGAGAAGAGGACATTGATATTTCTCTCATGTGAGCACAGTGTGTCTACTCTTCCCACAGGATTGGAAAGTACATTCACCATTCCACAGATGAAGACATCCCTCCACCCTTCCATCACGTGAGTGCAGCGTGTTAACCCTAGCACCAAAAGATGAAATGGCATTCCATCTGATGAGGACATGCATTGGTCCTTCCCGCAGTTGAATACATGGCAGTCACCATTCCTTCACATGATCTGCACCATGTTAGGACATGGTTTCATCCTACTTACACATGAAATAAGGGTGTCCACCCTGCCCTCAGTGAAGAAAGGACATTCACCCTTCAATCAACTGCTTGCACAGAGTTCCCTCATCAGGTGAGAAAACTGCAGTCACACCTCCCTCAGGTGAGGACAGGACCTTCATCCTTCCTTCAGGTGCAATGAAGGCATTTACCTGCCCACTTCCATCATGTATGGCAGAGGGCTCACCTCTCCACAGTGGAATACAGAGAAGTCACCCTTCTGTTGGTGTGACCAAGTAGCCTTGACCCTATTATCAAGTGCAGAACCAGCATTCACCTGACACTCACATGGCACTTCCTTCACCCTTCCATCAGACCGGCACAGGGCCTTCAGCTTTCCAGCAGGTGAGGGCAGGACATTCACCCTACCATCTCCTGAGCACTGCACATACACTCAGACCTCACATCAGGACAAGACCTCCACCAGGCCTTCATGTCAGGACATGGCACCCACCTTACACTCACATTAGGAAGTGACCTACAACCTTCTGTCAGGTGAGAAGAAAGTGAGTACTAGGTTAGGATAATAATTCAAACAGGGTGTTCACATTTCCCTCAGGAGATGCCTTTCAAACTTTTGTAAATTGAGAACACAGCGTTGCATTTCTGCCTACTGAGTTCACAGACTTCACACTTCCAGTTTCTGAGGAAAAGGTGTTCCATCCCACAGGTGAGCACAATGATTGCTCTTCCATCAGCAGAGTATATTCCCTCAGGTGAGCAGAGTGCATTTACTCGGCCGTCAGGATTGGAAAGGGCATTCACCATTCCACCAGGTGAGGACATGGCATTCACTCCATTATGAGGAAGAATGTTAGCCTTATCATCACAAGGTGAAATGGCATTCACATGTCAATCAGGCAACAACATGGCCTTCTCCTTTCCTTCTACTGAGGACAGGGTATTCAGAATTCTCTCACATAAAGACAAGGCCTTCGCCCTAACACCACTTGAGGAAACTATATTCACTCTACAGACATAGGATAAAGATGCCCAACCTTCCCTCAGGTGAAGAAAGGATGCTTCCTCTTCCATTGGCTGAGTACACGGAATTCACCTTCTCATTGGAGCAATTTGCTTTCCATCAGGGGAAACAGGAAATTCACTTACCATCACCTGAGTACCTTTCATTCACCCTTCTATCACATGAGGGGACAGGGTCTTCACCCTATCTTCACCTAATATGAAATTCACCTTACTGCCCCATTAGGACATGGCCTCCAACATGCCATCTGGTGAGAAGGTATTCAGAGTTCCATCCGGTGAACACTGATGACAATCTTTCATTCGGTATTGGAGAGGATGCTCCCACATCCCTCCATGAGAAGGCATTAAAATTCTGTAAGCTTGGAACATGGCATTTGCTCTTCTCTCCAGTGAGGTCAGACTTCTCCCTTTAGGTGAACAGAAGCTGTTAATATTTTCACATGAGTGTACTACTGATTACTCTTCTATCAGCATAGAATCTGTCTCTTCCATGAAGGGATGCACCTTTCAACCTACTTAACCATAAGATGAGGGAGTCTACCCATCCCTCACGTAAAGAAAGCACATTATACCTTCCATCAGCTGAGTCCACAGAGTTCACTCTCCCATGAGCTGTAGAAACTGCATTCATGTTCCTGTTGACAACCTGACCTTCGGTCTTCCATCAGATCCTTCACCTTCCTGATGTCATGATTAGGACAAAGCATTCAAATTTTCAACATGCCAGGGTACAGGGTTCACCTCTCTATGCCCATGACAGCTTGTTCATCCTTCCATAACAGGCCCACATGTACTTCACTCTATCATCATATGAGAACCCTGCACTTCCCCACCACTCATACGACAAACTTTCTTCACCCTTCCATTAGGAGAAAAGATGGTGTTCCCTATCCCACAGGAGTGTTCATGTGATTATCCTTCCATCATCAGGGAACAAGGCACTCAGCCCTCCTTCAGATGAAGAAAACACTTTTTCTTTTCCATAAGTGTGAGAAACAGCATTTCCCATTCAACTAAATGGAGACATGGCCTTCAAAATTCCATTGTGTGATGACAGAGTGTTAACAACGCTATCACAAGAAGAAATGGCATTACCACGTCCATCAGGTAAAGACATGGAACTCATCCTTCCCACATTTATGAACAAGACACTATCCCTTTCCTCAATCAAGGACTGGGAATTCACCAATCCTTCATGTGAACACCTGAACTTCACCTCTCACCATGTGAGGACATGGCATTCAGTCTACTGACAAGAAACATCAAGGTATCCACATTTCCCTCAGGTAGCAAGGACATTCCCCTACCATGACCTGGGAACACAGAATTCACCCTTCCACCATGTGAGGAAAATGTGTTCATGCTTACCTCAGTTTGAGGGCAGGACCTTCCTCTTCCATCAGGTGGAGACAGGCTGTTGCTCCCCCTCTTCATGGAGGAACGACACAGGACCCTGCGCTGTTCTTTTGTCTGCTCGGCCCTCCCCGGGTTTGCTGCTGGTTCTTCCCGGGTTGGCTACCGTCCCTTCCACCTCCGTGGAAGGGCGGTTCCCCCTGCCACTTTCCCCACTTCCGCAGGGGAGCGGCACACCGCCGGCCGGCTCTCTCGGGGGCTGCATAGGTGTTCCTTCAGATAGATGTTCCTGGTGCATGTTGTCTCTCTCCTCCTTTATAGTCCTCTTCCACCAATCCCAACTCTGCTACCCACACGCCGAGTACGCTGCTCTCCTCCAATCAGGAGCAGGTCCTGCTGTTTATTGGTTGAACTGGAGGCAGCTGTGTAGAAGCTGTTTCCTCCTCTCCCAGCGCCATATTGTGGGAGAGCAGATGCATAGAATAAGTCTTAATTCCAGTAACAGTCTAGTCCGAGTTGCTCCCCACAACAGGCCATTCAATGAGGACACCAAATTCAAAGGTCAGATATGTGAGATGACAACCTTCACCTCTAGGTAGTTGGGGACAGGGCATCCACCTATAGATCACATGACCTTCACCATATTGTGATGTGAGGACCCTGCACTCTCCCAGAATGTACATGACAACACATCAATCACACTTCCATGGGATATGCACAGAGTGCATAGTCTTCTACTTGGAAAGGACACAGCACTGACTTATTGTACTAATGATCCTGCTTAGAAGACCTTGCTATCTTCACATGAGGACACACCATGCACCTGTCTTTCATTAAAACATTGCCTTCTCTAAAGCTGTATTGTGAAATACAGGAAACTTGCATAACATATAAATTTTTTTTAGAAATAAATTTTAATTGGAAAAGAAAAAAATGGACTTCAACTCTCAGATGAACAGAAAACATGTGGCTTTTTCAATTGGGTGCTGGGTGATAATTCTTCAGTCAGTAGTGAACATTTTGTTCACACTTCCATCATAGGGAAAGGGTATTGAAATTCTATAGGAACAGAACATGTTTGCCCTTCTGTCCTGACAAGACTCAGATGTCACCCTTCTATTAGGTGATGAGAAGGCATTTTGTATCTCACAGAAGAGTTCAAATAAGTGAAATTCCATAAATGGTGAATAGGACACTCAGCCTTCCATCCAGTTAAGACAGAGCCTTTACTCTTCCCTCAGGATTATAAAATACATCTATCACCCCAACAGTTAAATAGGGCATTCACACATTCATCATGTGAGGACTAGGCATTCACATCACAATCACGAGATAAAATGGCACTTATTCTTCCCTCATAGGTAAAGAAGCCATCCTCCTTTTCCCTTGTAGAGGATGGGGCATCCAACATTCATCATGTGAAAACCTGATCTTCACCTATTTCCATGTGAAGACATGGCTTTGACTCTACTGACACCAAAAATGATGTGCCCATCTTCCCTCAGATGAAGGCCATTCCCCTTCCATCAGCTGAGAAGAGGGAGTTCACGCTTCAACTATGTGAGGAAAAGGTGCTCACACAGTACTGGCACTGTGGCTCAGAGAGTTAAAGTCTGGCCTATGGTGCAGGCATCTCATATGGGCGTTGGCTCGAGTCCCAGCCACTCCTCATGTGATCCAGCTCTCTGCTATGGCCCGGGAAACAGTAGAAGATGGACCAAGTCCTTGGGCCCTTGAACCCACGTGGGAGACCCAGAAGAAGCTCCTGATTCCTAGCTTCGGATCAGCTCAGCTCTGGCCATTGTGGTCATTTGGGGACTGAACCAGCAGATCAAAGACCTCTCACTCTCACTCTCTCTCTCGCTCTCACTCTCACTCTAGCTCTACCTCTCTCTGTCTTTCAAGTAAAAATAAATCTTTTTTTTTAAAAAAAGGTGTTCATGCATCCATCAGTTGAATACAGGACATTCCCTCATTCCTCAGGTACAGAAAGGACATTCATGTTCCTATTCAATGAGGACACCACATTCAAACTTCCAACATTTCAGTTGACAGAGTTCACCTCTCCATGGCTGAGGACAACTCTTTCATCCCTCCATCACATGACAAGACCTTCACCCTATTGTGATGTGAGGAACCTGCATTCACACAGACATAACATGACACATATCAATCATCCTTCAATCACAAGGGCAGAGGCTGCTCAAACTTCCAACAGGATAAAAGAATACTCACCTTTAACCATTACCTGCAGACACTCCATCCACCCTTCCATCACATGAGAACAAGACCTGTATCTTCACATGAAGACATTCCCTTCACCATATTCTCACACTGTAATAAGGCCTTCACCCTGCACCCTGAACTCAGAGAAGGAGAAGGTACATGGCCTTCTTCAGGTGATTACTGGGTAATAATTTTCAGTCACAAGTGGACAGGTGGACATTAACGCTTCCCTCAGAGTGGAGAAGGCATTCAAATTCTCTAAAATGAGAATGCCATGGTTGCCCTTCTGTCCAGTGATAAAAGGCATCAGTCTTAATTAGTGAGGAGAAAGCATTTACTATATCAAAGGAGAATTCCAATTGTGGGGAGCAACCCGGTCTGGACTGAGTTACTGGAATTAAGACTTATTCTATGCATCTGCTCTCCCACAATATGGCGCTGGGAGAGGAGAAAACAGCTTCTACGCAGCTGCCTCTTGCCAACCTGAGTGATGACCTCCAGGAGCTGATCCTGCTCCTGATTGGAGGAGAGCAGCGTACTCGGCGTGTGGGCAGCCGAGTTGGGATTGGCGGAGGAGGACTATATAGGAGGAGAGAGACGGCATGCACCAGGAACATCTAAGGGGAACATCTAAGGGGAACACCTGTGCAGCCCCCGAGAGAGCCGGTCGGCGGTGTGCCGCTCCCCTGCGGAAGTGGGGAATGTGGCCAGGGGGAACTGCCCTTCCACGGAGGTGGAAGGGATAGTAGCCAACCCGGGAAGAACCAGCAGCAAACCCGGGGAAGGCCGAGCAGACGAAAGAACAGCGCAGGGTTCAGTGTCGCTCCTCCACGAAAACGGGGAGCGAAATAATGGTGCCGTGACTCGCATATGAAGCCTAGGCAGGGTCCTGTGTTGCTCCTCCATGAAGAGGGGGAGCGACATAATGGTTCCGTGACTCGGATAGGAAACCTAGGACGGATTAGGAAACTTAGGAGGAAAGAAACGGGAAGAAGCAGGAAAATATCGGAGAGAGAGACTAGCAAAGAGCCTAGGTGCCGGAAGAAGCTATTGAAAGCCTAGGCAGAGACTCGGATATGGACTGTGGGAAAGAAGTTAGGATTTAAAGTGAAAGCAAGTACAAAAACAATCAAATACCTTGGAATAAACTTAACCAAGGACGTTAAAGATCTCTACGATGAAAATTACAAAACCTTAAAGAAAGAAATAGAAGAGGATACCAAAAAATGGAAAAATCTTCCATGCTCATGGATTGGAAGAATCAACATCCTGAAAATGTCCATTCTCCCAAAAGCAATTTATAGATTCAATGCAATCCCAATCAAGATACCAAAGACATTCTTCTCAGATCTAGAAAAAATGATGCTGAAATTCATATGGAGGCACAAGAGACCTCGAATAGCTAAAGCAATCTTGTACAACAAAAACAAAGCCGGAGGCATCACAATACCAGACTTCAGGACATACTACAGGGCAGTTGTAATCAAAACAGCATGGTACTGGTACAGAAACAGATGGATAGACCAATGGAACAGAATTGAAACACCAGAAATCAATCCAAACATCTACAGCCAACTTATATTTGATCAAGCATCTAAAACTAATTCCTGGAGCAAGGACAGTCTATTCAATAAATGGTGCTGGGAAAACTGGATTTCCACATGCAGAAGCATGAAGCAAGACCCCTACCTTACACCTTACACAAAAATCCACTCAACGTGGATTAAAGACCTAAATCTACGTCCTGACACCATTAAGTTATTAGAGAACATTGGAGAAACCCTTCAAGATATTGGCACAGGCAAAGAATTTCTGGAAAAGACCCAGGAGGCACAGACAGTCAAAGCCAAAATCAACTATTGGGATTGCATCAAATTGAGAAGTTTCTGTACTGCAAAAGAAACAGGAGAGTGAAGAGACAACCGACAGAATGGGAAAAAATATTTGCAAACTATGCAACAGATAAAGGGTTAATAACCAGAATCTACAAAGAGATCAAGAAACTCCACAAAAACAAAACAAACAACCCACTTAAGAGATGGGCCAAGGACTTCAATAGACATTTTTCAAAAGAGGAAATCCAAATGGCCAACAGGCACATGAAAAAATGTTCAAGGTCACTAGCAATCAGGGAAATGCAAATCAAAACCACAATGAGGTTTCACCTCACCCTGGTTAGAATGGCTCACATACAGAAATCTACCAACAACAGATGCTGGCGAGGATGTGGGGAAAAAGGGACACTAACCCACTGTTGGTGGCAATGCAAACTGGTCAAGCCACTATGGAAGTCAGTCTGGAGATTCCTCAGAAACCTGAATATAACCCTACCGTTCGACCCAGCCATCCCACTCCTTGGAATTTACCCAAAGGAGTTTAAATTGATAAACAAAAAAGCGGTCTGCACCCTAATGTTTATTGCAGCACAATTCACAATAGCCAAGACCTGGAACCAACCTAAATGCCCATCAATGGTAGACTGGATAAAGAAATTATGGGATATGTATTCTTTAGAGTACTATACCGCAGTAAGAAACAACGAAATCCAGTCATTTTCAACAAAATGGAGGAATCTGGAACACATCATGCTGAGTGAAGTAAGCCAGTCCCAAAGGGACAAGTACCATATGTTCTCCCTGATCGGTGACAACTGACTGAACACCAAAAAGGAAACCTCCTGAAGTGAAATGGACACTATGAGAAATGGTGACTTGATCAGCATAGCCCTGACTGCTAATGGACAACTTAATACATTATCCCTCATAGTATTTTTTTTTGTCTGTTCTACTTAATATGACTGGTTTAATTCTGTAATTATCACACAGTTATTCTTAAGTGTTGAAAATTAACTGAAATGTGATCCCTGTTAAACATAAGAGTGGGAATAAGAGAGGGAAGAGATGTATAATTTGGGGCATGCTCAGGCTGACTTGCCCCAATTGGTAGAGTTGGAAACATACCAGGGGATTCCAATTCAATCCCATCAAGGTGGCATGTGCCAATGCCATCTCACTATTCCAAGTGATCAATTTCAGTTCACAATTGATCATAATGAAAGGACTAAGAGTCAAAGGGAGCACATAAACAAGTCTAGTATCTGCTAACACCAACCGATAGAATAAATAAAGGGGAGAGTGATCCAACATGGGAAGTGAGACACTCAGCAGACTCATAGAATGGCGGATGTCCTAAATAGCACTCTGGCCTCAGAATCAGCCCTAAAGGCACTCGGATCTGGCTGAAAAGCCCATGAGAGTATTTCAGGCATGGAAAGCCAAGACACTCTGGCAAAAAGATCTCTGTGAGTGAGATCCCAGTGGAAAGAACAGGTCTTCAAAGAGGGAGGTACCTTTCTCTGAAGGGAGGAGAGAACCTCCACTTTGACTATGACCGTGTCTAAACAAGATAAGAGTCGGAGAACTCAAGGGGCTTCCATAGCCTTGGAAACTCATAACTGGTGCATGGGGAGATTACTGATGCCATAAACAGGAGTGTCAATTTGTAAAGTCAACAACAGGAGTCACTGTGCACTTACTCCTCATGTAGGATCTCTGTCCTTAATGTGCTGTACACTGAGGCTTAATGCTATAACGAGTACTCAAACAGTATATTTCACTTTGTATTTCTATGGGGGTGCAAATGATTGAAATCTTTACTTAATGTACACTAAACTGATCTTCTGTAAAAAAAATAAATAAAGTGAAAGCAAGAAGAAACTCAGATACGGACTGCAGGTTGAAAGTGAAAGTGAAACCTATAAGAAACTTAGACTTGGATACGGACTGTGGGGAGAGGCCAGGAGAAATGAGGGAGGAATATTGTTGGAAGAAAACTTAAGGAAACATACCGGGTAGAGAAAAATGTTAGGGAGGATGAAGCCGCGAGTGCAGGCCGAGGCGGAGACGTAAGCCACCTTGGAATTCTTCAAGTCACCCCAGGGAGCAAGAGGCGAAGATCTGGAACCAGAGGCAGAGACGTGGGCCGCCAGGTTGGAATTCGCCAGGTTAGTCCGGGGAACTTGGACTGAATGCCGGTGGTGGCGGAAACATTCGCGGAAGCCGCCGCGTGCAGAGAGAGCATGGGGCATGAATAGATAGGGAATGCAGGGCTGGCGCGAGGCCGTGGTGCAGGCACGTAGTGCGTGGAGACCGCGGAGCGTGCGCGCAGAGCCGGGAACCCGCTGGCGGGGCGAGGCGCCGGGAAGCCGCGCAGAGCCGTGACGCTGCCGCGGGGCGAGCCGCCGAGAAGCAGCCTCGGGGCAGGCGCCGGGAAGCCGCAGGGATAAGAGAAACAGAAGTTTAGAAGTAAAATGAGAGAAATAGGAATGCTGGTAGATAGAAGTAAAATAGGAGAAATAGGAATGCCCGGAGATAGAGAAACAGAAAAATAAGGCCTCCCCACAACACAGCAATGAGAGAGCTTGGATTCGGTCTGCCTGATTAGGAAGGCGGTGAGCACCTGCGGGCGGCTAGCAGCTTATGCGCCGCAGGTCACCGAAGACAGGCACGAATTAACATCAATAAGGCCTCCCCACAATACCTCAATGAGAAGGCTTGGATTCGGTCTGCCTGATTAGGGCAATAAGCACCAGCAGGCAGCTCGACCAGAGTGTGAGCTGCAGGTCACCGAAGATAGGCACGAATCAACACCAATAAGCCTCCCCACAATATGGCAATGAGAAGGCTTGGATTCGGTTTGCCTAATAGGGCTTGTAAGCACCTGCAGGCAGTTCTGGCAGAGCATGCGCTGCAGGGCACCGAACACAGGCACGTATCAGCACCTAAAAACCTCCTCACAACATGGCGAAGAGAGGACCCAGATTTGGTTTGCCTGATTGATAGGACTTGTAAGAACCTGTGGGCAACTCTAGCAAGCAGAGCAGAGTGTGTGCTGCGGGGCACCGAAGACAGGCGCGTATCAATGCCAAAAAATAAAAAGAAAGGGGGATCTGTGGGGAGCAACCCGGACTGGACTGAGTTACTGGAATTAAGACTTATTCTATGCATCTGCTCTCCCACAATATGGCGCTGGGAGAGGAGAAAACAGCTTCTACGCAGCTGCCTCTTGCCAACCTGAGTGATGACCTCCAGGAGCTGATCCTGCTCCTGATTGGAGGAGAGCAGCGTACTCGGCGTGTGGGCAGCCGAGTTGGGATTGGTGGAGGAGGACTATATAGGAGGAGAGAGACGGCATGCACCAGGAACATCTAAGGGGAACATCTAAGGGGAACACCTGTGCAGCCCCCGAGAGAGCTGGTCGGCGGTGTGCCGCTCCCCTGCGGAAGTGGGGAATGTGGCCAGGGGGAACCGCCCTTCCACGGAGGTGGAAGGGATAGTAGCCAACCCGGGAAGAACCAGCAGCAAACCCGGGGAAGGCCGAGCAGACAAAAGAACAGCGCAGGGTTCAGTGTCACTCCTCCACGAAAACGGGGAGCGACATAATGGTGCCGTGACTCGGATATGAAGCCTAGGCAGGGTCCTGTGTTGCTCCTCCATGAAGAGGGGGAGCGACATCCAATGAATGTCCTTTAATCTGCAAAGAATAGGACATACAGCCTTACAAGGACAGAGCATTTACTCTTTCCCTGGGATTGTAAAGTACATCTAGTGTTCCACCAAATAAACACATGACAATCAAATGTCCATCATGTGATGAAAGGGCATTAACACTATCACCACAGGACAAAACAGCATACACCCTAACCTCATAACTCAGGAAACCATGCTACCTCTCATCTGCAGAGTACAGGACACTGACCATGCCAGCACATGAAGACATGATCTTCTCCCTGTCACCATGAGAGGACAAGACATTCATCCTGTTACACAACAGATGAAGCTTCCCACTCTTCTCTCAAGGAAGGAAGCACATTCCCCATTCATCAGATGAGAACAATCTACCCTTTCAACATGTGAGGAAAATGTGTTCATGCTTCCTTCAATTGAGGAAAGGAACTTCCCTCTTCCATCAGGTCCAAAGAGACCATTCACCTTCCCATTCATTGAGGATACCACATTCAGACTTCCTCCATGTGAGGTGACAGGGTCCTTCTCTACACGGCTGAGGACAAGGCATTCATCCTTCCATCACATGATAATAGGACCTTCACCCTACTGTGATGAGAGAAACCTGCATTGACCCGGCCCTCATAGGACAACACATCCGTCACTGTCCCCTCAGCAGTGCAGAGTGTTGACACTTCAATTAGGAGAGAACAGAAGATTCATCACGTCATTACATGAGGACTCCGCATTCACCCTTCCATCATGAGGAAACAGGAATTTTAAGGCCATCTTCACAAGAGGATACTCCTGTCACCATATTCTCACATGATAAAATGGCCTTTATATTTCTGTCAAACGAGGAGTCGGTCTTTTGCTTTCTTTAAGTAAGTACTGGTTGATAATTCTTCAGTCTGTATGGACACTGGGTTTGCACTTTCCTTTGTGAGCACAAGACATTCAAATTCTGTCACATGATGATGCAGAGTTCACCTTATTGCCAGTGATGAAACAGATTTCACCATTCCATGAGGGTAGGAAATGACATTCACTATCTCTCAAGATAGGTCACGAGAATGCCTCTCTCCACAGAGAACAGGGTACCCAGTCTTCCTGCCAGGGATGATAGAATCTCCTACCCATGTGAGAATAATGTGTTCTTCCATCCTCCAGCAGAGGACAGGTGCAGGCTTGCCATTCACTTTCCCATCAATGAGGGCACCACATCTGAGCATC
This sequence comes from Oryctolagus cuniculus, assembly GCF_051225735.1. Lineage (NCBI taxonomy): Eukaryota > Metazoa > Chordata > Mammalia > Lagomorpha > Leporidae > Oryctolagus > Oryctolagus cuniculus. The sequence continues at coordinate 112,640,650 of NC_142878.1, forward strand.
CATCGTAAGGACAGGATTTTTATCCTTCCATCACATAACAAGACCTTCACCCTATTGTGATGTGAGGATCCTGCAGTCACCCAGACTTTACTTGACAGCACACAACCACCATTATCTCAGATGTGTACAGTATGCTCTAACTTTTATATGCAGAGGACAAAGTGTTCATCCTGCCATCACTTGAGAAATCTGCATTAATTCTTCCTTCTTCAGAGAACAGGACCTTCTTGCTATCTTCACATGAAGACATTCCCTTCACCATATTCTCACATTGCAACATGGCATTCACTCCTCTGTCAGAAGAGAAGGCATTTGGCTTTTAGCTAAGCTCTAGGTGATACTTCTTCATACTTAGTGGGCATGGTGTTCACATTTACTTTTGTGTTGAGAGGGAATTCAAATTTTCTAAAGGAAGAATGTCCTTCAATCAGTGATAAAATAGGCTTCACCATTCCTTTGAGTGACAGCATGACACTCCTTTTCTCAAAGGGGACTTCAAGTGAATGTCTTCTGGTCTGCAGAAAATAGGGCTTTAACCTTCCCTACAGTGAAGACAGAGTCGTTATTCTTCCCTCAAGATTTTACATACATTTATCCTTCTACCAGATAAACACAGGTCATTCAAAATTCAAATATATGAGTACAGGGTGTTAACATTTCCATATGAAAAATGGCATTCCTATATCCCTCATCAGTGAACAAATAATCCTTCGCCATTTCTTCTATGGGGGAAAAGAAACTCACCGCCCCTTCCTATGAAGACATGCTCTTCATTGGGTCACTATGTGAGGATATAAAATTCATCCTGCTCACACTTCAGATGAGGTTGCCCAACCATCCATCAGGTCAGGGAAGACATTGCTTTTCTATCAGCTGAAAACAGAGTTTGCCATTCCAACATGTGAGCAAAATGTAGTCATGTTTCCACCATTGAATGAGGATCTTCACCATACCACCAGGTGCACCCTAGCCATTCATTTCCCATTCAGTAAGGACATCACAATCAAACAACCAACATGTGAGGTGACAGAATTCACCTCTCCATGGCTGAAGACAGGGCATTCATCCTTCTATCACATGACAACAAGGCCTTCACCCGATTGTGATATGAGGACCCTGAATTCATCCAGCTGTAACATGACACATATCAAGTGAGAAGATGGCATTCATATTCTCACAGCAAAGTTCAAATCAATGTCATTCCATCCCCCAGAGAATATGGCATTCATCTGTCCTTCAGAGAAGACAGTCTTTTTCTTCTATCGGGTTTACAAATTCATTTATCTCTCCACCAGATAAACACAGTGTTTTCAAATTGCAATCAAATGAGTACAGGGAATAAGAACTTCCATCACAAGAAAAATGGACTTCGCCCTTCCCCCATGAGTGAAATAATCACCTTGTTTTCCTCTTCTGAGGACAGGACACTCACCATTCCTTCACATGAAGACAAGATCTTCACCCTGTCACCATATGAGGACATGACATTCCTCCTGTTGACACAACAGATGAGGCTGCCCAGCTTTCCCTCAGGTGAGGAAGGACAGTCCTCTTCCATCAGCTGAGAACAGAGTTCACCCCCCCACACACAAACACACACACCCCATGAGGAAAATGTGTTCAGTGTCCCTCAGTTGAGGACAGGAACTTCCATCTTTCAGGAGGTGAAGATAAATCATTCACACTGACATCAATGAGGACACCACATTAAAACTTTTAACATGTGCCTGACAGGATTCACCTTGTCATAGCTGAGGACAGGACATTCATCTTTCCATCACATGACAACAGGGTCTTCACCCTATTGTGATGTGAGGACCCTCCATTCACACAGCCCCTAACTCAGAAAACATCAATCACCATTCCACCAGATACACTGAGTGTGATTTGACTTTGATTAATAGATGACATAGCATTCACCATGTTATCCAACAAGGAGTGTGCAACCTCATTCCAATATGGCAGAAAAGGACCTGCATGCTCTCTTTACATAAGAACTTAGCCTTCATCTTATTATCACTATGCAACATGGCCTTCACCTTTCTGTCAGATAAAGAGAAGGCATTTTTTCTTTCTTTACTTAAGTTCTGTGTGAAAATTCTTCTGAATATATTGGAGATTGTGTTCACACTTCCCTTTTTGTGAATTGGGAATTCAAATACTCTAAAGGGAAAATGTCCTTCTATCCACAATCCAGATGGACTTCTCCATTCTATTAATTGAGGAGATGACATTCATTCCCTCACAGTTCAAATGAGTGTGTACCCATCCACAAAGAATATGGCCTTCAACCTTCCCTCAATGAAGATGGAGCCTTCATTCTTCTCTCAAGTTTTCAGGTAGACATTCCCATTCTCATTCAATGAGGACACCACATTCAAACTTCCAACACGTGATGTGAGAGGGTCCAGCTTTCCATGTATGTGCACAGGGAATTTACCCTTCCATCTCATGAAGGCCTACCTTCACCCTACTGCAATATGAAGACCTTGAAATTACCCAGCCCTAACACTACAACACATCAATCACCACCTCATCAAATGTGCAGAAGGTGGCCAGACTTCAACTAAGAGTGGACAGAGCATGCACCATGCCGTTATATGAGTACCTGACATTCACACTTCCATCACAAAGAAATGGATCTTCAAACAATCTTCACATGAAGACATTCCCATCACCATATTCTCACATTGTAACATGGACTTCAACCTTTTTTTCTGATGAGGACTGGGCATTTTGCCTTTCTTAGTTAAATACTGGTTGAATTCTTCAGTCTTTAGTGGACAATGTGTTTACACTTCCCTTTATAGGAGAGGATATTCAAATTCTCCAATGTGAGAACACGGTGTTCATACTTCTTATCAATAATAAAACAGAATTCACACTTCCATTAGGTTGGAAAATGGTATTCACTATTTCTCAGAACAGTTCATATGAATGTCTTTTTCTCCACAGACAACAGAGCATCTGAAGTTACCTCCTGTGAACATGGAGCCTTTATTCTTCCCTCAAGATTGTAAATATCTTTATCTTTCCACAAAATAATCACAGGTTGCTCCAACTTCCATCACTGATTACAGGGCATTAACAGTGAAATCATAGGACAAAATGGCACTCAGCATTCCTTCATAAGTAAAGAAAGCTTCCACCCTTTACTCTTCTAAAGACAGAACACTCACTGTCTCTTCATATGAAAACATGATCTTCACCCTGTCACCATGTGTGGACATGTCATTCATCCTGCTGACACATCAAGTCAGGCTTCTTAACCATCCTTCAGGTGATGGGGGACATTTCCTTTCTGTCAGCTGAGAACAGAGAGTTCACCCTTCCACCATGTGAGGAAAGTGTGTTCATGCCTCCCTCCATTGAGAACAGAGCCATTCCCTTCCATAACATACAGATTGGCTAGTCACATGCCATTTTAACTAGGATACCTCTTTCAAACATCCAATATGTGAGGTGACAGAGTTCATGTCTCCATGGCTGAAGACAGGGCATTCATCCTTCCATCACGTGGCAAGATCTTCACCTTATTGTGATGTGAGGACCCTGAATTCACACAGCTCTTACATAACAACACATCCATCACCATTTTATCAGATGTGCAGGAGGTGCTCAAACTTTGATAAAGACAGGACAGAGCATTCAGCCTGCCATTACACAAGGATTCTGCATTCTCTTGTCCATCACCTTCATGAAATCTTCACATGAAGATATTCCCTTCATCATATTCTTATATCATAACACAGCCCTCACCTTACAGCCAGATGAGAAGACAACATTTGGCCTTCTATACTTTAGTAGTGGCTGACAATCATATGGCCTGTCATGGACACATTGTTCACAATGTCTTTTATGAACATTCAAATTCTCTAACATAGAAATACAGTGTTTGTTCTTCAGTCCAGTGAAGAAACTTATTGCATTCTTCCATTAGGTGAAGAGATAGCATTCTGCTTCTCACAGGAGAGGTCAAGATAACATCCATCCAAAAGCAAGAATGAGGCATTCAGCCTTCCCTCCAGTGAAGACAAATAATCTAATCTTCCATGCGGATTGCCAAGTACATTTACCATTCCATCATAAAAACATATAGGCCATTCATAATTAAATCATGTGGGTACCGGGCATTAACTTTACATCCACAACAGCATTCACCATATCCCTCATAAGTGAAAGTCACCTCTCCTTCCACTGCTGAGCACAGGACATCACCATCCCTTCACATGAAGACATGATCTTCACCCTGTCCCCATGTGAGGACATGGCATTTGTCCTGATGACACATCAGATGAGGCTGCCCACCCTTCCTCAGGAGAGGAAGAACATTCCCCTTCCTTCAGCTTACAACAGAACTCACTCTTCCACCATGTGAGGAAGATGTGTTCATCCTTCCCTCAGTTGAAGATAACATTCCCTCTTCCATCATGTGCAGAAAAATCATCCTCTTCCCCACACAATGAGGACACCAAGTTCAAACATCCTACATGTGAGGTGACAGGGTTCTCCTCATCATAGCTGATGACAGGGCATTCATCTTTCCATCACATGACAACAAGGCCTTCACCCTATTGTGATGTGAGGACTCTGCATTCACCCAGTCCTACCAATACAACACATCAGTCACCATTCCACCAGATGTGCAGAAGTTGACCAAACTTAGATTACAAGAGGACAACATGCCATTACATGAGGATTCTGCAGTCAGTCATAATGAGAAAACAGAATCTTAATATCTTCACAACAGGACATTCTCTTCACCATATTGTCACAGTCACACGGCTTTCTCCATTCTTTCAGATGAGGAGTAGGCATTTTGCCCTCTTTAATTGAGTACTGGCTGAAAATTTCACAGTGAGTAGTGGCTGCTGTGTACACACTTCCCATTGTGAGGAGAGGGTATTAAAATTCTCTAATGGAGAACATCCCTCTGCCTGGAGATGAAACACCACATGGTGAGGAGTTGGCATTCACTGTCTCACAGGGAAGTTCAAGCATTTGTCTTTCCATCTACAGAGGATGGCTTTCAGCTCTTTCTCCAGTGAAGACACAGTCTTTATTCTTACCTCAAGATTGTAAAGTCTAGTTATCTTCCACTTTATAAACACAGGGCATTCAAACTTCGAGCATTGGAGTACTGGGTATTAACACTACCATTAAAAGATGAAATGAATTTCACCCTTCCCTCGTAAATGAGAAAATGGTCCTCCCTTTCCTCTGCTGATGTTAGGAAACTCACCATTCCTTCACAAGGAGACATGATCTTCGCCCTATCACCATGTGAGGACTTGGCATTCATCCTACCGACACATCAGATGAGGCTGCCCACCCTTCCTCCTGGTGAGGAAGGACATTCCCCTCCACCAGCTGAGTACACAGAGTTCACCTTTTCATCACGTGAGAAAACTCTATTCATGCTTCTATCATTTGAGGGCAGGACATACACTCATTCATCAGGAGCTCTCAGTGCAATCACTCTTCCATTTGATGAGGAATCAGCTTTCTCATTATTTTCCTGTGAGGGCATGGGGCCACCTCTCCATGACTGAGGATAAGGCCTTCACCACTTTAGCCCACTAGGACACAACACTCATCCTATCACCTATTGTATTCGTCCAATACTCACCTGATTATACTTCTTTCTCTTAAACACCAAGCTTTCAACCTTGCAACCTTGCATCAGGAAAAGGCAAAGCATTCACCCTACTATCATCTCAGGTTCTACTTACACCTTTTCATCACATCAGGATTTAGACCTTCACCCTATCTTCAAGTGAAGATGTTGCATTCACCTTACACATACCTTTAGGACATCACCTTCAAACTTCCCTGAGGTTAGGAGAAGGTTTTGGCCTTCAGTCAGGAGAGCACCAGATGATAATTCTTCATACACTAGATGGCAGACTGTTGACATTTTTCATGGTGAAGGGAGGGTATTTAACCGTCCAGGAAGTGAGAATTCGGTGCCTGCCATTCTGTCTGGTAGAGACATAGCCTTCCCCGTTGCTTTAGGTGAGAAGTTGTTCATCCCACATTGTGAGCAGATCAACCCTTTCAACAGAAGAGACTAGGACATTCCCATTAGCTCAGCTGAAGAAAAGTCATTCACCGTTATTTCAAATAAAGCCATGGCCTTCACAGTATCACCATGTGAGAACACAACTTCCAGCCTACTGACACATGAAATGAAGCTGCCCCCTTCCATCAGATGAGGGGAAGACACTTCCCTTCCCTCAGAATGTACACAGAATTCACCCTTCTATCAGGTGAGACAACTGCATTCACTTTGCATCAGGTGATGACAGGACTTTCACTATTCCATCATTTTTGGACAGAGTTGTTACACTCCCATTCCATGGCTCACAGTTTCAAACATCTATCATTTCCAGGCACAGGAGTCACCTTTTGCACTGGGATGGGGCATCCACTCTTCCATCATATAACATGGTCTCCACCCTAAGGTAAATGTTTGCAGTGTGTTTTCTCATGAAATTCACATAATGATACATCCTTCATCCTTCCATGTTGCTAGGAAAGGGATTCAGTGTTCTTCAGGAGAGAACAAGGTGTTCACCATACCATCTCTTGTGGACACCTCATTCAGCCTTCCTTATGTAAGCCAAGATCTTCACCATTTCCACATTAGAACAAGGCCTTCACCCTTAAAACACTTTGCAGAGAATGACCTCAGCCTTCTGTCAATAAGCACTAGCCAGAAAATCTTCAGGGACTAGACTCAGGATGCTCATTCTTCCATGGGTAAGGGAAGGGCATTCAGACTTAGGTGAGAACACGGTGGCTGCCCTTCTGTCCAGTTGAGGACACAGACTTCACTATTCCTTAGGTGAGGAGATGGTGCTCATCTTCCCACATGTGGGTACATGTGATCCCTCTTCCATCCACAAGGAATAGGGCATTTATCTTTCTATCTCATGAGGACAAAGACTCGGCATCTGAAAGCACATGGACCATTCCACCAGATGAACACAGGGCATTCACCTTACATCATATGAAGATACCATATTAATCACACCTTCATGAGATGCAATGGCATCAACTTCTTTCACATATGAACATAACGTCATCCTTTCCCTCAGGTGAGGACAGCCATTCACAGCATCCCTTCAGGTGAAGACACAGCTTCCAACCTCTCATCATGTGAGAACATGGTTTCCTTCTGTTGAAACATGAGATGAGGGTGTCCACCCTCCCCTGCAGATGAGGAGACGACATTTCCCCTTCCAACAGCAAACTATGTAGAATTCACCCTCCATCAGGTTAGGAAATGGCATTCATGCATGCACCAGGTCAAGATAGGACATTTGCACTTCCATCAGATGTAGAGAGGGCATGCACCTGCCTATTTGGTGAGGAGACAGCATTAAACTAATGGAATCAGGAGGCTTGAGGTTCACCTCTCCATGCCTGAGAATAAGGTATTCACTGTTCCATCAGTTGACAGCATGGCCTTCACCCCACCATCATGTAAGGACCCTGCATTCCCCAGACACTCACATGACAACACGCCCCTCAACCTTCCATTAAGTGAGAACAGACACTCAACCCTCCATCAGGAAAGGCCTGGGCATTCACCAACCATGACTGAGGACCCCACATTCACCCTTCCATCACAGGAGGACAGAAGCTTTCCCCTACCTTCATGTGAGGAGATGGAATTCACCTTTATCCCATGTTAGGTGAAGAGAAGACAGTCAGCCTCCCATCATGTGAGTACTCGGTGCTAGTCTTTCAGTCAATATGGAATAGTATGTTCACACATCCCTTAGTGAGAAGAGGGCATTTAAAACTCTGTAAGGTGAGACCATGCTGTTCGCCTTTCTGTCCAATGAGAACACAGACTCCATCCTTCCTTAAGTTGAAGAGCAGGTATTCACATTCTCAAAGAAGTGACCATGCAATCACTTTTCCATCAGCACAGAATAGGGCATTTGTGATGACAGAGACTGAGTCTTTCCTCAGGCTTAGGAAGAGCATTCAAAATTCCACCCAATGAAGATGTGGCATTCACCCTTCTATCATGTGAGAACAAGACTTGAACCCTACCAGCTTGCGAGGAAGTGACATCTACACTTACGTCAGGTGAGTGCTTGGCATCATCCATACTCTCTGCTGAGGACAGGACATTCCCCCTACCTACAGGGTTTCATCATGTAAGGACGTGGCTTTCATCCCATGGACTCATGAGAAGAGAGTGTCCACCTTTCCCTTGGTGAGGAAAGGATGTTTCCCCGTCTATCAATAGAACACAACTCACCCTTTCCATCAGGTGAGGACAGGACCTTCATTTTCCAATTAATGAGAACACTGGATTCAGACTTCTGTGAAGACACATGGCTCACATCTCCATGATGATGCAGCCTTCACCCTAACATCATGTGAGGATCCTGCATTCACAACACTCACATGACGATACTTCCTTCATGTTCTATCAGATGGACATAGAGCACTCAACCTTCCATCAGGAAAAGACAGGGCATTCATCCTACCATCACCTGAGGGATACCACATTCACCCTCACTTCAACTCCAGGAAAGGATCTCAAATGTCTTCATGTGAAGACACAGCATTTGCCTTACTCTCATGTAAGGGCACAGCTTTCCCCTACTGTCAATAAGGAGAGGAATTTGGTTTTCGTCAGCTGAGTACTGGGTGACAATTCCTCAGTCTGTACTGGACAATGTGTGTTCAAATTCCATAAGCTGACAGGACATTGTTCGCCCTTCTGTTCAGTGATGACATAGATTTCAACCGTCTCTTAGTCAAGGAGGTGGCATTCACTATCTCACAGGACAATTCAAGTGAGGGCCTTTCAATCTGTAGGGAATGGGGGGGGGCGATAATTCAGCCTTCTCTCCAGTGAAGGCAGCACCTTTACTCTACTCTCAAGATTATAAAGTCTGCTTATCATTCCACCAGACAAACACATGGCATTCAAACTTCCATTATCTGAGTACAGAGCATTAGCAGCATTTTCACAGGACAAAATGGCCCTCACTCTTCCCTTACACATGAAGAAGCCATCCGCCCTTCCCTCTGTTGAGGTGAGAAAGGGGCATGTTCGCTTCCACCAGCCAAGCACACAGAATTCACCCTCCCATCAGGACAGCAAATGACATTTACACTTCCGACAGTGAGGATTTGACCTCCTCCAATCATTTCTGCACACGGCATTCACCTCCCCGCTCAATGAGGACACAGCATTCAAAATCCCATCATGTGAAGGCAGAATGTTAACACTACTGTTATGTGAGGAAATGGCATTCACCCATCAAATAAGGAAGCTGCATTCACCCTTCCTGGTTCAGGACATGCTATGAGGTTCACCTCCCTCAATGGAAGACACAGTGTGGCAACTTTCATAATTTTAGGACACAGCATTCATCTTACCTTCACTTGAGGACAGAGTTCCAACTGTTGCCAGGTGAAGATGGGACATTCACCTTTCTGGTAGCTGAGGACACAGCTGACACTCACCTTATCATCTCATGAAGACACAGCATCATCCACACAAGTGAGGTCACAATCTTCAGTCTCCCAGACCCCAGGCCAAGAGTGCCTGAGTGGGTGGGCATCACAGAGGTGGGTGAGCATCTCAGAGGTGTTGCCCTGACTACTGACCACCAGACATTTACAACAGACACCCCGGGACTTCAGCTGGGTCTAATATCAAGGGTGTCTCCTGGGCCAGCAGGCAGCGTCCCCTGAGCTTCAGGTCTGTTCACAAACAGGCAGTTTGGTAAAACAGATGCTCAGGTCCCCTAGCTGTGGTTGATCAACCAATGATTTAGTGGGACTCCTAATAAGCAACACATGAACATTCAGGCTTCCAGATTCAGCTTCAAAGTGACCCTCCAAGAGCAGGCTCCAACCTTTGTCCCACAAGTGCTGTACCCAGGCAGCTTCTTATTCCTGGAAGGGAGTGGATGCAGAGCCCTAAGGACCTGCACCAGGTCAGGCACCATCCACCTGCTGGGTTGGATTGGCTCCATCCTCTCCTGCCCTAAGACTCAGCCTCAGACACTTGAGAGAAATGGATGAGGCAGTTCTCCAGTCAGTGGACACCCAGGAGGGACCCCTGTCCTGCAAGTACAGGGCCTGCCAGGGACCCTGGTATCCATGGGAGGCTGTGGCTATCCCATGAACTCTCCTTCCAGGGTAAGTACAGCAAGCCCTGAAAGAGCTGAGGGTGAACGGTCCTGAGAAGCAGTCCTCCGCCCAGGGGATGGGATGGGGCTGGGACTCCCTCAGCCACTTTCCCCCAGTGGGGGTCCCTATCATAGACCCATATTGTGGCAATGCCAGAGAACTGCCTGGTACTACCAGGGACACCTGGCTTCAGTCTTTCCTGACACCCACACCCACTGGAGGGTCCACCTCCTCTAGCTGCTCTCCTATACCATGAGCATTGACCCACCTTCCCCAACCTCACCGCTTTCCACAGTGACTGTGTCTCCTGCACCCTGACCCTTCTTAATCCCAGGACTTCTCAGAACCTCAAGCCCAACATTCTGCAAGGGTCCCGACACCTAACTCATCCATGTTTCAAGCTGGGTTGCTGACACGTGGTCCTGAACAACACCTAAGCAACCATCCCACTTGTATGCCTGAGCCACCTCCCCAGGACTCTCTCCTACTGCTGTCCTGGGACAATGGTGGGGACAGACACTGGGCCTGACTCTCCACAGGAGGCCCCAGTTCACCTCCCAGCACAGACACAGGGCAGTTTGCCCCATGCTACAAACCCTTCCTGCATGGATCCTCCTTGGTGAGTCCCCAGAGAGAGGTTCAGTACAAGTGGCCTCCCCTAACTGCCCCTCACATTCCCCCTTCTAGATGCTGCAGGTCTGCTTCCATGCCCCCACTGAACTGTTGGAAACCACATGACTGAGCACACAGACTCCTGCCCCATGTCCAGTTCTATTCTGGTCCACTCTCCTGAGTGGCTTAATAGGTCACTCTCATCATTGGCAAAACATAGTCCTGAGCCTGGAATGTGCTGGGGCTGGTGACAAGGCCCCAGACCCTTTGAAGAGACATCCTGTATCAAGAAAGGAGTTTCTGAAAACAGAACTTACCCTGAGATGAGGTGGGGAGATGAGCCACCGCAGTGCAGGTCCCCAGACTCTGCCAATAGGTGTGGGCAGGGTGGGGGGTGTGTTCCCCTCTTCCCGGGCATCAGCAGCAGCCCTGCTTGCCATTCCTGCAGCCCACAGAAGACCTGGGTTACAGGCCAGAGCTCCAAGTTACAGAACAGGACAGCCCTGCCCTCTCCTGCAGACTGATGGAGCCCAGACTATGACTGGGGGCCCATCAGGTAAGGATGACCCCACCCACTGATCCCTGCTAACAGCCACTGCTCACTCTGAGGCCACCAATATCTCAAGTACACCCCACTTTCCAAGCTGCAAGACTGAAGTCCAAACCTGACACAGTACTGAGGGCCACAGGGTGGCTTCCCTATGACTGTCCCTCAGATCACAGTGACTGACACTGCACAGTGAGACCAGTGGCACCCAATACCTAGAAAGCAGGAAGTGGTCTGCTCCAGAGGACATGGACAAAGGCAGGCCAGCTTGGTCAGCCCCTGTACTTCCCAAAAGCATTTGTCTCCAATCTGTCTACTTTTGCCCAGGGCAACTCTGGTCTAGAAAACCAACACAGGCCAGTTCCTAATCAAACACTGCCTTCCTCTAACTGCCAGGGGACAGGCAGGGAGCTGCTTAGTGATGGTGACATCATGAGGTTCTAGAGCATGTCACAATGCCACTCTGCCAGATCAGCAACATGGGGTCCAACTGCTCAAGCCCCTGCATTTTCCAGTTCTCACAGAGGTGGGTTCAGAGATCTCTCCAGGATCAGGTGAAGGCAGGTCTGTCACAGGTAGAACATGAGCCCAGGTATGCCTGTGCCCACTGTTCCCTGCATGCCAAGGTCCTGAGATTCGGCAGCCCTGCAGTTCTTTCTCCTATGACTCCTCTACAATCATACACATATACATATATACTTTTCTTTAAAGGCCTTTTCCTTCTTAATAAATGTGCTTCTTTCCAGGGTCTTTCTAGTGTCTGTGACCTGAACACTGCCTGACACAGGTAATAACCCAGTAAGTAATAACAAATTGAAAAATCTACAAAGTCCTCAATATTCTGCTGTAGGCCTGTGTGGCATTTTAGGCAATAAAGACATCCTCCACTGTGGTTAGCAGCCAGGTGTCCCAGAGCAAGCAGAGCTGCTAATCTGTCAGCCAGGCCAACTAAACTAAAACAGAAGGCAGGAGAGAGCATGTTCCCAGAGTGAACCCCAATGCTGGGGGCTGAGCCTTCTGTCTTCAAGGGAGGGAAGAAGTGGTACCAGGACAACAGCCATTATTCTCTACTGCCTGGGTAGCCATCGACAACCTTGGGACAGGGGCACCTGAACAGAATAGAGCTCCTCTGTTCCTTGTTACCCTCCCTGTCCTAAGCAGTTGCTCCAGGGAGTGCTGAAATCATTTGATACTCATAGTGTGGCAATGGCATTATAGTGTCTGTAAGCAGCTGATGGCACATCACTGTCCACACTGGCAGACATGGGGACAGAGCTCTGGAAGCCCATATGTCCCAGCAAAAAGGTCAGAGGAGGCTGGGCAGGGCCCGGGAAACAGAGCCTGGGATTCCACCTACTCTCATTTTGCGATGCAACACACACACCCAGAAATGATCCTTAGCCAATACATGGGCACCCACCATCAGGTCAGGTTGACTCCCAGAATGAAATATCACAGTCACACCCCCGTCAGCACAGCCACCATGTGCATTTGCTAAAATCAGGCACCATTTCCAAAGAAAGGCAGTGGCCAGCCATGATCACTGCTCCTGCTCCACTGGTGTGCAACAAAGCCACACTGACCTTCCCCACAGGAGAAGGCGAAGGCTGTGAGTGCTGTTGGCTCTTCTCTCAAATGCCCTAAGCTGCCTACTCCAGTGCACAGCAAGCAAAGCTCAAAAATCATGATATAAAGCCATAGTCTAAATCTAAGCCCAGCCTTGTAGACAAGGTCACTCTTCCCCTTGATTTTCACAGAGCTCACTGGTTATTTATATAAACATTTCTGCTCACCCTTTTTTTGTTCTAATATAGGTGATCATGTTGACAACATCATTACTACAGAACCTTCAGATCCTGCACACCAGGGCCACTATTAACCCATAGAAACAGGAGTTTCTCACCTGTTGGTGGCACAGAATTTTCTACTCCTATGTCTACCTGGGATCAAGAAACATTCCCACATTGGGTAATCAAGGGTTGTTTTTCCAACCCTAAAAGAAAACAGAGATTTTTATGTGACTGGTGCCCCTGAGGCAGGGCCAACCCTTCTATGGTCACCTGTCCTGTCTTGATGTCACTTGGAGAGACAGGCTGGGTGCTCCCCCTATCTGGGAGCAGCAGAGAACATGCTTTGGTCTTCACCTTCCCAGCAGGCCTGGGCCATCCCAAGGCTGCTCCTGCTTGGCCTGAAGCACAACAGACTCAGGACTCAGTGCTCAGGAGCCCCCAACACTCGGATGCCTCAGCCCCAGAACTGGATTCGGGGATCAAGTTGAACAGATGGGGCTCCCTGGTTCCCAAGCTGTCCAATTTTACCTGAAACCATATCATAAAACAAATCTCAAATGGACAGTTTATGATTCTAAATGATAATGTCAAACACTTCATAAAATGCCAATATGCATGGTGACAGAAAATGTTTAAGGTCTGACAGCAGAGCCAGAAAATATAAAAGGCTATTTTATGGTACATAAGTTTTATACTTTTGAATGAGATTAAAAAATAGAAAAACTAAAGGACAAATAATAAAAAAACAAGGCTAATAATCACAACCTGTATGGCAAAAATTCTGCATTCTTGTCTAGGTTATTTTGAAGGTGGCTGGGAATTAAAAGCAAATTATTTCTTTAGGGGCTGGGGCACACTAGGTTAATCCTCCGCCTTTGGTGCCGGCATCCCATATAGGCGCAGGGTTCTAGTCCCAGCTGCTTCTCTTCCAGTCCAGCTCTCTGCTGTGGCCTGGGAAGACAGTGGAGGATGGCCCAAGTGCTTAGGCCCCTGCACCCGCATGGGAGGCCAGGAGGAGGTACCTGGCTCCTGGCTTCAGATCAGCGTAGCTCTGGCCGTTGCAGCCATTTGGGGAGTGAACCAACAGAAGGAAGACCTTTCTCTCTGTCTCTCTCTCTCACTGCCTGTACCTCTACCTGTCAAATAAATTTAAAAAAATCTTTTTTTAAAAAAAAGCTACTTCTTTATCAGCCCTTGTCAGTGTGACGTGATTCAACCCAGCACCCTCAACACCAGGCACCTAGAACTGCCATGAGAAGCCTAACCTATTGCATTCCCCTGAAAAAGGAAGAAGTGACTCCCCTGACTCCCACAGGATCTCCTTCCTTGGAATGAATGCACACCATGTACTGGGAAAGATACTCCAGAGCATAAGCTGTGGTTATCTTGAGGCTTGGGTGAGTTACTTTTTCCTTTCTGTATTTCCTAAATTGAACACACTTTCCTTTGGGAAATAAGGGGAAGGGTGGTTATTAGGCCACTTTTTTTTAAGATTTGCATTTGTTTATTTGAAAGGCAGAAAGAGAGAGAAGGAGAGAGAATTATGAATCTTACATATACTCGTTCACTCACCAAATGGCCACAATGGCCAGGACTGGGCCAGGCTGAAGACAGGAGCCAGCAGCTTCTTCCAGGTCTCCCCATGTGCGGGCAGGAGTCCAAACACTTGGGACATCTTTGGCAATTTTCCAAGGTGCATTAGCAGGGAACTTCATTGGAAGTGGAGCAGTGGGAACTCAAACTCAGCATCCATATGGGATGTTGGCATTGCAGTCGGCAGCTTAACCTGCTGCACCACAGCACCAGCCCATAGCCCAAGTTCTTAACTGTATGTAATACATATCAGTTCTGATTTACAAAGAGATGGGTGGTATTTAAAATGCATTGGGATTATCACTGAATTATACAAAAAGGTGGAAACCCATGCTGGGGTGCTGAGCAGAAAGAAAGAAGCATCCAGATCACCCCAAAGACTGGTGAGAAAAGAGCTACCCATTTAGCATGAGGGGCTAACCTTGGGGCCACCTCCATCTCAGCATCAGGCACTCTATCTTGGAGTAACCACAACTGTCCCTGTGTCTTGGAGATCATTGTCATCTCTGCATCTTCCTGTTACTCTGCCCTTGTCAACACAGAGGGCACAGCTGGCAGAGAGCCTGGCCAGATTGGGTGCCTGCACCCCCAGAGCAACCACATCTGCAGTGTCAGTCTCTCCAGCAGGCAGATGGCTCTTCATCCTCTCTACACTCCTAAGGTAGAGATCCTAAATGTAGATAAGGGTGGTTTGCATGCTGGGCAGAAAAGAGAACAGTCAGTGTCCACACAACACACTGCTAAGGGATTCTCACAGGAAACAGAGGAAGGAAGGACTCTGGGAAGCTCAGCAGCAGTTCCAGGAAGACTGTGAACAGCTGGGTGACTCAGCCAGATGCCTCCACCGGACGAAAACCATCTTCCTGCCTGGACCACAGGAATCTTCCCATTTTACTGCTGTCCCTGAGATACCTGCCAAGTAACACATTTTGGGGGTTAACCATGTTTTATATAATGAAAGTCTTCTGGTAGGAACTGATTGGTCACAGTGCTTTGCAATTCCTGCTCACAAAGCTACTCTGATGCCGAACTTTGAATGGAGGTGAGGGAGACGAAAATCATGGCACTGAGGGACTGGGTAAGGAGATGCAAAGGTGGTGAATTTAAGGTACAGTGAGTGTGTCACAGAAAAAAATTATTCAGTGATACTTGTTGATGTACAGTAAGGAAGATGGTACTCAGGGCACCAAGATATGTTAGGGGAACACTGTAATAGACTCTTGCAGTGTTGAGGAGAGACAGGCTCAACTCTGAACATGATCAAGCGAGGATTTATGGCTCAGTGGATGAAATAAATTTAGGAAGAAACATTAGGGTCCAGGGCAATTATGGCAAAACCATCCTAATAGGATGCTGCTGAACACAGACTAGGGGGACCAGACCTCTGCTGGGCACTGCTGGAGGCTGATCAAGCTGGTCAGCTGCCAAGGTTGGCAGGTTCTTTGCTAAAGCTGGATTTTAGAAGAAAGAGCAGAGATGGGCTAAATGATTGTTCAGGAACATGTCTCAAGGTGACCAAGCAGAGACACTTGGTCAAGCACATCTGGGTCACAAGAGGAAAGATACAGGTCATGAAAAAAAAAAAAGCAGAAAGGCAGGCAATGGCACCGGAGACAGATATTTCAGAAATGCATGGCAAATGGACTGATGCTATGATGTACCAGGTAAAGGTGTCACCTGAAATGCCAGTATCTCAATGGGTGCCAGGGGATGCTCCACTTCCAATCCAGCTCTCTGCTATGGCCTAGGAAAATAGTAGATGAAGGCCCAAGTGCATGAGTATCTGCACCCAAGTGGGAGACATGGAAGAAGCACTTGGCTCCTGGCTTCCTATTGGCTCAGCTCTGATCACTGTGGCCTTTTGGGGAATTAGCCAGCACATGAAAGACCTCTCTCTCTTTGTCTCTCTCTCTCTGTCTCTCTCTCTTTCTTTCTGCCACTGTGTCTCTGAAACTCTTTCAAATAAATAATCTTTTAAAAAAGTTTATGAATATATAATTCATATAAATGGATGATGTGACACATAATTTTTAGATCTCACTTATTGAATTATTTTAAATTTGATTTGAGAGGCAGAGAGACAGAAAAAGGCCTCTGCAAGGCCTCTGCCTCTCTGTAAATCTGCCTTTCAAATAAACAAATGAATCTTTAAAAAGAAGAAGTAGAAGTGCACAGCGAACATCTGTGGACCAGGAACACAGTGAGAGGACAGCATGGACTTTCCTCACAGTCCCTCTGGACCTACAATGTGGACCACGGCAGCTCCTCTGCTCCAGTCACCTCACAGAGCACAGAATCCCCTAAAATAAAGTTATGGAAACAGCCTTCTTCCCCCAGGTAATGGAAGCAGCACCAGAGGTCACGCCCATCTGTCCCAAGGTGTGTGCCCAGGGATGCACTCTTCACTCTAAGAAGCCAGTGCTGTTTTAGGGACCCTGGGCAACAGTTGCCAGTGTCAGAACCAGGAACAACTGCTCTTCTCCCTGGGGGCCAGGCTCAGGCCCACATTTGTCTTTTCCTTGCCCTGCTCCGTGGCAGCTCAGTCAGGATAAGGCAGCTCCAAGAGGCAGCAGGATGCCACAGTGCTCAGGAGCATGTTTTCTGGGTTCCCAGCCACTGCAGGTTTTCCCAACTCTGTGTTTACCACTGCCCTTCTCCTCTTCACTATTAGGAACCCACCAGCCACTGACAATGCTGTTTGTAACAAGGTCACACAAGAACAACCAATACGCATGTTCACATCTGCTGGGAAGCTGGCCTGTAAACTGAAGGCATAGCTTTGAAGAGGGAGAGGTGGGGCCTAATGATTCTAGGTCCCAGAGAAGCTCTCTGAGTACAGTGCACAAAGCAGGAAGTTTATGTAAAAGATGAGAAGACACACACACAGTGTGGGAACAGTTGAGGAGTGGAGTGGACCAGAGACAGAGAAGGGGTATTGGGGTAACAGAGAGATGGCAGCCCAGCCCCTCCTTCAGTCTCCATCTCTGACAAAGGGGGAGGAGCACCTTCCAGCCCCTCCTGTTATTAGTGCAGTCCTCTGGGAGTTTGAAGACACCTCCATAAAATGCCACGTGGAAATATTTCCATGGCAACTTTCCCCCAGGTCCCAGATGAAAACAAGGCATCTGGGAAAGGGGATGCTTTGATTGACAAGTAGGGTAGAATTACATGTGCAGGGGATTATGGACTGGGACCTCCAGCTTAGCTAGCTACCTTATCCCATATCAGTTTGACTCTAGTGGGACATCATTAAATCACACTTACATCTCCCAGGAATTCTTCTGGTCTCCAACTGCTATCTACCATGGGAACAAAGAGGAGGACAAGACTGCCCAGAAGGGGCTGGAAGGAAAGTCTGAGCTGACTGAAGTGTTCTTCCCGAGGTTCCAGCCACATGGCAGGCTGTGAGTGACCAGATTTGGAAAGGTCCCCATTCAGGTTCTCCCAGGGGCTGGGTTGTATTTTTGGCTCTGTTGTTGCTAAGTGGCCATGGACATTCTAACAACATTGGCTATGGTACACCAAAAAATAGTGACCCTTAGTAGTATTTAGGATAATCAGATTACAAATCCTCTCAAACACTCTAACAGACACATTTAGAATTAGATTAACAGGAACTAGGGGAATATTTTTATAGAGTCAATTTGTGGGTAGAATAAAGATGGTTTTAAAGCAGCCAAAATGCTTAAGGAAGGCCAAGTGGAATAATGGTTTTTATAAAAGCCTCAAAACGCGAGAGAGTAACTTGTATTTCCTGAGGCAGGCACAGGTTAATCTGTAGGACCTGTACTGGTGGCCCTGGTTGGTCTACCGAGACAAATAGCACCTTCTGGTTGTGCAGGTGAGGCCTTACCACTTCGGGGAGACAATATTTATAGCAACAACAAAGAGGAGAAAAGTGAAATGGCAATCATTTTTATTTTGGCTCAGCAATTAGCAAGAAGACTTGGAATGAGTTTGCTTCATTTAAATCTTGATGGAAGTTTCTGAAGCAGCCTACAAGGTACCACTTCAGTCAGAGGCAATTAAAGGACAGAAAGAGAAAGCCCTGAGAGTTGACACTGCAGGGGATTCTATTAACTGCACTCCCATATACTGTGAATCGAGCTGCTTTGATTCTCCTCCAATACTGTCACCCCATTTTGGAGTGGGAATGGTGCAGGTGTTGTGTAAACAGTAGGAAAGTATACTCAGATTTTGCCCTTCAAGCTTTAATGCCCACAACGTGAGTGTGTTACAAGAGTCCAGTAAGAAGGATGATGCAGACTCTGTCCCCATATGCAAGTGATTCATACTGTCCCTTCTTGTCAGTGACAAAGAGAACACACATGAGAACATCCTTGGCCTAGGTTTGCACCATCCTTACAGCCCACTGAAGAAGGCACAGCAGCCCTAAGGGTCTGGACACCATTAGAGATGGGGTCTCACCAGGTGAAACTGCCTACAGGAACCACGTTAAAGGGGCCTTCACTGTATTGTTGCAGCCTATGAGAAAGCCACTTGATGATGCATGGAGCTATTATAACATAACTCACTCTTATAGGAGCTGCTCACATATGGAACAATTGCACCTTTCACAGCTTGTTTCCTGTTTAAAGCATGTGCCTTCCTCCATCTGTGCTCTGTGTGAGTAAAGAAATACCCTGTGCTGCATAGCCCAGGTCAGAGACCTGAAAACCCAGTAGCCCTGTCCTTGAATGGCCCCTAAATGCTCAATAACCTTTCACGTAATCTACAATCCACCTGACACAGCATCCTTAGCTGAATTAAAGGTGGGTAAATTTTTGGATTAAATGTTAATCCTCCTGATTGGCAGAGCATGAGAGGCTCCAAATTACAAGAAGGGCAAGAACCTCTCTAAACTCCTCCTAGAATTTAGAATATTCCAGGACAGATCCCATCAAAAAAATTCAGGGCGCAGTGCTGTGGTGTGGCGGGCAAAGCCAATGCATGCAGTGCCAGCATCCCACGTGAGCACCGATTCAAGTCCTGGATGCTCCACTTCCCATGCAGCTCTCTGCTATGGCCTGGGAAAGCAGTAGAAGATGGCCCAAGTCCTTGGGCCCCTGCACCTGTGTGGGAGACACAGAAGCTCCTGGCTCTGTTTTTGGCTAAACTTACACATTTTCACTGTTTGTGCAGGCAGCCATAAGCGATAACCCCTAAACACATCTATGACTCTACCTTCCCAGGTATGCTCAGCTCAGTGTCTCCCTGTCCAGGGAGTCCAGCCGGCACGCCATCTCTGCATCAACTTGTTCTTCCTTTAGAATCTGTACATTCGAGACTCACTCAAGCTCAAGTCCAACACGCACAGAGTCCAAAACCATGCTAACAACCAGGTTAGTACTGACCTGCAGACACTTCTCTAAACAGTCCTGTTTCAAACAGCCAAGGCTGAATCACAGGAAACTGCTGAGTTTACAGCAACAAAGTCTCAGGTCCAGTTTCTCCCAGGGTATCATGCAATGGAAGGGCAGCTGAAATGCCTGTCCTGTATTCCACTTTGTATTTTGTGCACAGTCTCTTCTAAGGGGAAAACATGTCCTTACTCATCTGTTTCCTTCACAATAAACTTAGGGGCCAGGTTTAAGGCCTAAGTTCTTGTTTCTCTGCCAAGTGCACACAGCCACAGTACTTCTATCAAGAAGACTATCACAAGGCTGCAAAATCCAGCAAGGAGGACAATATGCAGGCAACAAGAAGTAGTTTCTTCAGCCACAGTGAAGCAGACGTCAGAGGAAACTGTGGCCACTGCCATCTAAGGTTGGACAGATGTGTACCCGGGCACTGATACTAATACAGCTCGTCATCAGGAATATCAAAAAGTAATAGGAAGCTCTTCCTTTTCTATCTGGAAACAAGGGACCTGCAGGACATGAAGACCTCAGGGAGGGAAGAAGCAAGTGTGTAAGCTCCTTTCTGGGTCTTTGTTAGGGGAAAGGAAGTAAAACGCACAACACATACAAACAACACACACAAATCTGGAACATTTGTCAAGGAGCAATAAGCCAACGCAGTGAGAACAACAGAAAAATGTTAAGCTGTGTAAAATACAGTAGAGTCAAGAGAAAAGGCTTATGTAAGAAGCAGGCTATAAGGACGGCTAAGCTGAATTCACCTGGAAGTTTAGAACAACACAGGGATAGCTAATGGTTACTGTCTCAGTAGAATTTAAGAACCTCTTAGCATAAAAATGTGATTTGATTTTAGTATCTTTGTGTCAGGCCTGTGCACTGATGCCAGGGATCCTGAGGCAAGCAGGGCTGGAACTGACAGAAGACGTGCAGAGCTGCAGGCAGATGGGTCATCCTTGATTCAGGCAGCAGCAACAGCCGCAGCATGGGTGACCATACCACAGCAGCAGCAGCCCACAGGGCCGGTTCCTTTTATACAGGGTTGCACAATAGGGGCCATCAGCCAAGGACTTACCCAGCAGAAATATATCAGTCCTGCTGGGTCTGCTGACCAGCAGAAATGTATGTGTCATTGCGACCTGCCCTGCTGCCATGAAGGCACAGACAAGAAGGCATAGCAGCATGCAATCTTAGCACTATTTATCAACCTGTTAACCTGCAATGTCTTATGGTTCCAACACCTTGGACCCTAACACTCTGCCTCTCAGTATGAACTTTTCTGATAAATTATGAATGATAAGAAAAAAAGTAAAAAGAATAAGAATTCAGGGACTCTGTCAGAGGCCTTACAATCTCTTAATAATTCTCCTTGTCTCTTGGCCATAGCTCAGATCTCTTGTCTTCCCCAACACAGAACGGCAGAGAGGCCAGCATCACTCATTCCCTATTTTCTATTGTTTATTAACTTCGCAATTATAAATGCCACTGCTGCCTTTGATAGCAAATATGAGTGTACTTTTGATAGCAAATATGATCTGTACTTCAGAACCCATTGCTTTCATTTTCATTTTCTTTTTTTTTAAAGATTTATTTTATTTATTTGAAAGACAGAGACAGAGAGAGGTAGAAACACAGAGAGAGAGGTATTCCACCCATGGTTTACTCTTCAAATGGCTGCAACAACCATAACTGAACTGACCTGAAGCCAAGAGCCATGAGCTTCTTCCAGGTCTCCCATGTGGGTGCAAGGACAAAAGGACTTGGGCCATCTTCTGCTTTTTCAAACAAATTATCAGGGAGCTGGATCAGAAGTGGAGCAGCTGGGACTCAAACTGGTGCCCAAATTGGATGCCATTGCTGCAGGTGGGGGTTTTAACCCACTGTGCCACGGCACCAGCCCTTCCTTTTCTTTTAATATATACTTATTTGAAAGGCAGTTGGGGGAGGGGAGGGAGGAGGGAGAGGGGGAGGGGAGGGAGGAGGGAGAGAGGGAGAGAGGGAGAGAGGGAGAGAGAAAGAGAGGGAGAGAGGGAGAGAGAGAGAGAGAGAATCTTCTATCCACTAGTACATTCACCCAAATGGCTGCAGCAGCCAAAGCTGGGCTGATATGAAGACAGGGCCAGGAGTTTCTTCCAGGTCTCCCACATGAGTGGCAGGGACCCAGGGACTTGCACGATATTTCACTGCTTCCTAGGCGCACTACTGGCAAGCTGGACTGGAAGTGGAGCAGCCAGGACTCAAACCAGTACCCATATGGGATCCTGGCACTACAGGCAGTGGTTTTAACCGCTACGCCACAGCCCCAAGGATTCCACTGTTTTCTATTTCAAATTCTCCAAAGATAGTCAATGGATACATAATCATCTAATCCACAATCATTTATAAAGTTGTCCAAAACAATACTCTACAGAAAACATTTTATTTCCAGTGGAAGACAAAATACCCGTGTGTTCCCTTTCCAGGAAAATCTACACTGACTGTGAGTGTTCAGATCAGATCCATGTTCCACCAGCTCCACAGGTGATGTCAGGCTGTGAGCCAGAACTCCTGCTGGATAACACTAAATGGAGTCATTGGAGAAGCCAGATGTCACCTATGCTAACTGTTCATGTCTACTGAAAGAATGGAGATTGAATCTGATTTTGACTGCTACTGCTATTTCCACATTGAGTATGACAGCTTATTCTTTCCTGTGTGGAGCTATCATGTTGCTTCTTTTCCTTATTATAGGAAATCAGAATAAAAGTTTGGTTCAGGATTCTCAGATTATTGTAATGGCGCATAGTGCAATTTTGGAAATCTCAGCAGAAATGACCCATTTATTCAGTGGTTTTCTTAGTGAAATTACCAAGTTTAATTTATGTTTTCCCTGATTTGTGGTAAGGTGTATACTGTTTACAGAAAACTTAATATATATCAGTGAAATTGACTTTTTGAGGTTTGATTGTTTATAGTCATTCTCTATTCTCTTGAGGAACTGTGGTTTTTCTACTGACCACTAACTGAATTCTTTAGTGGAGGGTTAAGTTTGTGATTATAAATAAAAATTGAAATATGTCATTGTAAAAGTTAAAAGAAAGAAGAAGAGGAGTGAGGGAAGGGTGGGAAGTATCTTTATACTCTTATAACTGTAAATATCAAGAAGTTGTAATTTTTTTCTTTATATAAATTTTAAAAAGTGAAAATAAAAGATGCTAACCTTAGTCACCAGAGAGGAAATCAGTTCTTGTTTTAAGCCACTGAATTTAAACCTTGGATTGTCTGAATCCAGAATCTCATCTCTAAGATCTAGAGCTGCAATTTCCTCTTTGATTTGGAAACATATACCTCTTATATACTAATTAAACTCTATTATAGATACAATAGAAGAGCAACTTTAGAAGATGTGGGAAAATGGAAGGAGAAGGCAACACATTTTATTTATTGATTTATCTATTTGATAAGTCAGAAAGAGAAAGAGTGAGCTGTCACCTGCCAGTTCACTTCCCCAGGGATGTAACAGCCAGGGACAGACCAAGTGGTGTCAGGAGCCAGTAACTCAGAGTATCCCATGTCAGTGGCATGAACTTAATCACTGGAACTAACAGTATTTCCTCTCAGGGACTGAAGTGGCAGGAAGCTGGAGTCAGGACCCAGAAGCATGCACTGAGCATAAGCACTTTGATATAGGACACGGGTATTCCAACAGTCATTTTAATTACTAGGCCAAATGTAACAAATTATTATTTATTAACATAACAAAATCTGTTCTTTAAAACAATGAAGCAATGGTACTTTAAGGTCTAATGAGTAAATTACAAATGGTCAATAACACAGCGAGAATCATAGGCACCTATTCTGTCAACACCCTTTAAGGGTTGGCAAACATTTTCTGTAGAAGACTAGATCCCAAGCACTGTAAGCCTTGCATGCCGTGTGGTCCCAAAATCCTCAACTCTGCGACTATGGAATGAAAACTGCCATAGGCCATGCATAATGAATGAGTATCATCGTGTTATAATATTTTTAATATTAAAATGTGTATTGGGCTATAGTCTGCCAACCATTTTAGGCTCTCAATGATCTTGGGCCAAAATTACCTAGTTTATTAGCTTTGATAAAGATAATCTATATGTTGAGTTACCCCAAGATCTACTAGAAAGTCTATATTCATATTACACTGTCAAATACCACTAGGTATATGACATGGTGAAATTTTGCATGTGAACTTAAACTTGCCTATGTTTCACAGCTGTTGATTAAACATGAGCCTACATGTTGCTGATAAGGTATTTTATAGATGTCATGAAAATTTAACATCAAGTGACCTTGTGGGGAGCAGCTGGGAGCAACTCGGACTAGACTAAGTTACTGGAATTAAGACTTATTCTATGCATCTGCTCTCCCACAATATGGCGCTGAGAAGGGAGAAACAGCTTCTACACAGCTGCCTCCAGTTCAACCAATAAACTGTAGGACCTGCTCCTGATTGGAGCAGAGCAGCGTACTTGGCGTGTGGGTAGCAGAGTTGGGATTGGCGGAAGAGGACTATAAAGGAGGAGAGAGACAACATGCACCAAGAACATCTATCTGAAGGAACACCTGTGAAGCCCCTGAGAGAGCCGGCCGGCGGTGTGCTGCTCCCCCGCGGAAGTGGGGAAGGTGGCAGGGGGAACCGCCCTTCCACGGAGGTGGAAGGGTCGGTAGCCAACCCGGGAAGAACCAGCATCAAACCCGGGGAGGGCCGAGCAGACAAAAGAACAGCGCAGGGTCCTGTGTCGTTCCTCCACGAAGACGGGGAGCGACAGACCTGAAGTAGATTACCCTTTATAATGTAGATAGAATTAATTCCATCACTGGAAGTCTTAAGAGCAAACACAGGACTTGCAGAGAAGAAGCAGTTCTGCCTCAAGCCTGTAGAACACAAATCCTGCCTCAGTTCCTAGCTGGTCCACAGATCTCACACTTGCTATCCTTCACAAACACGTAAACCAATCCCTAAAAAATAAATACTTCTATGTGTACTCATTTACCCTATGAATTCTATATCTCTCAAGAACATGATATACTATATTAAGACAATAACCCTTAAATATAGAAAGGCTTATATTCTGATTTTTCACTCACCATCCAGAACTATCAAACACTTGTGTTCGATGATACTGTTATTTGGTGTTATTCACCCACTGCTTTCCTAACACATCCATGTGTGGACAAGTGAATTGTACATGTTTATAAAGAATGGAGATCTCAGTGAGATGTCCAGCCAGCACAATGTGAACAGCTGTGGTGTACAAAGATCAAAGCAAAAGCTTGAAGCAACACTCCAAATCTGGGCCATATTACTTACTCCAATACACTGTCAAGAGCTAGCATACTACATGGAAAGCTGTTACTTTCTCCATGGATTCTAAATGAGAAGTGTCTGGTGCAGATGGGTGGGATGGGGCAGAATAGCAATAGAACCACAGTCTACAGGGCAAAGTTAGGGATTTTTATCTTAAGAAGCCATTGATATTTGGAATAATTAAGACAAAAAGCTGGAAACTGAATAAATTTGTACCAGAGTGGGTTGCTAGCTTCACCAGCAGTAACACCACCACCAGTGTGATGTAGGCTTTGGAGCCAGTAGCAGCACAGAAACTTGCTAGAGACTGGAAAACTGATAAATCAAATAACAAAGTGGCAAATAAAACATGTGCAGCAACAGAAGTTTAGTCTACCAGCTAGATAATTCACATTCCACATCGGAGTACCCAGGTACATCTCCCGGCTCCAGCTCCTGACTCCAGCTTACTATTAAAAAGGACCTGGGAGGAAGCAGTGATGGCTCACAGAATGTGACTGCTGCCACCCACATGGGAGACCTAGATTGTGTTCATTTCTGCCAGCTGTAAATCTGGTGCAGTCTCCATTATGGGTATTTGACAAATGAATCAGCAGGTCAGAACTGTGTGTGGGGGAGAGGGGATGTCTGAACACAATGTAAGCATGTACCACTAAAACATAAATGTTTTCGAAAAATGCATGTAAAACCTAGGATGCTTCATGAAAAGACTACAAAATAAAAGCTGTGCTTTTTATTAACAGGATCTGATAAAATACTGTTAGGAGAAAAATACAATGAGAAACAGGGGCCTATTTCCAAGAAAGAATAAAAATGAAAGGAGAAAAGCCTGGAAATCCTGTATTGGCAAAAGAGAAACTTGTAGCAATGCCCATCTCTCACAGGTAGAGAAGTGTTTCGAAGTCCAGTTCACACACTGACCCAAGGTAAAGACCAAGTCACAGGTGTGGCTGTCACACTGTTTAATACCTGTGAAGTAGACTGAACTCAATGAACCCTTTCAGTGGAAAAAGGACTTGGAGACTAAACAGCACTCTGGCCTCAGAATCAGCCCTTAAGGCATGCGGATCCGGCTGAAAAGCCCATGAGAGTATATCAGGCATGGAAATCCAAGACACTCTGGCAAAAAAAAAAAAAAAATGACCTAAATGAAAGATCTCCGTGAGTGAGATCCCAGCGGAAAGAACAGGTCATCAAAGAAGGAGGTACCTTTCTCTGAAGGGAGGAGAAAGCTTCCACTCTGACTATGACCTTGTCTAAATATGATTGGAGTCGGTAAACTCGAAAGGCTTCCATAGCCTTGGCAACTCATGACAAGAGCCTAGGGTAATTACTGATGCCATAAACAAGAGTGTCAATTTGTTAAGTCAACAACAGGAGTCACTGTGCACTTACTCCTCATGTAGGATCTCTGTCCTTAATGTGCTGTACATTGTGATTTAATGCTATAACCAGTACTCAAACAGTATTTTTCACTTTGTGTTTCTATGTGGGTGCAAACTGTTGAAATCTTTACTTAATATATGCTAAACTGATCTTCTGTATAAAATGAGAATTGAAAATGAATCTTGATGTGAATGGAAAGGGAGAGGGAGCGGGAAAGGAGGGGGTTGTGGGTGGGAGGGAAGTTATAGCGGGGGGAAGCCATTGTAATCCATAAGCTGTACTTTGGAAATTTATATTCATTAAATAAAAGTTAAAAAAAAAGAAAAAAGGACTTGGAGAAGGACATCTACATGCAAGCACACACACACACACACACACACACACTGGATGAGATGATGAATGCAGTTCCACAGAAGCCCAGGAAGCTCAAAGCAGTTGAGTTAAAATCTAGAGAAAAGGGCAAGGTTCAAAGACGTGAGGTTGTAGCTATCAGCAAATGGACAGAACTGAAATAAAATGCATTTCAAACCAAAACCACCCCAGCCTGAGCTAAGGAACTGTCCCTCCTCAGAGCGGATTCGTCCAGAGACAGAAAACAGGCCGAGTTGCTCAGCCCTACTCTGCTACC
Source organism: Oryctolagus cuniculus (assembly GCF_051225735.1). Taxonomy (NCBI): domain Eukaryota; kingdom Metazoa; phylum Chordata; class Mammalia; order Lagomorpha; family Leporidae; genus Oryctolagus; species Oryctolagus cuniculus. Next base: position 112,668,059 of record NC_142878.1, read on the forward strand.
AGACAAGAAGGGCGCATCCTCCAGGACTCTTTCAAATGTGGATGCCAGCAATGCATTAAAGGAAGCAACTAACAGAGTAACTAACAAAGAGAGAGATCTTCCATCCCTGGTTCACTCCCCAAATGGCCACAATGGCACAGGCTGGGCTGATCCAAAGCCAGGAGCCAGGAGTTTCTTCTAGGTCTCCCACATGGGTGCAGAGGCCCAAGCACCCAGGCCACCCTCCACTGCTACCCAGGCCATCAGCAAGGAGCTGGATGAGATGAGGAGCAACCAGGACTCAAACGACCATTGTCCATATGGGATGCCGGCATCACTGGAGGAGGCTTAACCTACTACGCCACAGGGGCAGCACCTATTTTATTTAAATATTACAATTGTATGCATGTCATTTTTGCACTTTTCCAGTATTTTCTGTATTTGAAAGACATACTCCTATGCTATCAAGATACTTATGAAGTCCTTTCCGTGCTCCTCTTGGTTGGCAGCATTGTGAGGATCATTACTATCATGCTCCAAGAGGTCTAAGGTGTGGAAGAAGAGAAGGTTAGGGATATCACTCAGATTATTATGATTATTATGGCCATGATTATCAAACTATCATGGTGTCAGCCCACACATTATCTCCAGCAAGGACACCAGAGCATGTGCTGACAAACTGTCTATGCCCTGAGTGACAAGCCAATGAGACAAAAAAAAAAAAAAAAACACTATAAATGCTGTATTGCCAATAGATTTGGAAATCTGGGGGAGAAATAAGGAAACTATAATGAAGAGAAAACAGTATTTTTTTAAAAAAGCATATGGCATATGGCAGGGCTGGCCCTGTGGCGTAGTGGGTAAAGCTGCCACCTGCAGTACTGGCATCCCATATGGGCACCCATTCAAGTCCCAGCTTCTCTACTTCCAATCCAGCCTCCTGCTATGGTCTGGGAAAGCAGTAGAAAATGGCCCAAGTCCTTGGACCCCTGCACCTGCATGGGAGACCCAGAGGAAGCTCCTGGCTCCTGGCTTCGGATCGGCGCAACTCCAGCCAATACTGTCAATTGGGGGGTGAACCAGTGGGTGGAAGATCTCGCTCTCTCTCTTTCTCTGTCTCTCTGCCTCTCCTTCTCTCTGTGTGTAACTCTGACTTTCAAATAAATAAATAAATTTACATTTTTTAAAAAGCATATGGCACAGTTACTTTGAAGTATCAATTACTTTCACATGAATTTACATAAAATAAAACCACATTTAATCTAAATATTATCATGTCCATAGGTGAAATAATTCCTTACCTGTGCAGCACTAAGAAGGTGTGTCCTATAAACTGCAATTACTTCTGGTGCTGTCTCTCAGCATCCTAGAAATGTGGCCAGATTAGAAAATCAGCATTCGTGTGTCCAAACAGAGGCCTCTCTCCATACCTGGAACTCTATGCTGACAGGAATAGGACACTCTCACCCTCACAGGGCTTAGCACGGAGTCAGGAACATAATAATAATGCAAAAATAGTTCCAATCCTTTAAGGGACCAAAACATCCTTTTTATAAGACATAAATCAGCACTTTCCTATAATTAATCTGTAGGCCAACACAAGTAAAAATGAACACTTAAAAATAAGCTTCTTCTAATCAAAAACCATACAAAACCAATTCCTTCATACTATTAACATTTCTATGTCTGTTGGCTCATTCAATTAAAAAAGTAAACCAGGAAATAATCAGTTCTTATTGTTCTAGTTTGTAGATGAGCATGCCAAGAATTAAAAAGAATATTCCATTCACTTTTATTTGGCAGACCTTACACACAACTTTATTTTTTTTTAAATTTATTTATTAATTTGAAAGGCAGAGTTACAGAGAGATAGAGAGAGAGAGACAGAGCAATCTTCTGTTGCTGGTTCACTCCCCAAATGCCTGGAACACTGGGGGCTGAGCCAGGCCAAAGTCAGGGGCCTGGAATTCCATCCAACTGGGTCTCTCACATGAGTGGCAGGGACCCAAGGGCTTGGGCCATCTTCTGTCGCTTTTCTAGGTGCAGTAGCATGGAGCAGGTTTGGAAGTGGAGCAGACGGGACTTGAACTAGCACTTGTGTGGGATACTGCATTTCAGGCAGCAGCTTAATCTGCTGTACCACAATTCCAGTCCCACAGCTCTCTTACTTCAAAACCCAGGTGCTTTCTTTCAATATATAAGGATATAAAATCTAAGACTACAAGCACATCTTTCTTCATATGATGAAAGTTCAGAAAAACTCTAGAAGGCTAGTATTTTAGAGAGGATCCTGTAGCAGGAAAGATGCAGGACTGGAGCCAGCCAGGCTCAGGTTTAATTCTAGCCATATGACCCCAAGCATCAAGACTTTTAATCTATGTTAACTTATGAATGAAACAGAATAGAAAATGCATCGTATAATTCTGAGGAAGACATAGTTTGGAGACAATGCATGTAAAATGCTTAAAGTACTGCCTGGAATACAGTGGGCACCCAACAACTATTATCACACTAGCGGTATAGGTACTTTTGCAAAAATGATCGCATGTGTGGATATGGACACGCTACTCATCAGATCCGTCTCTAAGGCAGCCTTGCACATCCCAGTTAACAGGAACCTCCCTAGTGCAGCCCCACCCCTCTGCTTACTCACAGCCAGTTGCCGCTGCAGGGATTTCACCTGGTGCTGTAGACTGTCAATGAGCTGGCTCTGCCTCTTGGTGGGGCTCCCGCTCATGTGGGTGAGTTGGGAAAGGCCATGGAGTGCCTGCTTCAGCCTTTCTACATCATTAAGCAGTTCAGTTATCTTTAGAAATAGAGAAAACAGTTGTGAGACAAACATATATTTTTCATTTACCCACTTATAATGAACATCTTTGCACAGAGAAATTTTCTTATTTGAGACACAAACTTCATCTTTATCTTCCAGAAAACTGAGGTATGGGTACTGCCAATATGGTTGACAATATATAATTCCATTTCTTTATTGAAACTCATCTCAGTATACCCATTACAAAAGAAATACCAAGTTAAGAATTAATTTCGAGGGAAGAGATGTACAATTTGGGACATGCTCAATCGGACTTGCCCCAAATGGTGGAGTTAGAAATGTGCCAGGGGATTCCAACATAATCCCATCAAGATTGCATGTACCAATGCCATCTCACTAGTCCAAGTGATCAATTTCAATTCACAATTGAACACACTGATAGGTCTAAGAGTCAAAGGGATCACACAAACAAGACTAGTGGCTGCAAATACTAACTGATAGAATAAAAAAGGGAGAGAACGATCCATCATGGGAAGTGGGATACACAGCAGACTCGTAGAATGGCAGATGTCCTAAACAGCACTCTGGCCTCAGAATCAGCCCTTAAGGCACTCGGATCTGGCTGAAGAGCCCATGAGAGTATTTTAGGCACGGAAAACCAAGACACTCTGGCAAAAAAAAAAAAATCGAAATGAAAGGTCTCTGCAAGTAAGATCCCAGTAGAAAGAACAGGCCATCAAAGAAGGAGGTACCTTTCTCTGAAGGGAGGAGAGAACTTCCACTTTGACTATGACCTTGTCTAAATAAGATTGGAGTCGGTGAACTCAAAAGGCCTCCATAGCCTTGGAAACTCATGACTAAAGCCTAGGCAGATTACTGACGCCATAAACAAGAGTGTCAAATTGTTAAGTCAACAACAGGAGTCACTGTGTACTTACTCCTTCTGTGGGATCTCTGTCCTTAATGCGTTGTCCAGTGTGAGTTAATGCTATAACTAGTACTGAAACAGTATTTTACACTTCATGTTCTGTGTGGGTGCAAACTGATGAAACTTTACTTAATATATACTAAGTCGATCTTCTGTACATAAAGATAATTGAAAATGAATCTTGATGTGAATTGAATGGGAGAGGGAGTGGGAGATGGGAGGGTTGCGGGTGGGAGGGAAGGTATGTGGGGAAAAGCCATTGTAATCCATAAACTGTACTTTGGAAATCTATATTTACTAAATAAAAGTTAAAAAAACTTACCAATATTATGAATAATTCAGTCATATTGACTTTAACTTGTTTAAGAAGTAGGGAGAAAGAGAAAGAGAGGACTCACCTCTCCATCAGAATATGGAAAATGCACCATTCCATCATGTGACAAAGTATCCTTGACCATATCATCAGAGGAAGATCCAGAATTCATCTGACACTCATGTGGCACTTCCTCCACCCTTCCATTCAGATGAGCAGAGGATGTATAACTTACCACCAGGCAAGGACAAGACATTTATCCTAACATTTGTTGAGGACTTCACATTCACTCATTCATCACATGAAGACCTTCACCATGTCTTCATGTAAGGACATGGCACCCACCTTATGCTCACATTAGGAAATGGCCTACACCCGTCTGTCTGGTGAAGAGAAGGTGTTCAATATTCCATCAAATGAGTACTGCGTGATGATAATTCTTCAGACATGGTGTTCTTACTTCCCTCAGAAAAGAAGGCATTCAAATTTCTGTAAGGTGAGAACATACTGTTTGCCCTTCTGTCTGATAAAGTCACAGAATTCACTCTTCCATGTGGTGAGGAAAAGGTGTTCACCATTCAGTGGTGAGTACAGTGATTACTCTTACATCAGTAGATACTATAATAACATTTACAATTCCCTCAGGTGAGAACACTGTATTTTCTTTTCCCTCAGGATTTGAAAAAAGCATTGACTATTCCACCAAATGAAGACAGGGCATTCACCTTCCAGCATGTAAACAAACTATATCAATTATACCATCATGAGAAGAAATGGCATTCAAAGTCTATCATATATGGACATAGCATAATCCCCTCACTCAGTTGAAGACAGGCATTCACCATTTTTTAATATGAAGACACAACCTTCACCCTATTACCTATCATGAGAGAATGTGTTTTTCACCCTATTGAAACATGAGATTAGAGTGTTCACCCTTTTCTCAGGTGAGGAGTATAGATTACCCCTTCAACAAGTAAGTATATGGAGATCACCCTCCATCAGGTCAGGAAACTGCATTCACACTTGCATCACATGAGGACAGGATATTCACATTTCCTTCAGATTCCAGAGAGGTCATTTACCTTCACATTTGGTGAGTACACAGCATCAAAACTTGTAGCATTTGAGGATACAAGGTTTGTTTTTCCATGCCTGAGAAGAGGGCATCCACCCTTCCATCACTGATGACAAGGCCTTCATCCATTATCATGTAAGGACCCCGTATTTGCCACTAACATGACAATATGTCCCTCACCTTAGATCAAATAAGCACAGGTACTCAACCTTCCATCAGAAAAAGATAAGGAATTCACCCTATCAACAGCTGAGGACTACACATTAACACTTCCATCACATGAAGATGGCATATTCGCCTTATCTTCATATGAGGACATGGTATTCACCTTCCTCCCACATTAGTACATGGCATTCACCCTTCCATCAGATGAAGAGAAGGCATTCAGCTTTTCATCATGTGAGTACTGGGTGATAATCCTTCAGTCAACAGGGAATAGGACGTTCACACATCCCTTCGTGAGGAGAGGGCATGCAAAATTCTGTAAGGTGAGACCATGGTGTGTGCCCTATGTCTAAGGGGAACACATACTTATTCTTTAGTTAGTTAAAGAGATGGTATTCACATTCCCATAGGTGTGAACAATAATTACTTTTGTAGCAGCACAGAATAGGACATTTGCCCTTCCATGTGAGGACAGGGCTTTAGCCCTACCAGCATGAGTTGAAGCGGCATCCACACTTACATCAGGTGAGTACTTGGCATCATTTCTTCCTTCAGCTGAGGACAGAACATTCACCACTCCTTCACATGAAGATGTGACCTTCAGCCTATCACTATGTAGGGACTTTTCTTTCACTCTATAGACAAATGAGATAAAGGTGTCCACTCTTCCTTTAGGTGAGGAAAGGACATTCTCTCTTCCATCAGCTGAGAAATTCTAGGAAGTGATTTATTTTGCCTCCAACTTTTGAAGAATTATTAGGGAAAGATTAACTGCTATAATTACAGAAGGTCTTGTAAGAACCTCGACCTAGAACCAAGAACCTAAATCTAGACCAAGAACCTCACCTCAACAGAGGGAAACAATGAGGTCTGGAGCAGGTGGAGCAGACATGAGGCTCCCAAGCACACAGACAAAGCTGACTAAAAAGTGACAAAAAGGGTGGACACTACCTGCTTCTCCATGGGTCATACTAGTCCTGCTGCCTCCTCTCTGCATTACAAACTGTAACTTATAGGTGTCCTCAAAGATAGAAAGCTGTTATTCACATCCCAACTCCATGACTTTTCATGAGACTAGACCAAGTTACAGAAGGCCTATCAATATTTTGTTTTTTTATAGAAAGATTTTATTTAATAAATATAAATTTCATATGACAACTTTTATTTTTTTAACTTTTATTTAATGAATATAAATTTCCAAAGTACGATTTATGGATTACAATGGCTTCCCCCACATACCGTCCCTCCCACCCACTACCCTCCCCTTTCCCACTCCCTCTCCCCTTCCATTCACATCAAGATTCATTTTCGATTATCTTAATATACAGAAGATCAGCTTAGTATACATTAAGTAAGGATTTCAACAGTTTGCTCCCACACAGAAACATAAAGTGAAAAATAATAGATGATTTTTTTTAAATGATGATGAAATCAGATCAGACCTATTGTCATGTTTAATTCCAGTGAGAGTCAAGTTGGGAGTTGAGAATTTCTTTTTTTTTTTTTCAGATCATAGCAGTTCTTCCCCCCATACCTGCCCTCCCACCCACAAACCATCCCACCTCCTACTCCTTCTCCCATCCCATTCTTCATTAAGATTCATTTTTAATTATCTTTATATGCAGAAGATCTACTCTATACAAAGTAAAGATTTCAACAGTTTGCACCCACACAAACACACAAAGTATAAAGTACTGTTTGAAGACTAGTTTTACCACTATCAACATTTTCATACTTCTTTTGCAGGGCTCTTTCAAAGACTGAATATGATAAGGAATATGTAAATCATGATAAACAGAAGTGGGTCCAGTAACTAAGCTGTGGTTTTCCTACAGCCTGTGCAACCAGATCATGGGGCAGTGTTGCATGTTATCTCCCAACCTTGGGGTCTAGTTTGAAAGGTCTTACACTGTAGGGATATGTAAAGACTTTAAAATAACAGTTAATAACCATAATTCACAAATCTTATGTTTATGCAAAGGGCTCACTCAAACCCCTTCAGACAGGCTTACATTACCTGTAACATGTAGATATGCATTCCATGTAAATTTTGTCTGGATTGGCTCCAGAGTCTTCAAGGATTAAGGACAATTTTGCAATTCTCCATTTCCTGCTGCTTTAATCAATTATATTAGTTCCTATCTGCTGGATCATAGAGAAAAGAAAAAGCAAGTTAACATGGGACCTGTTATCAGAAAGGTTTTCCACTGGAAGGAGGGAGGCGGAAGCAGGAATGCAGAGCACCTCAATCCCCTCCCAGCTATATCCCAAATTCCATTTCTCTGATGCTGCTCTAATTTCCTTAGATCAGCAGTCATAGGGGCCGGAATTATGGTGCAGCAGGTTAAGCTGCTTCTGCCATGCCAGCTTCCCCTATGGGCATCAGTTCAAGTCCCAACTTCTCTAATTCTGATCCAGCTTCCTGCTAATGTCCCTGGGAAACCAGCAGAGGATAACCCAAGTACTTGGACCCTTGCACTCTGTTGGAGACCTAGATGAAGTTCATGGCTCCTGGCTTTGGCCTGGTCCAGCCCAGACCATTGCACCCATTTGGGGGGTGAATAAATGGATGGAAGATTATCTTTCTCTCTCTTTCTTGGCCTCTCCACCTCTCGCTTATAAAATAAATAAAAAATTTTAAAAAGGCAGTCATACTACCTTCAAGAATACACAATATTCAAGAAATAGTCTGAATTCTACTTTTGAGCAAAAAAGTATCTTTCTCATATTCTTGTCTATTCTTTTGCTGTTCCTACCCCTCTAATGCCCATTTATGGATTTGGTTCTTGTTACTTATACTTATATCACAGGATACTTCCTTAGACCAGAAAACTGTATTTTGGGAGAATACTCTCCCCCCAAAACAAATATGTACTTATTTAAAAGGTACTGATAAAAATATAGTGGTGCGGTCTGTACTGAGGCATAGTGGGTAAAACTGCCACCTGCAATGCTGGCATCCCATAGGGGCACTGGTTCAAACTGGGCTGCTCCACTTTTAGAAGCTCTCTTTTATGGCCTGGGAAAGCAGTAGAAGATGGCTCAAGTGCTTGGGCCCCTGCACCTGTGTGGGAGACCTGGAAGAAGCTCCTTGCTCCTGGCTTCAGATCAGCCCAGCTCCAGCCATTGCAGCCATTTGGGAGTGCGCCAGCAGATGAAAGACACCTCTCTCTCTCTCTCTCTCTCTCTCTATCTATCTATCTTTCTGCCTCTGCCTCTTCGTAACTCTGCCTTTCAAATAATAAATTAATTAATTAAAGAAAAGAAATATAGTGGTAAATTGTACACACACACTCAGTAGAGACAGTGTGATAGCATGGCTTGAAGTTTAAAATATTCCCACAGGACATAGCATGCCCTGGTGGTTATAGGTTATCTTGCTTGGTTGCTTCAGAGCAGGGCCTGCTCCTTTGATAGAAACAAGTTATAGATATTGGTATGCTCATCTGGCTTGAACTGGAATATGTCTGGCTTCTGTACTTCTGCTTGCTTGCTTGCTTGCTTGAGAATGGCTGGGCCCCAAAAATCTGGTTTCTGCCTTTAAAAATGCCCCAAAACTGCAACTCAGAGCTGTCTTCTCTGGACTTGCTCTGTGAAAAGGCAGTTGCCAGCTGGTTAATAAAGACTCCTAATTTGATCTCAAAAGTCTCGCTGTGTTATTAATCTGTGCACCCCACAACAACAGCAATTCTTCATATGTATATGTAGGAAAGAAAACTTCAATGTAGGAAAAACTAAAAAGACCCTGAAGTACTAACTACTCAAAATCATAAAATGATAGGATTGTGATAGCATTCCACCCTAAAGTTGCAGAACACACATTTTTTTCATCAGTGCATGAAACCATCTCTAAACCAGACTATATGCTAAGCCATAAAGCAAGTTTCAACAAATTCAAAAAAACTAAAATCATATCATGTCCCTTCTCTTACCATAATGGAATGAAGCTGGAAGTTAACAATTTAAGAAACTCTAAAAAATATAAAAACACATGGAGACTAAGAAACATGGTCCTGAATGAACCGTAGGTCACAGAAGCAATCAAAAGACAAACTGACAATTCTTTGAAACAAATGAAGATGAGAAAACAACATATCAAAACTTATGGGGCCGGCGCCATGGCTCAATAGGCTAATCTTCTGCCTTGCGGAGCTGGCACAACAGGTTCTAGTCCCGGTTGGGGCGCTGGATTCTGTCCCAGTTGCCCCTCTTCCAGGCCAGCTCTCTGCTATGGCCCAGGAGTGCAGTGGAGGATGGCCCAAGTACTTGGGCCCTGCACCCATATGGGAGACCAGGAAAAACACCTGGCTCCTGGCTTTGGATCAGCGCGATGCACAGGCCACAGCGCGCCGGCCACGGCGGCCATTGGAGGGTGAACCAATGGCAAAAAGGAAGACCTTTCTCTCTGTCTCTCTCTCTCTCACTGTCCACTCTGCCTTTCAAAAAAAAAAAACTTATGGGATACAGCAAAAGCAGTGTTAAGAGGAAAGTTTAGAGCAATTACTTTCTACGTCAACAAATTAGAAGGGCATCAAATTAAAGATCTAACAGCACATCTCAATGATCTAGAAAAACAAGAATAAACCAAACAACAAATTAGAGGAGGGAATAATAATAAAAATTAGAGAATAAAAAATTGAAACCAAAAAAGATACAATAGAACTATTTGCATAATATTGAATGGGGGAAAGATAGAGAAATTTCCACTGTGATCCAGAACCAGACATTACTACTCAATATAATTCTGGAAGTTTTAGCCAGAGTCATTACACAAGAAAAAGAAATCAAAGGAATACAAATACTCAAATTATCTCTGTTTTCAGATATGATCACACACAGTGGAACCAAAAATACACCACTAAAACATTACTGGAACTCATAAGAGAGTTTGGCAAAACTTTAGGATATAAAATCAACACACAATAATCAATAATCTTCATATACACAAACAATGCCATGATTGAGAAAGGGTTTGTAACATCAATCCCATCCCATTCATAACATCTACAAAAAAATTTAAATACCTTGGGATAAATGTAACCAGTGATATGAAAGACCTTTACAATGAAAATTACAAAAGATTAAAAAAGAAATAGAACACCAAAAATGGAAAAAATTTTATGTTCATGGATTGGAAGAATTAATATAATCAAATGTCCACACTACACAAAACTATTTACAGATTCAGTGTGATCCCAACCAAAATACAAAGTTGTTCTCAGATTTCAGCAAAATGACCCTAAAATTCATATGAAATCACAAGTGACCCAGAATAGTTAAAGCAATCCTAGACAATAAAGCTGAAGGCATCAAAATACCTGATTTCAAGACATATTAGAGGGCTATTATAATCAAATAGCTTGGCACTGGCACAACAATAGATACCTTGAACAACGGAACAGATTAGAGACCCCAGAATTTAATTAAAAAACCACAACAAGGTTTCACCTCACCCAAGTTAGAAAAGCTATCACACAGAAATCAAAAAATAACAAATGCTGTTGAGTATGTGGGGAAAACAGTATTCTAATATACTGTTGGTGGCAATGTAAACTAGTACAACTATTATGGAAGACAGTGTGGAGATTCCTCAGAAACATAAAAATAGATCTATAATATGATTCAGCTGTTCCACTCCTGTGAATTTATCCAAAGGAATTGAAATCAGCATATGAAAGCTTTCTGTACCACTATGTTTATAGTAGCTCAATTTACAATAGCTAAGATATGAAATCATCCATGATGTCTATCAACTGATGACAGGACTAAGAAATTAAAGTACATATACATGATGGAATGCTACTCAGCCATAAAAAATGAAATCCTTTTGCAACAATGTGCATGCAACTGGATATCATCATGCTTAGTGAAAAAAGCCAGTTTCAAAAGGAGAAATATCATGTTTCCCTGATTTGTGGTAATATACGGAGTACAAATAAAATCTAATGTATAGGAGTGAAACTGACATTTTGACAATTGATTATTGTTTATAGCCCTTGTCTATACTCTTCAGGAACACTGGTTTTTGTACTCACTACTTGTTAAAATCTTTATTTAGTGGAGAGTTAAAAAGATTATAAATAATATTGAAAGTACATCATTTTAAAAGTTAAAGAAATGAAGTAGGAAGGGTGAGAGTGAGTGAAGAAGGGTATGGTGAGAAATATACTCTTTAAACTGCTTATATTAAATACATGAAAAGTGTTCCCCCCCCCTTTTTTTTTGACAGGAAGAGTTATACAGTGAGAGAGAGACAGAGAGAAAGGTCTTCCTTTTTCTGTTGGTTCACCCTCCAAGTGGCTGCTACAGCCGGTGTGTTGTGGCCAGCGCGCTGCGCCAATCCAAAGCCAGGAGCCAGGTGCTTCCTCCTGGTCTCCCATGCAGGTTCAGGGCCCAAGCAATTGGGCCATCCTCCGCTGCACTCCTGGGCCACAGCAGAGAGCTGGACTAGAAGAGGAGCAACCGGGACAGAATCCGGCGCCCCAACTGGGACTAGAACCCAGGGTGCTGGCGCCACAGGCAGAGGATTAGCCTAGTGAGCCGCGGCACCTGCTGAAATGTGTTCTCTTTTATAAATAATTTTAAAAATACAAAAAAAATTCAAACATGGATATTTTGACTTCCCCATTTCCAATTTCAGTACCATTTTTTCTTTCTCCTCTCCAATCATTTTTTAAAAAGATTTATTTATTTGAAAGGCAGAGTTATGGAGAGGCACAGAGAGAGAGAGAGAGAGAGAGAGAGAGAGAGAGGTCTTCCATCCGCTGGTTCACTCCCTAGATGGCTGCAGTGCAACAGCTGGAGCTGCGCCGATCCAAAGCCAGGAGCCAGGAGCTTCCCCTGGGTCTCCCATGTGGGGGCAGGGGCCCAAGGACTGGCCATCTTCCACTGTTTTCCCAGGCCATAGCAGAGAGCTGGATTGGAAGTAAAGCAGCCAGGACATGAACCAGTACCCATCTAGGATGTCGGCACTGCAGGAAGCAGCTTTACCCACTATGCCACAGCACCAGCCCGCCTAATTACTTTTTTTTCATTTATTTGACAGGAGAGTTACAGACAGTGAGAGACAGAGAGAAAGGTCCTCCCTCCGTTGGTTCACTCCCCAAATAGCCACTATGACCAGTGCTGTGCTGATCCAAAGCCAGGAGCCAGGTGCTTCCTCCTGGTCTTCCACACGGGTACAGGTGCCCAAGCACTTGGGCCATCCTCCACTGCACTCCTGGGCCACAGCAGAGAGCTGGAGTGGAAGAGGAGCAACCACATGGGATGCCAGTGCCACAGGTGGAGGACCAACCAAGTGAGCCATGGTGCCGGCCCCTCCCCCCTAATTACTGTTACTGATACTTCAAATACTATATTGATTAAGGAGTGGAGAAAATGGACAGATCTGTCTTGTGCCAGATCTGAAAGGAAATGCTCTTTGCTTTCCCTATTCCAAATATTAGCCCTTGGACTGTCATTCAGACTATATAATTTTGTTATGTCTCTTATATACCTAAGGTATATAACTTATATACCTAATATATGTCCCTCTACACCCTTTTATACCTGGGGAGGTTTTATCATGAAGCATTGTTGAATCTTATCAAATATTTTCAGTACAACTAAGGAGATGATCATATGGTTTTTGGTCTTCATTCTGTTGAGATAATTTAAGGCATTTATTAATTTGTGAATGTTGAAACACTGTTGCACCTCTGGGGTAAATCCTACCTGGTAGTGATATATGATCTTTATAATGTACTATTGGATTTGGTTTGCTAGAATATTGTTGAAAATTTTTGCATCTATATTCCTTAAGGTTACTGGTAGTTTTCTTTATGTTATATCTTTGGTTTGAAATCAGAGTGATGCTGGCCTCATAAAAAGGGTTTGGTAGAAGGACATCCTGCTCAATTTCAATTTTGGAATCACTTGTAAAGTAAATAGTCAGTTACACTAAAATGTTTTGTAGAATTCTGAAGTAAATCCATTAGGTCCTGGAGTTCTCTTCACTGGGGACTTTTAATCACTGCTTCCTTCACGCTGCTTATCATGCGTATATTTAGATATACTATATAGTCTTGATTTAATATTAGCATGTTATATATATATCCAGAATTTATCATTTTCTTCAAGGTTTTCCAATTTGTTAGCATATAATTAGTTGTTCCTGTGGCATTGATAGTAATGTCTCCTTTTTCACCTGTATTTGATTTTTTCTCTTTTTTATGTTAGTCTGACTAAAAGTTTATCTATTTTGTTTATATCTTCAAAACACTAGGTTTTTGCTTTGGTGCTCCTTTGTATTATCTTTTTAATTTCAATTTAATTTATTCCTGTTCTCATTCTTATTATTTTTCATCTCTTGTTAATGATGAGCTGTTTGTTCTTGTTTTTCTAAGTCCTTGAGATGCACTGTTGGGTCATTTATTTGAGATTGTTTTGTAATGTAAGCACTTAATGCTATAAACTTCCTTCCTACCACTACTTTTTTTGGTCTGGTAGTGACAAATTCTGTTTTTGCTCATCTGGGAAATACTCTATTTCTCTGTCACTTATAAAGGATAGTATTTCTGGATATAATATTCTTGAAGATTTTTCCTTTTTTAAGACCATGGATATATTGTTCTACTCTCTTCTGGGCTGTAGGGTTTCTGTTGAGAAGTCTGCTGTTAGTATATTTAGTTTTGCTTTATATGTAAAATAACACTTTTACTGTCTTTATGATTCTTTGTTAAACTTTGTCATTTTCATTATAATATGCATTGGAAAAAGTATTTTTTGGTACTGTCTGCTTTGGGATCTTTGGGCTTCCTATATCTGGATATCCGTATCTCCTTCAAGACTTGGGAAGTTTAAACTACTATTTAATTAGGTTCCCAAATATCTTTTTCCTTCTCTTTTTTTCAGCAATCCCTATATCATGAATATTTGTTCACTTAATGGTATCCTATATTTCATATAGTATTTCTTCATTCCTTTAAATTCTTTTCTCTTTATTTTTATCTGACTGGGTTATTTCAAAAGTATTGTTTTCTATATCCAAAATTTCTTCTACTTGATCTGTTCTGTTGTTAAAACTCTAGTGAATTTCTCACTCCTGGCATCTATTTCTCTCTCCATTTCTTTAAACTGTGTTATCTTGTATCACATTGTTTCCTCGGAATCATGATTCTGGATTCTATTTTATATATTTCATAATTTCCTTCATGTCAGAACCTGTCTCTGTAGAACTCTTCTGGTTTTTTGTCCAAAGTGTAGTTCTTCCTTGCTTCTTCACGTTTTCTGTGTCCCTACACTGATTTCTGAACATCTGGTGTAATAGTCCTTTCTTTTTTATGGAGTAGGTTTCTCAGAAAACAGGTTTTTTTAGATGGAATGTTGAGTATCAACTTGGCTTATTGCTTTGGCTTTGGTTTTATGTGATCCCAGAATTGTAACCTCAAAGTGCTTTAGCTTTAATCAATGTCATCAGTGTCTATGAGTGCCACAGCTGTCTAGCTTGCAGCAGTTCATGGAGGTAGAATGACTTTGAAGCATACTAGGGGTATATCTCTTTAGTCCCCAGAGTTGGTTGTCAGTCACAGTATGCTTTGTGATTGCTGAAGCTTTGGTCTTGGTGCTCAGGGACACAGAGCAGGCTGTGCCCTTAACACACTAAGTAATCCTGATACTAGAGCTTTGGGTACCAGCACTAGCTCTATGACTTTATATTGTGGGTAGAACATTCTTCAGTTCCTTCTGGGAGAGTGGTTATAGTACCAAAAGTCCTAGTCCCAGAACTGGGGGATGTGAATGGGACCCTACTCCAGGTACTACAGGGTAATAGCAATATATACTGATTTTTCACTAGTAGGTATGGGCTTGATGTAGTGGAATACAGACCTCTTCTTCCCTAGGTCCTATGAGGCAGACTGGTACTAATAGTCACAGTCTTGTTTCTGCGGGATGCAGGGAGATCATTACCCAATTGTTAGAGGAGAGAACCAGCTATGTTGGAGATTGTGTCCTGTGAGCGACCAGCCTGAAGCAGAGGAATGCAAATCAGAACTCTATATGCACTGCAGTGTGAGCTACTTCAGAGATTCCAACACCAACAGTGCCAGGTTTGCAAGGCACATCTGGAACTGACCCTGTTCCCATAGGGCATGCATGGGTGACAAAGATGCTTGCACCCTAGACCTCTAGAACTGGTCCCTTTAGGATTTTCTACAGTCTTTTGCTGGTGCTAACCCTAAGAGGCCAAGGAAAATCCTGTAGATCACAAAGTGTGAGAATTACTTATGCCACAACCCCCCAGCTAAGGGCACAGGTGGTCTGCTCTCCACCCTGCAAAGTGCCCTTCTCTGACTCTGGTGGTCCTTGGTAGCAGTAAGTCTGCCTGCTGTCCCCTAAGTCAGAACAGAGTTGAGTAGCAGCTCTACCACAGGAAACTGGAATCTAGTACTTTTGAGCAAAGTAGTTGCTCATACCCTACTCACCTCTTTAGGCTGGACTTGAAGTTAGTCAGGACTCTAGAATTGTCCCATAGCACTACTGGAACATAATGGTGACAGGGTTGCAGTGCCTTCTTTTCTCAGTAAGATGGTGTTCCTTGAACAGGTGCTGGTGGCACAGAAGCTTTAGCAGCTAGCAGTGGTTTGTATTCTCTGCTAGCTTACAGTCTCTGCGCTGTTCTCTAACTTATTTACTAAAAATTTCCTTCAATCTGTCCTCTGGAAATGGGGTCCTTCCTTTGTTCTGGTATTTCTGTGGCTGTGATGCAGCATCTCTATATTCAGCCATTTTGGATTCCAAGATATAATTTTGATAAACTACAGTAATTCTGAATCTTCCTCAGTATACAACCTCGCATGTTTTATAAATAGAAAAAAGAAGCCCTGAGCCTTCAGAAATAAAATAATGTCAAAGTAGGGGACATGCTGATTATCCTGATCAGAATATATTGAATACATGATCTGCAATGTCAAAATGTAGCCTGCAATCATGTACAATTATTGTCAATCAAGAAGACTTCTGAGGGCAGAGCCAAGTCACCCTCCAGGTCTTGGTTTCATTCTTTGCTTTTGATTCCAAAGTTTGCAGTTTGCTGGATGTAGGATCCCTTTAAACACACAAGTCAGGATGCCTACTTACCTAAAACTCACTGAAAGGGCTCAACTCTGCCTTTGGTTCCTTCCAGGATATGCACAGAGTGGAACACATTCTATTTATGTTAATTTCATCACTTCATTTATGTTGGATGTATATTTAAAATCACAAAAAATGTGTGTAGTCAATTACATGCCATCAGAAAAAATATAACAGAAAGATTACCTGCTATGTATACCTGCAGCATAATTCACTGTCAATTTTTTTCTTCTTCTAACACTTTTAGGCAGATTCTGTGGGGATAGACAGGGCATATTCAAAAAGCTATGAAGTAAGCCTACTCACAATAACAACTGGTAAGAAAGCAAATGAATATTTAGGTAAAAGAGATGTCCGTTAGGTCATATCCTCATATTAATCCTTAAGTTTAGACAAAAAATTTATATGCTGTTTACAACAAGACTTGCCAAAAAAAAAAATCCCTCAAGCCTCCCATACACCTTTTTGCCATACATTTGTTGTTTCAGAATACATGGGAACCTGCAAAGCCAGAAAGGAAGCTAGCAAAGATGGAAAAGAGCAGATAAGGAAAGATACTCAGTTCAACTTACTTCCATGTTATTCAGAACAAAGGAAATTATTGGGATCAACAATGATAGAAAACTGTAACTACAGAATTTAAGTGACGATTAATAAACTAAAAAAATAAGACTAAATCATAACAAACAGGAGAGAAATTTCCACACTTGCTATGGTGATGGATATAGAGTGTTCTCTGGATCTTTGAACTCACTGACTAGATTCATCACAGCTGCACACACTTCAGCATAGGCTCTGAAGACTAATTCTGAGGTTTAATAATTTTCTCTTTTACAGAACTTAGAGGAAAACTCAACTGTGGCATTAATGGGTTGTCTGGGGCTGACAGATAATAAAACTGAACTATTATAGCTTTGAATGCCATAGTCTAGGTTGGACAAATTAGCATTTTCAGGTTTACATTAATGTACAGTGTCATAGATATAATTCAAACCCAGTCTATTTAAAACACAAGGTTTGCTCATTTATTAGTCTTCCTAAATATGTTTGTTTGTTTATTTATTTAAGAGGTACAGTTACAGACAGTGATAGGGAGAGACAGAGAGAAAGGTCTTCATGGCCATTGGTTCACTCCCCAAATGGCCGCAATGGCCAAAGCTGTGCTGATCTACAGCTGGGAGCCAGGAGCTTCTTCTGGGTCTCCCACATGGGTGCAGGAGCCCAAGGACTTGGGTCATTTTCTACTGCTTTCCCAGGCCATAGCAGAGCTGAATCGAAGAGGAGCAGCCAGAACTAGAACCAGCGCCCACATGGGATGCTGGCACCTCAGGCCAGGGCTTTAACCCACTGCACCACAGCGCCAGCCCCCTAAATATGTTTCAATATGAAACATTTCCAGATGTCTGCCAGAGAACTCAATAGTTAATGTTGTCCTCATCATATTTAGTGAATTTATCACAAAGTTGTCTGCATCATCTGTGCCTAAATTGCTGGATACAATATGCATGTGGAAGAGAGATTTGAGCCGTAAAAAAATTTGCACAAAATCAGCTTGACAAGCATCTAACAGGATGATTGAAGAACCATTAGAAGCCAAAACTTTACATGACAGTCCAATTTAATGCAGAAGTTAGTCCAAGATTAGTTGGTGAGAGTTCAACCTTACCCATTAACTTAGTTGCATGAATACTTGAGCTATTGAAGAATAATTTTTTGCTCTGCAAATGCATTTCTTCAGTGGTAATCAATGTGTTGCACTATTCCCAAAATGTCATTGATTGTATTGCTGTAATATTTGAGATCAGATATCTAATATAATAAAATTGTCCCTGGTTCAGCAAGTATTACTTTTTCAATTCAAACCTTTAGAAGTCTACACCTCTTCAGTGATATGTCCAGCAACATCTTGAAAATTTTTTTCAACACCTTGTGTAGAAACATGCTTTAAAAGAAAGCTTACAGGTGTTCCTTTTCAGAAGCAGTAATCCAGTGGGTTGAGCCACTGGCCCTGCTGCCAGCATTCCATGTAGGCACCGGTTCAAATCCCACTGTTCCATTTCCAACCCAGCTCCCTGCTGGTGTGTCCAGCAAAGCAACAGTGGGCGGTCCACCTGTTTGGGCCCCTGCACACACATGTGAGACCTGGAAGAAGCTCCTGGACCTGTCCCATCCATTATGGCCATTTGGTGAATGAGGCCGCAGATGGAGGATCTCTGTCTCTCCCTCTATATATAACTCTTTCAAATAAACCAATCTTTTTTAAAAAAGCAGTAGCTTGATGGAGCCAGGCCAACATATCTCTTACATACCTCACGGGAGTCCATCTCGAAAGATCTAAGTGCATTCTCTGTTCCTCCTCTTGAAAGGTATCAATAAATCCACTAACAACTGTACTTCTGGTTGATCCATATTTATCTAAGGTGTACTTATATATAAGACAGGTCTATCCTACAGAGATTCCATTGACCCTGTTAATATCAGAGATATTGTGCCTGTTCTGCATTCACTTTGAGCCCATCAAGAAAGGTTTTCAAAAGCTGTTTTTTAAAAGCAGGCTTTTCTGTTCCAAAATCTCCAAAATTGATGGTGCTGCTAATTTGATGTATCTTCACAATAGCAGCTCACCATTTGAACATCTTCATTAATGTTTTCAAATTCTTCCTGCACTTCCTTGAAAATGCTTACAAATTCTTCACTGATAGCTTGGGTTCAGTATCTCCATGTAAATTTCATCAGGTCTTCAAACTATATTCAACAAAGGCTGAAAGGGCCTCGAGAGCTTCCAGCATATCCTTGTTGTTGTCCAGCCACATATCCAAGATTTTATGCAGCTTACACAACAATGGGCTGTAGGTCTGCACTGAAGCAACACAAATCCCATCCTGAGGCCATTTTCAGGCTTGATCACTGGCACCATGACACTTCCCCATTGTCCTCAACCATAGTGCCATATACCCCACTTCTAATGGTGTTGATGCCATCTCCATCTATTCTCTTTTATGTTAAAATGTATCATTCATAATATTTTAACATGCCTAAGTACAAAATTTACTTTTCTTAAATGTTTATTTTCACTTACTTGAAAGAGCAACAAAGATACACAAAAGAGAACACCAGAGATTTTGTCCAATTGCTGGTTCACTGACCAAATGCCTGCAATGGCCTTTTGATGAAATTCAAAATAGTTTAGGTCTCTTTAAATTTTTAAGGAAATCTGTATTTCCTTGGCTCAGGAAACTTCAATCAAAAGCACTGCACAGTAAAATAGTTCTGAGTCTCAATGCTGGCTCCACTGTTGCATAGATTCCACCAGACTGGCTCTGAATTTCAGCTTTTGTTTTCCTTAAAAATAAGAATACAAATATCTACTGGAGAGACTTTTGACACAATTCAATGTCATGTCAGGAAATCTTCCTAAAATAATCCCTGGTACCAAAGAAGCACTTACCAAGCCTATTTCACTCAACTTCTAATGTTCAGAATATTGTTTGATGGTAATTAATGTTTTAGATGGTCATCTAAAGTGACAATTTAGAAGAAACTTTTGGGAAGGAACTGTGTTAAATTCAACATCTGTAACCCCTGACCCTATGAATCTCATTAAACTTCAAAGAGAAGACTGCAGCCTTAATAGAATCACCTCAAGTAGCACTCTCGAAATAACCTGCACTATCACAACAAAACAAAAATGACTGAAGGAAATGTGTTTCACTGTAGGACTGAATGTCTCCATACCACTTTAGCTTTTTATTATGGGACCTCTGGGACTGTGGTTGGCACATGAGATACAACTTGGTCAAAGCACAGAAAGCTCAAAGTAGGCTAGGACTGAAGCTCTGCAGAAAGCAACACAGCCAAATGCCACAGATAGTGGTGGCTGACAATTGCCAGGCTTTCAAAAATTTTTTAAAAGATTTATTTATTTCAAAGACAGAGTTACAGAGAGAAGTAGAGACAGAGAGAGAGAGAGGTCTTCCATTACTGGTTCATTCCCTAAATGGCCGCAAACACTGGAGCTGAGCTAATCTGAAGCCAGGAGCTTCTTCCGGATCTCCCAAGTGGGTGCAAGGGCCCAAGCACTTGGGCCACCCTCCATTGCTTTACTGGAGCATTAGCAGGGAACTGGATTGGAAGTGGAGCAGCTGGGACTTGAATCAGCACCCATATGAGATGCTGGCACTGTGGGCTGGGGCTTTAACCCACGAAGGCTTTAGAATTTTAATGTAAATGTTTCTATAAGCTTCACTTGGTGGTTGTGCTACAAAATTTTTTTAATAGCATCATTTATCCAGAGACATTTTAGTAACCAGAGTTACAAGAATTTTGATATACTAACAAAGAAGAGGGAAATGTGTAAATTTTTTTATTCTCAAATTTTCATAACCTTTATGAGTATCTTTATGGATTAAATCAGTGGGTAAATCCAATAATAGTAATACTTATGAAGAAGACTGAAAATCAACTGATGGGGCCAGTGCTGTCGTGTAGTGGGTAAAGTGACTGCCTGCTTTATTTTATTTTGGCAAATAAAATTAATCTTTACCTCATGATAGAATGAAAGGATGTACTACATATACTTGCCACAGTGAAATAGGAAATAAAATTTTAAAAGGACTCATTTTAAAATAAATAGTTTTCAGTGATAAAGTACTAGGAATTAATCTTAAAAGCTTTGTCAAGTTGTTAACTCTTCTCAAATCCATTGCCACTCAAATCAAACTTTCAGTAACACTTGACAAGGATTCTTATATCCATATAGAAAAATGAAAGAGTCATACAAATTTGAAAACATATCTAAGTAGCTGATACACACACTCTTAGGAACAGAGAGCATGAGTACATGCTCCCATCTTCATATTTGTATCCCTTCAGATTCACACCTCAAGGGCCCACAAAGGCTGAGATGAAGCCAGGAGTCCAGAGTCAGAAATGCAATACACATCTCCCATAAAGGAGGCAGGAACTCAATTACTTGAACCATCACTGCTATCTCACTAGGTCTGCATTAAGAAACCAGAGCAGGACTCAAACCTAGACACTCTAATATATGACATAGGCATATTAATCACTAGTCCTAAAGCCCACCACAGGCACATACATGTACAAAGATAACAGTGGGCTTGAAGCTGGTGGAATAGAATGGTCCAGCATTTATTTCTTCCTCCAAAGAGAACTAAAATAACAATAACTGAAGTTTGGGTGACTGTTTAGAGAAACCAGTGGAATTCAGTAAGCCAGACAAGGAAATCCCACAGGACACAGGGACAGTGATGGCAGTGTAAAGAATGCAACTGGTAGCCTCCAGCCTGAGAGGAATTTCCATTAGAGGGGGGAAGGGTAAATGGGAGATCACCAGCAGATGCCATCTCCAGAGATATACGACATAAACAACAGGAGCTCCAGAAGGGACCCACAACTGTCATAAGCTTTGATCCCAGCAAGGTGAGCCACCAGAGTATACACAGTACTTTGTTCCTCAGAAGGAACAAACATTGTGTCCCCAGCACCCACAAGACAGGCTGTAGCAGTATAATACCATTTTGAAAAATTAGTCATAATGAAATACAGAATGCCATAAGGGATAGGAGCCCTTGTATGTATCCTTCCTTAGAACTCCTAAAACATTCCAGCATACTAGCAGATCTGCTGTCTCAATGACCCAGTCTTTACTTTCTTCCCCAGAGATATCCCATCACACTAGCAAAAGAACTGCAGCCTTAAAAACCCAACAGGATGCAATATCAATAGTTACTCTATCATTTTAACCCAAGAAGTGTCTTTTTTTTTTTTTTTTTTGGACAGGCAGAGTGGACAGTGAGAGAGAGAGACAGAGAGAAAGGTATTCCTTTGCCGTTGGTTCACCCTCCAATGGCCACCGCGGCCGGCGCACTGCGGCCGTTGCATCACGCTGATCTGGAAGAGGGGCAACTGGGACAGAATCCGGCGCCCCAACCGGGACTAGAACCCGGTGTGCCGGCACCGCAAGGCGGAAGATTAGCCTAGTGAGCCGTGTTGCCAGCTCCCAAGAAGTGTCCTACACTGTGTGACAGGTGGTTCAGTACAGCAGAAGGAATGAAAAAATCAACAACAGAACATCAGAGTTACTGCACTAGAACAAATGGACCAGACATTTAAGGAACATTCCCAACAATACCAGTGGAATACATGCTTTACATCTACACATGGAACATTTCCATATATAGAATTAACAATACATTATTGAAGAAGTCAATTGGGAAATTAAGGGCTGGTTTTATGGCATAGCAGGTTAATTCATTACCTGAAACTCTGGCAATCCACATGGGCACCAGTACATGCCCTGGCTGCACTTTTTTCAATCAAGCTCCCTGCTAATGGCCTTGGAAAAGCAATTAACAATAGCCCAAGTGTTTGTGCCCATGGCACCCATGTGGATGAGGCTCCTGGCTTCAGACTGGCTCAGCCTTGGCCATTGCAGCCATTTCATAAGTGAAGTGAACCAGCTGGTGTCTCTCCGTCTATAGTGATGCCTTTCAAATAAATAAACCTTTTCAAAAGAGAAATGTTAAACAAGTATTCAAAAAAAATTGAAAATGGAAAGGCAACATACCCAAACTTATGGGATACATACAATAGAGAAGAACTAAAAGGGAAGCATATTGCAGTAAATGCCTATAGTAAAAATTTAGAACTATATCAAATAACCTATTATGCATCCCAAGAACCTAGAAAAAGACCAAAACCAAAGTCAGGAGAAGGAATGAAACAATATACATCAGAATAGGATAACAGAAATCAATGAGAGAGAGCGAGAGAGGGGATATAGAGGAGAGAGAGAGGAGAGAGAGAGGGAGAGAGGGAGAGAAGAAGAAAGAAAGAAAATAAATGTTGGCTCTTTGAAAAAAAAAAACACAAAATTGATAATCCTTTGTATAGACTAAGGTAGTGAGGAGACAGAGATAAATGAGCAGACATGAACAAGGAGATATAACTGATAAGCAAGAACACAAAGGATCATTAGGTACTATGAAAAACAATGTCAACAAACTTGAAAGCCTAGAAGAAATGGATAAATCTCTGCAAACAAATAACTTCCTAAGACTAAATCACAAAGATACAGAAAACCTAAGCAGGCCAACTGTCAGTAAAAAGACTGAATTGATTATAAATATTTTCCATGTAAATAAAATCCCAGGATCAAATGACTTCACTACTAAATTCTACCCAATTTTTTTTTTTTTTGACAGGCAGAGTGGACAGTGAGAGACAGAGAGAAAGGTCTTCCTTTGCCATTGGTTCACCCTCCAATGGCCGCCGCAGCCGGCACGCTGTGGCCTGTACATCGCGCTGATCCAAAGCCAGGAGCCAGGTACTTATCCTAGTCTCCCATTGGGTGCAGGGCCCAAGGACTTGGGCCATCCTCCACTGCACTCCCGGGCCACAGCAGAGAGCTGGCCTGGAATAGGGGCAACCAGGACAGAATCCAGTGCCCTGACCGGGACTAGAACCCGGTGTGCCGGCGCCGCAAGGCAAAGGATTAGCCTAGTGAGCCGCGGCGCCGGCAAATTCTACCCAAATTTTAAGGAAGAACATCAATTTCATTCAAGCTATCCAAAAAAAAAAAAAAAAAAAAAATAGGGGCTGGCGCTGTGTCGTAGCAGATAAAGCACTGCCTGCAGTGCTGGCATCCCATATGGGCACCGGTTCATGTCCCAGCTGCTCCAATTCCAATCCAGCTCTCTGATGTGGCCTGTGAAAGCAGAAGATGACCAAAGTCCTTGGACCACTGCACCCGCATGGGAGACCTGGAGGAGGTGCCTGGCTCCTAACTTTGGATTGGCATAGCTCCAGCCATTGTGGCCAACTGGGGAGTAAACCAGCAGATGGAAGATCACCCCCCCCTTCTCTGTGTAACTCTTTCAAGCAAATCAATAAATCTTTAAAAAAAAAAAAGACAAAGATATAACAAGAGAATGAAAGATCAATATCCCTAATGACCACAGATATAAACATTGGCAACAAAACACCAGTGATTGAATCTCAGGGAAGAGCTGGAAGAAAACTGCAGAGGAAACTCCACTCAAATTTTGGACACTGGGTTTCTGTGGAGGGTATGGATATACCGCATGAACACAGACACAACACAGAAGCCCAGCAGCCAAGAGCCTCAGACCCAGCTTTGGAGAGATGAAACCAGACTACAGCAGCCCAAGCTACTGGCGATAAAGCTACGGGAAGAGCCTGGCTTGAATCTGGCTTGGAGCCCTGTGGGGGACAGTGTACCTGCCAACCTAGAGGGAAAAAAAGATTATGCTTCTGTCTCCTTGACCACCCAGCACCAGTGTCCTGTTACTAGCTGAGAGAGGGTGGACACTTCAGACATACTTAACAGCTGTGCCAGCTCATGTCAGCATGCCCAGCTACTGCTGAGAGAAGATGCTGGAGAATTGACAGGGGGCTGGGTGCTCCTGACTGTGGGAGTCTTATGTGCCAGGACTGTGAAAATACTGGCTGTGTGGGAGGGCACAGGGTGTGGCTGGGACTCTGGGCAGTCGCCGTGGGTGGCTCCACACACTCATGGCTCTCTGATTCTCTGGTGAGGGTCATTGCTGTGGAATTCATGCTCAGACTGAGAACTGCACAGATCGTTTATGTGATGCCTGTGGCAACATAGACAAATATTGCACCCACTGGGGCTAGCATCCAGACACTGGTCTCCTAATAGGAGAAGGTGAGTATGAGACTATATAAACAGAGCTGACCAAACCCTCCCCCCTGATTAAAAAGAGAGAAATTTCCCACACCCAACTTGGGTGTCACAATGGATATTCCCCTCACCCTGGAGCTCTGAACAGAACTCCCTGGCCACAACCAGCACATACCTCTAGATATTCACTGAAAGAGTAGACACTAATAAGCCACAGAAGCAGTGTCCAAAGAGAAAAGCCATCAGAGGAGGGGAAAAAAACAACCTTACATTATAAGTGTCTCCACAAGTGCCTAAAAATAAATGCAGATATTCAAAAAACAAGAATAAGGGACATAACATGACACTCACAAAAGAACACAATACTTCAATACTAAAATGTGAAGATGAACAGAACGAAGAAATGCCAGAAAAGGAATTCAAAAAATTAATCATAGGATTATTTATAAGTAATTAGAAACAATCCATGAATTAAGAAAACCATACAGGAGACGAATGAAAATGTTTCCCATGAAATTGAGATTTTAATCTGGAAAATATCATGCTGAGTGAAATAAGCCAGTCCAAAAGGACAAGTATCATATGTCCTTGCTGATCAGTGACAACCAACCACAAAAAAGGAAACCTGTTGAAGTGAAATAGACACTATGAGAAACAGTGACTTGATCAGCCCTTGTCCTGACTGTCGAGGAACAACTTACTATTTTATTACTTTTAGTATTTTTTCATTCTACTTAATATCATGGGTTGAACTCTTTAACAATTATTCTTAGGCATTTAAATTTAAATGAAAAGTGATCCCTGTTAAATATAAGAGTGGGAATAAGAGAGGGAAGAGACATACAGTTCAGCACATGCTCACTCGGACTTACCCCTAATGGTAGTTAGAAATGTGCAAGGGGATTCCGATTCAATCCCATCAAGGTGGCATGTACCAATGCCATCTCACTAGTCCAAGTGATCAGATTCAGTTCATAATTGATTATAGCGATAGGATTGTCAAAGGGATCACATAAACAAGACTAGTGTCTGCTAATACTAACTGATAGAATTAAAAAGGAGAGAATAATCTAACATGAGAAGCAGGATACACAGCAGACATAGAATGGCAGATGTCCTAAACAGCACTCTGGCCTCAGAATCAGTCCTTAAGGCATTTGGATCTGGCTAAAAAGCCCATGAAAGTATTTCAAGCATTGAAAGCCAAGACACTCTGGCAAAAAAAAAAAAAAAAAAAAAAAAAAAAAAAAAAAAAAACAACAACCAAACAAAAAAAAACACCTGAATGAGAGATCTCTGTGAGATCCCAGTGGAAAGAACCGACCATCCGGCCATCAGGGAAGGTTACTTTTCTCTGAAGGGAGGAGAGAATGTCCACTTTGACTATGACCTTGTCTAAATATGATCAGAGTAGGCGAACTCAGGGGGCTTCCATAGCCTTGGCAGCTCATGACAAGAGCCTAGGGTGATTACTGATGCCATAAACAAGAGTGTCAATTTGTTAAGTCAACAACAGGAGTCACTGTGCACTTACTCCTCATGTAGGATCTCTGTTTTAATGTGTTGTTCAATCTGAATTAATGCTGTAAGTAGTACTCAAACAGTACTTTATACTTTGTGTATCTGTGTGGGTGCAAATTGTTGAAATCTTTATAATAAATTGACCTTCTGTATATAAAGATAATTGAAAATGAATCATGATGTGAATGAAAGGGGAGAGGGAGTAGGAGATGGGAGGGTTGCAGGTGGGAGGGAAGTTGTGAGGGGGGGAAACCATTGTAATCCATAAGCTGTACTTCAGAAATTTATATTAAATAAAAGTTAAAAAAAAGAATTCTGGATGAGAAAAAAGTCTAATTCTCTGCTATGATTAGGTTACTGAAGTCTCACTACTACAGTGCTGTAATATTCTCAAGTTGAATAAATGCACAAAATCTATAACTAATTGTTCTTAGCAGCATTTGGCAAACACCAGAAAACATGAACAAAAATATTCACAACTTGTGAATAGAGTAAAAAAAAAAATGGTAAAACCATAAAATGGAATATATAATCCAGGCATAAAGTGGAATTATGCACAGATTTACTTAACTGAATATATAATGAGACTTCAAAAAACTTGAGGACATATTAATTAAAAGCTAAAATAGGGGGCAGCATTGTGGCATAGCAGCTAATCCACAGCCTGCAATGCCAACATCCCATATGGGCACCAGTTTGTGTCCTCGCTGCTTCAATTCCATTCCAGTTCCCTGGTAATGGCCTGGGAAATGCAGTGGAAGATAGTACAAGTCCTTGGGCTCCTGCCACCCATGTGGGAGACCCAGATGAAATTCCTGGCCTAGTTCTGGCTGTTGCAGGTATCTGAGGAGCAAACTAACAATTGGAAGATCTATCCCTCTCTGCTTTAACTCTTAAAGATGTTAAAAAAAAGTTAAAATACTAAAAATAGAAAGAGACAATATAAACTTCATTTCTCAACATCACCTCCATTAAACTCAGGACATTTTGTAATTGATAATGGAAATTTAATTCATCCCTAGAGAACTGAGAGTCCTGGGAAATCAATGATTTGTATTTTTTTTTTTTTTTTTAGTTAGTAAATGAACAAATATGGATGGGGTTTGAAAAGTGTTTCAAGTCAGATAATAAAATAGGATTCAAGTCAAGACTATAAGCTGGATGGCTAACGATTTCCCACCAAAATTCCAACAAAATCTCCTTTGTCTGATGACAGGGATAAATAGGAACATTAGCAAAGAGAACTCTGGCAAAATTTTCCCAGGTTTTTTTTTTTTTTTTTTTAATTTTGGCTAAAATTTTCAAGCACTCATAATAAATAGATACTGTCATTCCTTGGCCCTCCAGAAAAGTCAACAAGGAAAATTCCTCACACATTCAAAAAATGTGTCCATGATATTTGCTTTCGAGTCATCTGCTTTTGCTTTGAATAGACCACTGTATCTACCTCTTGGTAGTCACTGATTTGAGTATGCTTTGTATTCAGGATATAGGTAATGCCACGTTGGAATCCACCATAAGTCTTCAAAAAACAATGCTTCAGGGTCTTAATTTCACTTACTTAAAATTTCCATTAATTGCTTTGCTTGTCTGTAGCTGACTTGAGTTTAATAGTTTTGGTACCCATCAAACAGAAAACTAGCTTGTCAGAATGGTGTATGCTGAATCAACTGCAATGTCTATTTTGTTATTAATTTTTCTGCTACTGATCATCAGTTCTCAATGAGGGAATATGATTAACCTTTAAAGAAGAAATTGTGGACAGTGTACTGCTTCAGGGCTTAATTTTCAACATCTTGTCACTTCTTAAAACGAATTACCTATTTGTAAACTATTTATGTTTTGGGGGGGCATTGCCCACACTTTTTTGTGCAGCCTCAATGATTCCACCATTCTTTCACTCATGATTCACCATATATTTAAGGTTTGTTCTTCAATTATTAGCAGAATTCAAGTTTCTCTGACTGGGGCTCTCTTCACAGTAATGTCTTAGCTTTCTGATCGCTTCAAACTAGACCCTATTCAGATGGACTATAACAGATAAATAGCTTGTTTTGCTAAAGAATTTCTGAAATCTACACATATTTTCTTCAAAATATACATTTCTCAGGAACACTTTCAAGTCCTCATACTTGTGATGGCTGCTCTATGCATTCTAAAATTTAGTACCCTCTCTAGCCTCTCCTTACTGGATACCAGTAGCATCTATCACCACCTCATGACAACCAAAAATCTTTCCAGCAATTATAAAATTCTATTCATTTGTTGAATACTTGTTAAAAATTTTATATACTATACTCATATTTACTGTTTTGAGATGCCCTGCTTGAAAACAAAATGAAAATTTGTATCTTTCTGTTTCTACTCAAAATTTCTATCAATCTTACCACACTGATCACCCAATTTGGGCTTGAAAATTAACAACACAGGTTTCTTTCCTGCGGGAATTTTCTTATATAGAAAGGCTATAAACTTCTCCCAGGTATCATTCATTATGTGGATTCTTCAATAAATGGATTAAGCACAATGGACTGTGTGTGTTATAATGCAAACACATCACAAATACAATGGCTCAACAGAATATTTATTTCTATATGGTGTAAAGCACAGAAAAAATAAAGATGGGGTATATCTCTACCACAAGCCATTCCTTCTGTCTTTACTCACAATGGCCTTTAACCATATATGGTCAGCAAGGCACCCTGGCATTCATATACAGATTAGTCACACAGGGCATGAGAAATCAGTGGACCACATGGTCTTCTTTCTTCTCCCAGGCTTGGATATAATGTCCATTACTCCTTGGCAGTACTTTGTTACATGGTGCCCAATAAAAATTGGCTAAAAAATAACAACAACCCTGGGTTTTGTAAACTATAGCAACTGTTGCCAGACAAGATGTCTTCCCAGCACTCTCTGAAGTCTAGTGAGGTGTTGTTTATGCAATAGGTTTTCTTAAGTGAGGTCTCTCAAGCCTGTTGAGGTCTCTCAAGCCTTCCGGCTGAAACACTTCCTATTATATTTACATTCTTAGGATTTCTATCTTGTGTGAGTTCTCTGATGCATACTGAGGTGTGATTTCTGGCAAAAGGTTTTTCTACACTCACTACATTCATAGGGTTTCTCTCCTGTGTGAGTTCTCTGATGGACAGTGAGGTCTGACTTACGGGAGAAAGATTTCCTACACTCACTACATTCATGAGGTTTCTCTCCTGTGTGAATTCTCATATGACTGCTGAGGTAGGACTTCCGACAGAAGGTTTTGCTACATTCGTTACATTCATAGGGCTTCTCTCCTGTGTGAGTTCTCCGATGGACAGTGAGGTCTGACTTTTGATAGAAAGACTTCCTACATTCATTACATTCATAAGGTTTTTCACCTGTGTGAGTTTTCTGATGTAAAATAAGGTTTGACTTTTGGTAGAAAGATTTCTCACATTTGTTGCATTCGTAGGGCTTCTCGCCTGTGTGGGTTCTCTGATGCCTGATAAGGTTTGACTTCTGGTTGAATGATTTCCCACATCCATTACATTCATAGGGTTTCTCGCCTGTGTGAGTTCTCTGATGAACAGTGAGATCTGATTTACGGGAGAAAGATTTCCTACACTTATTACATTCATAGGGCTTTTCTCCTGTGTGAGTTCTGTGATGTATAATAAGGTCTGACTTCTGGTAGAAAGATTTACTACATTCATTACATTCATAGGGTTTTTCTCCTGTGTGAGTTCGTTGATGACTACTGAGGTTCGACTTCTGGCAAAAGCTTTTGCTACATTCATTACATTCATAGGGCTTCTCTCCTGTGTGAGTTCTCTGATGTACAGTGAGGTCTGACTTGCGGTAGAAAGATTTCCTACACTCATTACATTTATGGGGCTTCTCTCTTGTTCTAGGTTGTAAAATGAGGTCTGACATCTGGTAGAAATATTTCATATATTTGTTATAATCATTGCATTTCTCATCTACATCAGTTCCGTGGTTTCTACTGAGGTTTGACTTCAGACTGAAAGGTTTTCTAAACTCATTAGATGTATATGGCTTATCCATTGTGTATGTTCCCTGATGTTTTGTAACGTATGCTCTGTGAATGAAGGGTTTCTCATATTCAGAGCATTTACTGGATTTCTCTCTTATGGGTGCTTTTTGATGGTTGGTCAGTTTAGGCCTTATATAGGTTTTCCCACATATACTATATTCAAAAGCTTTCTTTTCCACCTGAGCTATCTCTTGTATGACGAAAGCTGATGTATCACAGGCTTTCTCATACTCATTATATTTATATGAGGTTCCTCTCATATGAACCCTCTTAGGTGTAAAGAACACTGCCGCAGTGTTGAAGGTTTTCACTTGTCCTCTATATTCAAACTCCTGCTGCTTATTTTGATTACTGTGATGCTTACCAATATACTTAAGATGTCTGAAAACATTTCCAGTTCTCTTATGGTCATCAGGCTTCTCTGCAGCATGCATCTCTCCAGGTTCACTATAGATATTCATATTTTGACATATAATTAACTCCTCAGGCTCCAATCCTATGTAGTTTCCATTATTTATAATCAGTTCTGAAATACAGTTAGAATTCAAATTGAATGCTTTTCCTAATTCAACTCTCTGCTCAGTTGCTGAGTTGCTGTTAGAGATTACAACTTTCCACAAGTGCCTGTCTTGACTTTTCTGGCTGGTGTCAATTACATCATCCACTTTCTGGACATCTAAAATAAGAAAAAAATAATAATTATAGCCATAGTCAGATCCAACTATTTATTACGGAATGTTCAAATAAAGAAAGTTTCTTCCTATGCTAGCATTAAAGATTTTTGTCCCTACTACTAATAAAATAAATTATTTCTGCCTTTTTTTCCAAAGCTTAATTATGTTTTTCTCTTCTTAAGTTTTTTTTAATATTGTAGGAAACAGTCAAAATATTCACCTAACACCTAAATGTAGTTTCCTAACTATAATTTTAAGGTACATGCTTTTCACATACCCTATATTTTAACTGTTGTTTTTCTATATTTTCTTATTTATCGGTCTTTTATGGTGTTTTTCTGATTCTCTAGCTTTGATGATGGAAACAGGAATGGCTGTGAGCATCTATGGTGGCTTACAAATAAAAAATCACTCCCCATCCTGGATGAAGACACCTTCCAAATTCCTAATTTAAAACAGTAACCTCTGCTTATCAGAAACATAACAGGAACAGGAAGAATCTGTTTTCAACCAACCTGGACAAACAATCACAGCCAGTCTAAAAATTGGTTTCACAACCCAGGATGTGACCATCATATATGAAAAGTCTTTCTGGCTCCTTTAGAGATCAACAGTCCTGACATTCTCATAGCCTTTCCTTACATGTAAGCACTTCCTTGACAATTCATTTCTTAATGTTTCTGTTCCATGGACATTCAGTTTCTCCTTAGTTACACAGAAAATGGAGGCTTTTATAAAGTCCTCTTTTTTTTTTTTTTTTTTTTTTTTTGCTGTTTTAGGAATAGTTTTCTACAAAGAAAAGGGGAAAATGATAACATCAAACTGCTGAGACAGAAATTTGAGCCCTTCAACATGATTCCTTGGTTCACTTGGGTTTGAGAGTCAGGATCTCTTCCTTGTCCTCCTCCCATGTCAAGGACTTCTGGAAACTCAGGAAAAAGATATTTGAAATAGCTCAACATGGCCAGTTCTTGTGTTCTGCTCTTTCTGGCCTCCCTACCCAGTATGAAGACTTACCTGGGAGGCTCTGGCCTGGGGATTCTCCCAACCATGTCTCTACTTCTGGCTCCAAGTTGGAGATCACCTCAGGTTTGGGAATGCACTGCCCTGTTAACAGGAAATCAGAGTAAAAATCTGCCTATGCTGAATCTACCTAGCTTCACTAATTTCTGATATCTAGTTATACAAAGCTCATACTTTGATCTACTTCCCCATTAGTTCCACAAATAACTTTTTCGTAAATACATGGATTTTATTTTTACTATTAGTCTGAAACCAGTATTTCAAAGTTGCATCTCCAATAGAGATGTACACCTTCTACTGTTAACTATATCCACCTATCCTTCAAACTTAGAAAACAGTCATCTCAAAACCAAGGTAGCGCAAAGTAAAGAACTACTCTATAGCTGCCTTCCCTAGGGCATTTCTTAAAACAGCACATCCCACTTTCTCTGTCTCTCATCCTAGAAAACACTCCTTGTGGTTCTTATCTCACAATTACATAAATTTGCTGTTATTCTCTCTCAAAAGAATTTTAAAATCCCTTTAAAAGGAGACATATTTGTCTGACTACTGCTATCCCAACAACTGAACACCTATAAGCTACACAATTAGTAAGCATTGAATGAATTAATGTATAAACAAGTGGGGGAAAGTCCATTAGAATGGAGGAAAGGTCAACTGAGTATTTAGAAAAAGTATTTGATCAAGTGAAAGTCTAAATATGACAGATGGATTGAGGTTTTTTAAAGAAAATACTCAACCAAAAAAAGGCAGAGAGGTAGGTTTCCACGTGAGAGCCATCCTTGGAGATTGTTCAATGCACGTATGTGATGTGTGACAGCAGCTATCTTCAGGTGTGGAACCTGGTGGAAAAGATTACTGAGAACAACTCAAAATGACCAGTATCTGCTGGCCTCCACTCTTCCCATCCTTCCTGCCCATTATGCAATGACTGACCTGAGAGTCTCTCGTTTGAGTTTTCTACCAGCCATGGCTCTTCCCCTTGCTCCAGCTTCAATATCATCTCAGGCTTGGGAATGCAGTGCCCTGTTAATAGAAAATAATGTAGGACTTTTTACAAACTGCTAATTTGGGTCTTTCGAAGAATGAAAATATTATGGTTTCTAGGGTTGTGCAATGTAGGAACCAGTGACACTTTTTACTGGAAAGGAGTGAATGTTAAAATTCTTTAGTGCCTGGAATTACATACCTAAACAGCATTAAAGCTTATAAGCATTCATATATTTACTAAGAACAGTGTTGCTCCTGGGAATACTGAGATTTTTACTCACCCAAAGACATCAAGCAGCTGTAGGTCTCTAGCATCACATCCCTGTAGAGGGCTTTTTGAGTATCATCCAGATCTTGCCACTCTTCCCAGGTGAAGTTAACAGTCACATCCTCAAATGACACCAACCCCTGAAATGGCACATTTCTCCTAAACTCATTATCCCTGGGATTCACAAGAACATGAAACCTCACAGTTCACTCTTGTGTGTATCTTATATATACCTAATATAAGATGATGTTTGTTTTGTATCTTGTATATGTTGTTAAGAAAGGTCACAGAAGAAACATTGGCTCTGTACTAATTAATTAATGATTAAAAATATCATAACATTTCCATTAGAGATATAGAAATGTCTTTGTTGCCAGGGATAAAAGCAAGATAAAAATTCTCCTCCTCCAAGGAGATTATGATCTAGTATGAAGGTAGTAAGTATAAATATATACCTGGACTAACATGTTAGAAGAACTTAGAGCACAAGTTAAATATAAATCAAGGTAACAAATTAAGAAGTACTATAAGGTTGTGTTTCATGGAAATGGCAAAGATATTTAGATCTTCTACAAGAATGTGTGCTCGTAATTATGAGATAACAAAACTACTGTCATGGAAGTACAAGAAATAAGCTACATCAATGTAAATACAAACAGCATTATGTCTAGATGAGTGTTTCCTAGATAGACTGAAGAGAGAGAGAGAGAGAGGTAATAACGAGTCCAAAGAACTGATTACCTAGTAATTCCACATTTAAATACTTGATCAGATTTGCGTTTTAACAGTAATCTCTTGGGGCCGGCGCTGTGGCATAGTGGTTAAAGCTGCCGCCTGCAGTGCCAGCATCCCATATGGGTGCTGGTTCAAGACCTGGCTGCTCCACTTCTAATCCAGCTCTCTGCTATGGCCTGGGAAAGCAGAAGATGGGCCAAGAACTTGGGCCCTTACATCCATGTGGAAGACTGGAAGCTCCTGGCTTCAGATTGGCACAGCTCTGGCCATTGTGGCCATCTGGGGAGTGAACCAACAGATGGAAGACACCTCTCTCTCTCTCTCTCTCTCTCTCTGCTTCTCCTCTCTGTGTAGAGCTGACTTTCAAATAAATGAATCTTTGGGGAAAAAAAAAAAAAACAGTAATTCCTGAAAAAATAGTGGGGAAGGGCTTACAAGAGAGAGAAAAGAAAAGAAACAAGGTGAGACATGACCACCTACATCAGGATGTACAGCAATAATACAAAATAGCAAATTAATCATAATAGGGAGAAAAGGATAGCAGCATCATAGTATGGTAGCAATTTACTCTGCATAGGACAAGGGGAGTATTTTTTTTTTTGAAGATTTATTTATTTATTTGAAAAGAAGAGTTACAGAGAAGCAGAAGCAGATGCAGAGGCAAAGACAGAGAGAGAGAGAGGGAGAAAGAGAGAGAGATCTTCATCCACTGATTCAGTCCTCACATGGCTGCAATAGCTGGAGCTAAGCTAATCTGAAGTCAGGAGCCAGGAGCTTCTTCTGGGTCTCCCACATGGGTACAGGGGCCCAAAGATTTGGGCTCTCTTTTACTGCTTTCCCAGGCCATGTCAGAGAGCTGGATCAGAAGTGGAGCAGCCGAGTCTTGAACCGGTGCCCATGTGGGATGCCAGCATCGCAGGCAGAGGCTTTACAGCCATGCTACAGCACTGGCCCCAGGGGAGTACTAAATCCAGGCTGTCTGAATAAGCAGATAGGTAGATATCAATGCTGTCAACTGGAAATGGATAAAAGGACAAAAATATGATGGGCAGAATATGATGAGATAGAATTTGGTCAAATCATG
Organism: Oryctolagus cuniculus; assembly: GCF_051225735.1. NCBI lineage: Eukaryota > Metazoa > Chordata > Mammalia > Lagomorpha > Leporidae > Oryctolagus > Oryctolagus cuniculus. Next base: position 112,703,421 of record NC_142878.1, read on the forward strand.
TTTGAAATTCTTGGGACCAAATATGCACATGTAGAGACATCCACCTGGCAACCAGATACAAGACCTGTGTTCAGGAAAGTGATATGAGAAGAAGATAAAGATTTGCTAAGCAGCATAATTTCAAGACTAATCAAAGTGATCAGAGTAAATAAAATGGCTCAAAGAGAAGCTAAGAGATTAAAGGGAGCACAAAGAGACAAAGAAAAATAAACCATGACAACTGAAAAGAAACTTTAAAAGTTACTCTAGAGGGTCTGGCTCTGTGGCACAGTGAGTTAAAGCCCTGCCCTGAAGAGCCGGCATCCCATAAGAGTGCTGGTTCTAGTCCTGGCTGCTCCTCTTCTGATACAGCTCTCTGCTATGGCCTGGGAAAGCAGTAAGAAGATGGCAAAGTCCTTGGCCCCTGTACCCAACGTGGGAGACCTGGAAGAAGCTCTTGGCTCTTGGCTTTGGATCGCTGCAGCTCCAACCATTGCATCCATCTGGGGAGTCAACCAGCGGATGGAAGACCTCTCTGTCTCTACCTCTCTCTGTAGCTCTTTCAAATAAATAAATCTTTAAAAAAAAAAAGAAGTTGCTCTAGGAATAAGGAAAAATTCAGTATTAAGAAGTCTTTTAATATATTATAAATTTATACCTCTATGAGAAAAACACCAATAATCATCTATAACTGAGAATATATGCTTTAAAATATGAACCCACTTAAAGACCACCAACAGAAGAAGATTCAGGGCAGTTTTTCCTTAACATGGAACTGACACATGTCAAATCTAAGCAGAAGCTGTAATGGTCACACACATAACACCATGTTTTCCCTCAGACATGAAGACCAACAATGTTCAAAATGGAAATGATCCTACCTAGGACTTTTGGTAATGCAAAAAGAAAAAATGTTCACCTGAACCTTGACAGAGAGATAATATGAACCAGGAATAAGTATTTGCTGCCAACCTAACTGGTAAAACGATCAGTATCTGGACAAAACAAAACACCACTGACAATAATAACAAGCAGTGCAAGGACAGCGAACTGCTAAATTCCAAAGCATTAAGATACAGTAAATAACTTAGCATAAACACTAAATGTCTAAATTAGTAAAAAATGACTAAATATTTATTAACAATGTTGCTTAGATACTGTTACCCAAATATGACAACTGTAACTAGGTAAAATAAATGTAACTTGTTAAACCATATAATGGGCTGGTGCCGTGGCTCAATAGGCTAATCCTCCGCCTTGCGGCACCGGCACTCCGGGTTCTAGTCCCGGTCGGGGCACCGGATTCTGTCCCGGTTGCCCCTCTTCTAGGCCAGCTCTCTGCTGTGGCCAGGGAGTGCAGTGGAGGATGGCCCAGGTGCTTGGGCCCTGCACCCCATGGGAGACCAGGAGAAGCACCTGGCTCCTGGCTTCGGATTAGCACGGTGCACCGGCTGCAGCGTGCCGGCCACGGCAGCCATTGGAGGGTGAACCAATGACAAAAGGAAGACCTTTCTCTCTGTCTCTCTCTCTCTCACTGTCCACTCTGCCTGTCAAAAGAAAAAAGGAAAAAAGAAAAAAATAAACCATATAATGTGCACATCACAGACTTAAACCTTTAAGAAAGATAAGACGGGAAACAGAATGATAGTAGTATATCTCATTTAATGGTCACTTCATTTGTTAAAGACTGTAAATGAAGTATGGAACTCATGACAAAAGCAAATTTGCAAGCCAGAATGGAAGAAAATACAGAAGGGAGGGTAAAGCAATATGGCAATTGAGTAACATGCTTCAGCAAACATCTTCACAAAGAAACAATTTCAACAACTATTCACATACCAAACCAACTTCACTGGCACAAAAGAAGCCAAGTGAGAGATCACAGCACTTACTTTTAGAACAATAATGAGAAAAACACATTTGAATAGGCAGGAAAAAAAGAGTTGTCGACATTACTCCTCTCTCAGCTCCAAGTAGCACAACATGAAAAAGAGATGCCATGAATCCCACTTGATGGAGGAAAAGTTGATTAGACCGAGACCTAGACCTTGGACTTAAAGAACAGTAACATGCCTGCCTTGGTGAAACCCAGTGCTAGACAGTCCCCCATGTCTCCTACCCAAGGCCATTACTGCCTGACTGATCCCTTGCACCCCATCTCTGAACCTCTGGGAGACAACAGAACAAGACTCCAGTTGTTGGGAGTAAGGTGGCCAAGGGCTTCACCTCAAAGTTCAGCAACATGCCTAGAGTCAGATGGAGTCCCACAGCCAGTATTCCTAGGCAAATGCTAACAGCTGGAGCCTCGAAATGTGTTCTAGCATTAGCCAGAGACCCACACCCAGGTGGGCAAAACTGCTTCAGTCGACATGACTGCCAGTCTTGGTCAGGCATAGTGTTGCAATCCTAAAACTACTGCAGTTAAATTATGCAGCTTAGAGTCAGCCTGGGTGGCAGCCAACGAACTGCCTCTACCATCCCATCCTCAACCTTAGGCACACAGCAAAGAATAACATTTTAACCACAGTGGAGCGGGGGCAGGAATGTGAGCTCAGAAGCTTCCCTAGAAGCCAGTGTCATTCCTGCTGCAATGAGAGCAAGTAAGATTCTATCCCCAGGCCAGTGTGAGCAGATGATGCCTCTAGATCTACTCTGGTATCAGTAAATAACTGCACCTTGGTATGATGGATTTGTATTTTGGCCTGTATCACGGCCAACCTCACACACACCTGGTGTCTATTTGCCTGTGGGACTCAGGTGAGCCTGGCTTAGTGTCAGCCTAGGCAGGCAAGGGAAACTGCCTTCACCACCCTGCCCAAAGAGCAAGGAGCAAGAATCCATCCACTAAAGAGCAGGGTACCAATGTGACCACAAAACCACATCTTGCAATTCAGTGCAGGGTTACTAAAAACAACAAGGCCCTAACAGCAGGTAATTGAAGGCCAATGCCTGTGGATAGAGCCTCTAGTCTTGCTCCATGTCAAGTGGAGATTACAGAACCTCACTAACTGGACTTACACAGTGGCCACACCACTTGTGCTTCAACCTTAGGCAACAAGTTCACCTCTGGAGTCGGAAGCTCAATAAAATGAAGACCATAGTCTTACTCCTGTGCAGTGATCTTGGGAGGCTATGAACTGTGGGCATGACCTAGGATTGTGGCATTGCTGGCAACTGGGCCACTCATTCCTTCCCTCCCTCAACTCCAGACAGTATAACATGGAGAGAATAATTGCTTGAAGGTTATGGTAGTCAATCAAAAGACAATGCACAGAGAACGGGAGGAGGCGCTGCTGGGAACTGTATATCCCTCCTAGAATTCAGCAAAGTCATCAAGCAACCTTAACTATGACTCTATCACTCAGAGAACTCAAAATACCCCTTTGACACAACCCCTCTGGTACTCCAGCTGGCACTTCCACAACCCACGAGGGCAGGAATCTCTGTATCCTAACCTTACAGGCTACCACCGAGACACACATCTGTAGAAATATTATGAAGAGAATCACATGCCCCTATTGATACTGCCATTGACTACAATGAAAGATACAAGGAAAATATATTACAGCATTCAACTGGAAATAAAGCCAAAACAGCTTACCAAAGTGATACCTTAAGATGTATCTTCACGATGAAGATTTTTACCAAAGCTACACTTTTTTTTTTTTTTTTTTCAAGGCAGAGTGGACTTTGAGGAAGAGAGAGACAGAGAAAGGTCTTCCTTTACCATTGGTTCACCCTCCAATGGCCACTGCGGCCGGCACGCTGTAGCCAGTACACCGCACTGATCCGAAGCCAGGAGCCAGGTGCTTCTCCTGGTCTCCCATGCAGGTGCAGGGCCCAAGGACTTGGGCCATCCTCCACTGCACTCTCGGGCCATAGCAGAGAGCTGGCCTGGAAGAGGGGCAACCGGGACAGAATCCGGTGCCCCGACCGGGACTAGAACCTGGTGTGCCTGCGCTGCAGGTGGAGGATTAGCCTAGTGAGCCACGGCGCTGGCCCATCAAAGCTACACTTTAAAAGTGACAGAGGGTGAGTAGTTGGTACATCAGTTAACATGTTGCTTGGAATGTCTACATCCAATATTGGAGTGCCTGAGTTCCAAGTCCTGACTTAACTCCTGATTCCAATGTCTTGCAAATGCATATCATGGGAGGCAGCAATGATGGCTCAAATTCCTGCCATCCATGTGGCTGGAATGAGCTCTCAGTTCCTGGCATGAGCTGCTGGCACTTGAAGAGTGACCAGTGGATGATACCTATCTCTCTTTCTCTCTATGCCTTTCGAATAAATAAGATTAAAAAATAAGTGACAAATAGATTGATCTGATGTGAACACCAACACAGGGACACAAACAGTATAAAAAAGTAAGACATGTCAGTGCTGCAGCACAACAGGTAAGCTGCTGCCTACAGTAGTGGCATCCTATGTGGGTGCCAGTACGAGTCCCGGCTGCTCCTCTTCTGACCCAGCTCTCTGCTATGGCTTGGAAAAGCAATGGGAGATGGCCCAAGTCCTTGGACCCCTGTGCCCACATGGCAGACCTGGAAGAAGCTCCTGGCTCCTGGCTTTGGATCGGCACAGCTCTGGCTGTTGCAGCCAATTGGGGAGTGAACCAATGGATGGAAGACCTCTCTTTCTCTCTCTGCCTCTCCCTCTCTCTGTGTAACTCATACTTTCTAATAAATAAATCTTTAAAAAAAAAAAAAAAACTGTAACAGAAAGTTGTCCAGTCACATATAAATGAAACATTAGACCAACAGATTTCTCAATAAAAATCCAGGAGGGGAAAAAAATTATCTATTTCAAGGTCTGGCACTGTGATGCAACAGATTCAACTGCTGCCTGCTATGCTAGCAACCAACACGAACACTGATTTGAGTCCCACTGCTCCAAATCTGACCCAGTTCTCTGCTAATGCTTCTAGGAAAGCAGCAGAATACCCAAATACTTGGGACCCTGCCAACCATGTGGGAGACCTGGATGGAGTTCCAGTCTCTTACCTTCAGCCTGGCCCAGCCCCAGCTATTGCAGCCATTTGTGGAGTGAAGCACTGGATGGAAGATAACTCTGTCTCGGTCTCTTTCTCCCTCTCTCTCTGTAACTGCCTTTCCAACAAAATAAATCTTATTTCAAGTTATGAAAAAAAAAAAAAAAGCAAACTGCCAACTAAGACTACTATACCCAGAAAAGCTATCTTTCATAAAAGAAGAAATAAAGACTTTACAAGATAAGCATTAATAGGGAATTCATCACCACCAGATCTGGAAAGGGAGTCAAGACGGCTGTATACAGAAGCCCAGTATTTGCCTCTTTCTCCTCCAAGAAAATGCAAAGCAGCTAATTTCAGAGATGACAGTCCAAGGAAGAGAGCTTGAACACAGTGAGAGAACAGTGAGGACACTGATGGCAGGACTAGCAGCACTGAGAGAAGAGCAGAGCCAAACCAGCAGTGTCTGAAGTCCTGGCCCCTGATTCCCTGTTGCAGGGGAAAAAAAGAACGAGAGACCATCAGCAAAGTTCATCTGTGTGAATTCTTTACATGAGCAATCCTTCCTAGAGAGGAATCCTGTCACCACAGACCAGTGGCTTCATAAGGAGAGCTCCCTGGAGAACCCAGACACTTTGCTCCAGAACAGGAACTCACATTGCCTCCTCCCCTAGCCCTCACAGCAAGGGCTTTTGCAGTAAGGTGCTATCTTGAGAGGGCAGCCACTGTCACAACCCATACTGTGTTAGGAGTCTTGCCTATCCTCTTCCTAGGAATCCCCCAAGGACATCTAGCATTCAAGCAAGGCAGACTGAGCCCCACAGGCCCAGCGGGGCCCAACAGCAGTGGCAATCCCAGAATAATACCCAACATAATGCTCTACCTCAGCACATAATGGGACCAGAACAGCTGGGACAGCCAGCCCCAAGGACTCTGCAAGCAAGGAGGCTTACCTCTCAGAATCAGGGAACACCCCTCTCACTGCCTCCTTTACTCCAACCACTGAAGCACTGCAGATTGAAGTTGGAACCTATGTACATCGGAAGACTCAGGTTCCTGTGCATCCACTGAGTTTTAACTACAGAGGTTCAGTGCTCTCTGCACACTAGGGATGTTGCAGTAGCGACTGAGTTTGCAATAGTGAAGTTACCAGTGCTCTGGACAGTGTGTATATCTTGGTAGGTGAAGATCCCTGGAACCATGCAATCACTTTCAACAGTGAATCAGCCTGCACCCACTGGCATGTGTAAGGTTAGGGGAATAAAATCCACACCAGTCTGCTCCAATTCCCTTACCCCCACTGACGGTAGCCACAGGTGTTGTACCATACTCATTACAAGTGTCAAGCTGGACTCCTGCCCCCGCTATGAAAAGTGACAGGATCTTTCTGGCCCCACACAGCACATGACCTTGGGGCTCTCACTTATGTCTGATATGCCCTGCCTACCCTAGATACACTGCTTGTGAGGATTTGGAAAGGGGCTCTGTGTGCCTTGCCTAAAGCAACACTTTGTTCCTGCCTGCTGAGGTCTTAGGCCTAGTTTCTGTGCTCTTTCTAGGCCCAGTGTGAGGATCAGGGCTCTAGCCTTTCCAACAGAAGCTGTCAGATTTTTTGTGCTGCTGCTCACAGGTTGCTTGGGCCCAAGATTTCTAGACCCAAGCCACCTCAACAAACATCTCAGACAGTGGTACAAGACTGCTTTTTCAGTCACTCTCGAAGATTCAGCCATTCTCTCAGACAGTATCTCTGTGTGCCTCCTCTATCCAGTGTTAATGCAACTCGTGGAACTCCGAAACCGGGTAGTCATTAGGAGTCCCTAAGACCATCCAGCTCCTGAAGCCAGCACAGATCTCACAACTCCAGCTCCTGACCTGGATACTGCTGGGAATCTCTGTGCCAAGCATACATATAGCACCAGCAGGCCCTGCTTCCAAGCTCTTCACACCAGTCCCTCCTTCAGAAAATGGCTAGGGACTTGTGTAGCAGACATCTCAGTGACCAAAGGGAGCCACAAAGACAGCCCAGATTTCTGATATGGCCACTATCAACTAGAGAAAATAAAGACACAGGTAAGCTATACTAAAAAATCAAGCAGAACTAGTTAAAGCACTCTATCAAACCAAAATTCAGACAGAGGCAACATCTCCAAGAAAAATCTTACATCAACAAAAACCATCCTCTAAAAATGACAGCTCTCCCAGAAGCACAAAAATCAATGTAGAAGGCCGGCGCTGTGGCTCACTAGGTTAATCCTCTACCTGCGGCACCAGCACCCCAGGTTCTAGTCCAGGTTGGGGTGCCAGGTACTAGTCCCTGTGGCTCCTCTTCTAGTCCAGCTCTCTGCTGTGGCCCGGAAGGGCAGTGGAGGATGGCCCAAGTACTTGGGTCTCTGCATCTGCATGGGAGACCAGGAGGAAGTACCCGGCTCCTGGCTTCAGATCAGCGCAGCGCCGGTCAGAGCAGCCATTAGGGGAGTGAACCAATGGAAGGAAGACTTTTCTCTCTGTCTCTCTCTCTCTCACTGTCTAACTCTGCCTGTCCAAAAAAAAAAAAAAAAATCAATGCAGAAACACAATAAATGTGAATAAGCAAGGCACTATGAGTCCCCAAAAGGAACAGCATAATGCATTACTATGAAACTATGATGATACAGAGATTAACAAAATACCTAACAATTAAAAAGAATGATTATGAGGTTACTCAGAGATATAAAAGAATACAGATAAACAGTTAAATGAGATTAGGAAATTACTACATGACATGATGAGAATTTAACAGATATGGAAGAAGACTCAAACAAAAATATTAGAAATGAAATACTCAGTAAGTCAAATAAAACAAATACAATGGAAAACCTCAACAACACATTAGAAGAAGAGAAAGAATATGTAATCTAGAAGATGGATCTTTTAAAACATCTCAGTCAGAAAAAAAAAAAATTGAAAGAACAAAAATAGTACAGACTCTCTGAGCTAACATCAAAGGACCCAATATGTAAGTCTTGGGAATTCTTGAAGGCAGGTTAAAAAAAGACTGGTTTAGAAAACCTATTCGATCAAATAATACCAGAAAAATTCATCAATTTGAACAAAGATATGAACATCCAAATATAGGAAGCACACAGAACCCCAAATAAGCATGATCAGAAAAAGATCCTCACCATGACACATTATAGTCAAATAATTTTAATTTCAACACTAAAACATAAAGAAATCATTCTACAATTTGCAAGAGGAAAGTGTCAGGTCACTTTTTTTTTTTTTAAGATTTAGTTTATTAATTTGAAAGACAGAGTTACAGAGACAGAGACAGAGAGAGAGAGAGGTCTTCCATCCGATGGTTCACTCCTCCCAGATGGTCACAATGGCCAGAGCTGCACTGATCTGCAGTCAGGAGCCAGGAGCTTCTTCTGCGTCTCCCACATAGGTGCAGGGGCCCAAGAACTTGGTCATCTTCTACTGCTTTCCCAGGCCATTAGCAGAGAGCCGGATCAGAAGAGGAGCAGCCAGGACTAGAACCAGCGCCCATATGTATGCCAGAGCTTCAGGGCAGGGTTTTAACCCACTGTGCCACTGTGCCGGCCCTGTCAGGTCACTTTTAAAGGAATTCCCATCACACTAACAGAAGGTATTTCAACAGAAACCCTATTGGTTAAGAGAAAGAGATATAGTTCAAGTTCTGAAACAAACAAAAAACTATCAATCCACAATACTTTACCCAGTGTAGCACTCACTCATAAGTAAAAAGGAAATAAAGAACATACATGATAAGCACAAATTCAAAGAATTTATCACCACCTGGTAGTCTTACAAATGATACTTAAGGATGTGTTAGATACAGAAACAGACAAAGGCAATGGGCATCAAAAAAGAATATGAAGATAGAAAACCTAGTAAAAGAACAAAAAGAGTACAGAGAAAAAAAGGATATTCAAAGCAAACATGAGTAATTTTTATGGAAAAATGGCAGGATCAAATCATTACTTATCAATGATAACTTTATAAACAGACTAAATCCTCCACTAAAAATTTACAGACTGAATAAAAAAAAATAAGACCAAACTATTTGCTGCCTACCAGAAACACACTTACATCAGTAAAGAAACACAGACTGAAGATTAAAGGATAGAAAAAGTGTTCTACACAAATGGAAATAAACAGATAAATCAGAAAAAAACAGACTTAAGAGAAAAAACTATGCAACAAAAAGGGGTGACTGGGGCTTGCACCGTGGTGTCACAGGTAAAGCCATCAGCAATACTGACATCTCGTATGGGCACACGTTTGAGTACTAGTTGCTTCACTTCTAACCCAGCTCCCTGCTAATGTGCCTAGGAAAGCAGAGGAGGATGGTTCCAAGTCCTTTTGGGAGACCTGGAAGAAGCTCCTGGCTTTAGACCAGCCCATCTCTGGCCATTGCAGTCATCTCATGGGCACTGAAAGAGAGGATGGAATCAATCAATCTCTCTCTCTCTCTCTCTCTCTCTCTCATTTCTAATATTTTTGTTTGAGTCTTCTTCCATATTGCTCTGTGTAACTCTGTTCTTCAAATAAATAAATATTTAAAAACAAAGGTATGACCACTGAAATGTAAATACTAGGATCCCCAGTTTAATGGATCCAAAAGAAAATATAAGCTCCAATACTGGGGCTGGTGCTGTGGTCCAGCGGGTTAAAGCCCTGGCCTGAAGCGCCGGTATCCCATATGAGTGCCAGTTCTAGTCCCAGCTGCTCCTCTTCTGATCCAGCTCTCTGCTATGGCCTGGGATAGCAGTGGAAAATAGCCCAAATCCTTGGGACCTGCACTTACACGGGAGACCTCGAAGAAGTTCTTGGCTTTTGGCTTCGGATTGGCGCAACTCCGGCAGTTGTGGCCATCTGGGGAGTGAACCAGCGCATGGAAAACCTCTCTTTCTGTCTCTACCTCTCTCTGTAACTCTTTCAAATAAACAAAATAAATCTTTAAAAAAAAAAAAAACTCCAATAAAATAATAGCAGCAAACTTTAATATCCATTTTCATTAATGGAGAGATCAAACAGACCAAAAGATCAACAAAGAAATATCACAGCTCATCTGTACTACAGATCAAGTGGGCCTAACAGGCATCTATAGATCAATCCATTCCACAGCTACAAAATACACATTTTTTCTTCAGCACATGGAAAGTTCTCTCGGATTGAGCATGCAGGTCATCAAACAAGTTTCAGCAAATTAAAATACAAGCAAGGCCAGCACCGTGGCTCAATAGGCTAATCCTCTGCCTTGTGGCGCTGGCACACCGGGTTCTAGTCCCGGTCAGGGCGCCGGATTCTGTCCCAGTTGCCCCTCTTTCAGGCTAGGTCTCTGCTGTGGCCCAGGAGTGCAGTGGAGGATGGCCCAAGTGCTTGGGCCCTGCACACCATGGGAGACCAGGAGAAGCACCTGGCTCCTGGCTTTGGATCAGCGCAATGCACCGGCCGCAGCACACCAGCCGCGGCGGCCATTGGAGGTTGAACCAACGGCAAAAGGAAGACCTTTCTCTCTGTCTCTCTCTCTGTCACTGTATAACTCTGCCTGTCAAAAAAAAAAAAAAAAAAATACAAGCAAATAATATTATGTATCTTTTTTGACCACAATGAAGATGAAATTAACAAAAAAAGAAATTTCAGAAAATAAGACAAATATATGGACATTGAAAAACATGCTCCTCGGGCTAGCACTGTGTCGTGGCAGGAAAGCCGCTGCCTGCAGTACCAGCATCTCATATTGGCACTGGTTCGAGTCCTGGCTACTCCATTTATGATCCAGCTCTCTGCTACGGCCTGGAGAAGCAGTACAGATGGCCCAAGTCCTTGGTCCTCTGCACCCATGTGGGAGACCTGGAAGAAGCTCCTGGCTCCTGCCTTAGGATCATTCAGCTCCAATAGTTGCGGCCATCTGGGAAATGAAAAAGTGGTTGAAGACCTATCTCTCTTTCTCTCTCTGCCTCTGCTTCTCTGTAACTTTGCCTTTCAAATAGACAAATAAATCTTTAAAAATAAAAAATACATAAACAACCTGAAACTACAACTCAAGGACCTAGAAAAACAAGAACAAACCAAATCCCAAATTAGAAGGAAATAAATAATAAAAATTTAGGAATAAACATAATTAAAATTTTAAAAATAATATCAAAGATTAGTGAAATGAAGAGCTGCTTTGTTGAAAAGAAAACATTGGGGATAGCACTATGGCGTAGCAAGTGAAGCTGCTGCCTGCAGTGCCAGCATCCCATACGGATGCTGGTTCAAGTCCTGGCTGCTCCGCTTTCAATCTAGCTCTCTGCTATGGCCTGGGAAAGCAGTAGAAGACGGCCCAAGTCCTTGAGCCCCTATACCCCATGGAGACCAGGAAAAAGCTCCTGGCTCCTAGCTTTGGACTGGCCCAGCTCTGGCCACTGCAGCCATTTGCGGAGTGAACCATTGGATAGAAGACATCACACTCTCTCTCTCTCTGTCTCTCTGTAACTCTGCTTGTCAAATAAATAAATCTTAAAAAAAAATTTTTTAAATTGTAAAAAGAAAAAAAAACAGGTCACTATGTAATGATCAAGGGACCAATTCAACATTATACAGCGATTATCAATTTATTAAATGCCAGATAAATTTTATAACACAAAAGTTAGACATAAAGGGAGACATAAGCTCCAATACAGTAACATTGGAAGACTTCACCCTACTTTCATCAGTAGAAAGATCATCCAGACAACAAAAATAATTATCTTGATACTATATTATAGATCAAACTGACCTGACACAGAACATTCAACAGCTGTAGGATACATTCTTTTCGTTACCACACTGAACATTCTCTAGAATAGGTTATATGTTAGGTCAGTCTCAATAAATTCAAAAAAACTAAAATTGTACCATACATCTCTTCTGACCATAATGTAATAAAATTGGAAATCAACAAAGAAACTCTAGAAATTATATTAATACATGGTAATTGAACAATATGCTTGTGAAGGAATAAAGAAGGGCATCACTGAAAAAATCAAGAGCAAAATTTAAAAATTCTTTAAAGTGAAAATGAAAGTACAACATACCAAAACTATGGAACACAGTAAAAGAAGTACTAAAACAGATGTTCATAACAGCAAGCAGCTACACTGAAAAACAGGAAGATAACAAATAACATAACAATGCATCTCAAAACACAAATAAACCAAACCCAAAGTTAACAGAAGGAAAGAAATTACAAAACTCAGAATAGAAATAAATGATACAGAAAGTAAAAGCTCAATATGAATATGAATGAACTGTTTTTAAAAAAGATAACATCAATAAATCCTTCACTACACTAACCAAGAAGAAAATAAAGACTCAAATAACTAAAATCAGAGATGAAAAGGAAGATATTACAGAAACACACACAAAAAATAGGGAATATTATGAATAATAATATGCCAGAACACTGGAAAATCTAGAAGAGATAATAAATTTTTAAATATACATAACTTACCAAAAGACACAGAACACATGAATGGGCCAATGACGAATGATACTGAACCACTATTAAAACTGCTTCCAACAGAGAAAGCCCAAGACCAGATAAGCCTTACTGAATTCTATAGACATCCAAGGAAGGACTAACACCAATTCTTCTCAAAATATTCCAAGATGTTAAAAAAGGAGAGAACCCTACCAAACACATTCTATAAGGCCAACATTAGCCTAATTCCAAAATCAGACATGGATACAACAACTTATAGATTAATATCCTTGATGAACACAGATGCAAAGATTCTCAACAAAATACTAGCAAATCAAATCTAGTAACATCAAAAAGTTCATTATAATCAAAAGAGATTTAATCCAGGAATGCAATGAATGAAAGATAAAAATCATATGATTATTTAAACAGATGCAGATTTGCATTTGATAAAATTCAATACCCACTTATCAAAACAATCCTGAACAAATGAGTTACAGGAGGAACATAATTCATTACAATAAACACTATATACAGCAAATCCACAGCCCACATCACATGAATAGGGAAGAGCTAAAAGAATCTCCTCTAAGATCTGGAACCAGATAAGGATATCCACTCTCACTGCTCTTATTCAATATAGTAATAGAAGTTTTAGCCACAGTCATTACAAGAGAAAGAAATAAAAGGAATGTATGGAGTCACAATATCCTTGTTTGCAGATGACATTATTCTGTATAAAGAAAACCCTAAGGCCAGCGCCGCGGCTCACTAGGCTAATCGTCCGCCTAGGGGCGCCGGCACACCGGGTTCTAGTCCTGGTCGGGGCACCGGATTCTGTCCCGGTTGCCCCTCTTCCAGGCCAGCCCTCTGCTGTGGCCAGGGAGTGCAGTGGAGGATGGCCCAGGTGCTTGGGCCCTGCACCCCATGGGAGACCAGGAAAAAGCACCTGGCTCCTGGCTCCTGCCATTGGATCAGCGCGGTGCGCCGGCCGCAGCACGCCGGCCGCGGCAGCCATTGGAGGGTGAACCAACAGCAAAAGGAAGACCTTTCTCTCTGTCTCTCTCTCTCACTGTCCACTCTGCCTGTCAAAAAAAAAAAAAAAAAATTAATAGAAAAAAAAGAAAACCCTAAAGATTCCATTAAAGAGTACTGGAATTGATAAATTCAGTAAAGTGACAAGGTACAAAATGAACTAGCTAAAAACAATCCCAGTCAAAATAGTAAAAAATTACATTGGAATAACTTTAACCAAGTTTGTAAAAGAGATCTGTAAGGGAAATTATAAAATAATGAAGAAACTTCAACTCTCCAAGACAAGAAAACACCTCCAATATTAATGGATTGTAATAACACTGTTAAAATGTCCATATCCCCCAAATGATTTACAGATTCAGTGAATTCCACATCAAAATAATCATGACATTCCTCACAGAAAAAACATCCTAAAGTTCATATGGAAGCACAAAGAACCCAGATTGCCAAAGCAATCTTGGATAACAACAGAGACGAAGGCATCACAATATCTGATTTCAACATACAGTATATAATTATTTTAACAAAAGCAGCATGGAACTGACTTTAAAGAACAGAAAGACCAATGAAACAGAATAGAGCCCAGAATGAATCCACACATCTATAGCCAACTGGTTTTCCATAAGGACGTCAAAAAAACACACTGCAGAAAGAAAATAAATGGGGAACGGCACTGTGGCACAGTGGGTTAGAGCCACGGCCTGCAGAGCTGGCATCCCATATAGGTGCCAGTTCAAGCCTTAGCTGCTCCACTTCCGATCCAGCTCCCTGCTGATGTGGCTGGGAAAGCAGCAGAGGTTGACCTAAGTCCTTGGGTCGACCTAAGTCCTGTACCCACACGGAAAACCCAGATGGAGCTCCTGACTTCGGCCTAGCCAAGCCCCAGCTGTTGCAGCCCTTTGGGAAGCGGACTAGCAGATGGAAGAACTCTCTCTTCTCTCTAACTCTGCCTTTCAAAACAAGTAAAATCAATCTAAAAAAAAAAAAAAAAAAAAAAAAAAAAAAAAACTACACCAAGATTAGAATGCAAAGAGGTTAATGAGAAAATGAAAAGAAACAGTGTGAGGAAAACAGGATAATCATATGCAGAACCTTAAACCTTGACCCTTTACTTAGGAATCTATTTTAAAAAAAACTCAAAACAGATCAAAGATCTAAACGTAAGACCTGAAATAAACTACTAAAAGAAAACACAGCAGCAACACCTTATTTTTTTTTTTTTTAGATTTTTATTTTATTTATTTGAAAGAGTTACAAAGAGAGGTAGAGCCAGAGAAAGAAAGAGAAACAGAGAGATCAATCTTCTATCCACTGGTTCACTCCCCAAATGACCGTGACGGCCAGAGCTGAGCTGATCCAAAGCCAGGAGCCAGGAGCTTCTTCCCAGTCTCCCATGTGGGTGCAGGGGCCCAAGGACTTAGGCCATCTTCTACTGCCTTCCCAGGCCATAGCAGAGAGCTGGATCGCAAAAGGAGCAGCTGGGACTCGAACCGGCGCCCATATGGGATGCCGGCACTGTAGGCTGCAGCTTTAACCTGCTACGCCACAGTGCCAGCCCCAGCAGCAACACTTTAAGATGTCAACAATGTTAACTATTTCTTGGATATGACCCAAAAAGCACAAGCAACAGTAACAATAGATAAATGAGATTAGATTACACTTAAAAAGTTTCTCTAACAGCAAAGGACACTACCAAAATAGTAAAGTGACAGCACACAGATAGGGAAAAAAATAGTTGCAAACTATTCATCTGGAAAAGGAATTACAGTTCAGAATATATAAGGAACTAAAAATAAAAACACCTCAACAACACAAAAACCAAATAGTTAAGAAATGGGCATATGATCTAGACATTTCTCAAAAAAAGAAAGACAAATGGTCAGAGAGAACAATGGGTTGGGGGCTACCAGGATGCAGAATCCAGGCCTCATCAGGAATGTTCTCCATCCTCAGTGAAGCGCCCATTGATCTGTGATGATGGAAAATCCCAGACCTTTCAGCAGTCACATGGAAAAGGAAGGACAAAACTGCCATTGTGAGGGTCCGGGGGGGCCTCAACAGATGAACACTTTCACTTTAATACTGTTAAATTCTGAAGACCTGAAGGTTACATTCAAAGTCAAAAAAAATAAAAGTGAAAAAAATAGCTGTTTCTATTTATTCTCATCCTGTTCAGGACATAGACAAAGTAGAGGAAGGGGCCTCAATATAAGATCTCAGTTAAAAAACTAGAGATTCCGTGATCTGTTATCAAGTGGTATCATATACGTGAAGCTACAGATTTCAGTGCGGCCTGGAAATCTTTAAATAAAAAATAAATATTTGACTAATGTAATAGAAATTACAGACCCAGAGATCCAAGAAGCTCAGCCTATAGATCACAACCTGCATAGCAAAGGATTAATGTTTCCCAAAGAAAAATCTGCCCTTTGCCCAGATCCTACGACTTTATCATTTAGCCACTGGAATGTCTTTTAAAGCTTTGGGACTTTGAGGCAAATGGACAGTCTATGCTTACAAGATGATATATCAGATAAAGGCAGCGTTTGCAGTGCCAGCATTCCGTATGGGTGCCAGTTCCAGTCTAGGCTGCTCCACTCCTGATTCAATTCTCTGCTACAGCCTGGGAAAGCAGTGGAAGATGGTCCAAGTCCTTGGGTCCCTGCAACTTTGTGGGAGAGCATGAAGAAATTCCAAGGTCCTTGGCTTCAGATCGGCGTAGTTCTGGCCATTGCAACCATTTGGGGGAATGAATCAGCAGATGGAAGAACTCTATCTGTTTCTGCTTCTGCCTCTCTGTAACTCTGCCTTTCAAATAAATAAATAAATCTTATCAAGAAAAAAATAATTTATGGTGCAAGCCTTCAGGCATATGTTACCAACTCAAACTCTGGATGGCAACAAGGGTGGGCAGTCTTATTTATGTGACTGAATCCCAGTCAAAATTCTGAACACAGGTTCCAATGAGATTCTATAGCTGCTATTATCCTGGGGGTATTTTAACCATTGTTGTTGGGAGAAACAGCAATGATGATATGGTAGAGGCCTTGGCCTTTTAATTAACCTTGTTTCTAACTGACATGATTAAATTTGTAGTAGAAGCCTTCCCAAGGTCAGAAGAATCTGGGACTAAAATGGGATTGTTACTATGTGTCTAAGAATGATTCAACTATGGTTACTATCTGCTTACATGTAACCACTTCAGGTTCTGCTTGCTAATATAGAGGAATAGTGTTAATCCTTGCCAAACAGCATATGGCTTAGTATGTATGTGAAAAAAAAAAAAATCATCAGTAACTAGGTTGCATGCTGTGCAGTATTGTGGCCATCATGTAACATTAGAATATCCAATCAAATGTACCCATGTAACCATATAAGGGAGATAAAAAGGCTAAAACCATACATAAGGAAATACCCTCCTTGTTCTGGGCTCAGGCTTTTGGATAAGAAGTTCCACCTGGGCCTTATGCTGGCATAAGTCCTTGGGCACCTGCACCCGTGTGAGAGACTGGAAAGAAGCTCCTAGCTCCTGGCTTTGGATCGGCACAGCTCCGGCCATTGCAGCCAACTGGAGAATGAACCAGTGGATGGAAGACCTCTCTCTCTGCCTCTCCTCTCTCTATGTAACTCTAACTTTCAAATAAATAAATAAATCTTTAAAAAAAAAATAGAGAAAAACTTCCCACTCCATCATCTATGTGAGCAGTGAAGACGGTGTTTAAGACTTTGGTACCAGCAAGTCTTCATGAGAATTTGTTATGCTGTCCTCTCAGGATCCACTAAGTCATGCAACATGTGTGACTATCCTTCAGCCACAGCATCAGAGAGACCAGAGACAAATTTCCAAATAACTTAAAAGACACTAAGGTCTTATAACCTGTCTATATCTATGTGTCAACTTTATCTTGTTTATGTCCAGTTCCCTGAAGCTGAATTTTACTTATTTCAACATTTTCATTTTAAAGCATAGGCCCTAAAAAGCTCTCACAGTAACAATGTAAAATAAAGTAAATGATATGCAGCCAAACAACTCACCAGGGACTTGTACATTTTTCGTTGTTCTTGGAAACACATGGAAAACTCTGGAAGCACAGCTGGGAGAGATGAATGGAGCATAATCATGAGAGAAGTGATATGGTGTGGTTCAAGACTCTCCTTCCCAAAACTCTATTCATAAGCTGCAAAAGACAAAATAAAAGCCTCCCTGTGGGATAAGTCTTTTATATCTCAAACTAAGGCAAAAACACCCCACTGGAGATATACAAAGGTCCACTACTTGATAAAAAATTACACATATAATTCTTGGGTAGATGGAAACATCTATTGCCTACTGATTAGCAACAATTTCTATCCCCCAAAGAAATAAATGAAGAATTTAAAACAAAGGAAGAAACACTATTCACTAAAATTAGTGTTAAAGAAATATACTTGGGCTGTATAAACAATCAATCTTTATTAATATAGGGATACCATACAGGAATCCATATGACTGCATCCAGTACAACACCTCTTCCCTTTGTATAACTCTTTTTCACTAAGACTGTACTTATTTTATTTGAGAGGTAGAGTTACAAATAGATGGAGGGAGAGACAGAGGAAAAGGTCTTCCATCCACTGGTCGACTCCCCAAGTGACTGCAACAGCCGAAGCCAGGCTGATCTAGAGTCAGGAGCCAGCAGCTTCTTCCAGGTCTTCCATGCAGGTGCAGGGACCCAAAGACTTGGCTCATCTTCCCCTGCCTTCCCAGACCACAAGCAGAGGGCTGGATGAAAGAGCAGCAGCCAGGACACAAACCAGTGCCCATAAGGTTTACCACGCCATAGCGCCGGTTCCCCTTTTATATTACTTAAATTTTATGAAAAGCATGCTGCTTGGGACCCGTGCCGTGGCCTAGTGGGTAAAGCCGTCTCCTGCAGTGCCGGAATTCTATGTGGGTGCTGGTTTGAGTCCCAGCTGCTCCACTTCTGATCCAGCTCTCTGCTATGGCCTGGGAAAGCAACAGAAGATGGCTCAAGTCCTTGGGCCCCTGCACCCAGAGGAAAACTCCTGGCTCCTAGCTTAGGATCAGCACAGCTCCGGCCATTGTGGCCATCTGGGGAGTGAACCACCGGATGGCAGACCCCTCTCTCTATCTCTCTCTCTGTCTCTGACTCTCTGTAACTCTGCCTTTCAAATAAACGAATCTTTAAAAAAAAAAAAAAAAAGCGTGCTGCAACCTGTTTTCCACATTTATAGAGGAAGAAATATATGCATGTGTATTTCTTTAGGTACACTGTTCCATTACTATCTCAATGACACATCTTCCTGTACCCAAAGTGCTCACATAATGGCCTCTTACAATGACATGAGCTTTGCTATTCGACTTGCTTCTGTCAATTAGACATTAGACCTATGTTTGGTGCCTGCCTTCTTGGACACATAGTGTGAAAAAGCCTGGGTTCACCTTGCTGGCACAACAATCTGTAGAAACTGCCAGACCCAGGAGCAAAGCCATCTTAAATTAACCAGCTTCAGTCATAGCACCAGAAGACTAAAGCTTCATTTATGATCCAGACTGCAACAGCACAGAGACTATCCAGCTGAACCCAACCCAAAACGTGGATCCAGAGAGCTACAATTAAAGCCGGCGCCGTGGCTCACTAGGCTAATCCTCCACCTTGCGGCGCCGGCACACCAGGTTCTAGTCCCGGTCGGGGCGCCGGATTCTGTCCTGGTTGCCCCTCTTCCAGGCCAGCTCTCTGCTGTGGCCAGGGAGTGCAGTGGAGGATGGCCCAAGTACTTGGGCCCTGCACACCATGGGAGACCAGGATAAGTACCTGGCTCCTGCTATCGGATCAGCGCGGTGCACTGGCCGCAGCGCGCTGGCCGCGGCGGCCATTGGACGGTGAACCAACGGCAAAAAGGAAGACCTTCTCTCTGTCTCTCTCTCTCTCTCACTGTCCACTCTGCCTGTCAAAAAATTAAAAAAAAAAAAAAAAAAAAACGGACTTTCTTTGGTCAGTAGTCTGAGTTGGTTCATTATACAGCAAATGCTAACTGGCACATCTAATCACCCAACACCAGACATATTTCAACAAAAACATGAATAAGAGAAATTCTTAAATTACAGGTCAAAGACAAGCAAGTGAACTTCACAACCACAGGTACAAGTACTGAAAATCACAATGCATGTCAACTGAGGGGACTTCAGTGAGATTGCTGGCACTAGTAGACATCACGTGAATCACAGCAGGCAACTGTTTACACACTAGCAGACTGTTGTAAGTTTACTTAAACACTGATAATAAAATCCCTGTTTAAAACATAAAATCTGTTACTTTTAAGAGGGCATTGTACTTACAGCTGATAAAAATGGCTCAGATCAGAAGTGTGACGCAGCCTAATGTTCCCTTTCAAATAATGTGAAATAGCCACATATGATTTTCCTGCAAGTGATTTTCAAGGACTGGTTAAAGAAACTAACTTAGAAACAGTTCTGTAATTAACCCTCTTAGGCCAGAAATCCACAGAAAATTAGTGACTGGGAGTAAAAAAGGAATAGGCATTTTTAAGGCAAGGTATTATAAAGCCATATTTACGCTAAATGAATTATGTTTCACGATAATAATCTCAAAAGCAAAACCAAAATACATAACACTAGCTAAAAAATCAGAATGCCTAGCATCTACAAAACATGCACTTCTGGGCAACTTACATCTTCTCAAATTCAAATTTTTACATCTCAAAAGGCAAAAGACCCTGGCAAGCTTTTCTTGAATTACCAGGAGAACAGTCAGGAAAGAGAACATTAGTAGTGTACCTCAAGAAGCCAAATTTCGTGGCAGACTAGGTTTGAGAAAACCCAGGTTCTGGACACAATGAGGGAAGGCTGAATGAACGGAAGTGTGTTAAACACAGTAGAGAGATCCTCTCAGGTGTGACAGGGCATCCCTCCGCTCCACAACACCCCTTCGCTAAGTCACATTTCCTAGGTCCTTGCCTATTCTGTTTAATCAACCTCATCTCTCCCTTCTGAAAACTGGTCCAAATCCTTCCATATCAACGTCTTATCCTGGCTGAACTACGATCAGCCAAATGGTGTGCACTCCAGAGACTAGGATTAATAACTGCGTGCGCCAAGAAAAGCTAGGATCTCCACCTTCCTGTGGGGCTCTTCTGCCTCTGCTCTGAAGCAAGCGAGTGTTCAGGGGTGGTCTTCTACGTACGGAGTGAGCTAACTCTGTCACATCTCCTTGATTCCGAATAAAACGGGACCAACATCCAGTACTCCACTCTCCCCCTTGGGACTTACTGTCCCTGGAAAACAGGTATGGCCGAAACGTCTATAAACTCAAACGAGGGGCGCCAGGCAGGCTACACCAAGCACCAGAAACTTCCCAGACACCACTACCACATGATGAGACCCGGCATGCAGCACACAAGTCTCTCTGGGAGTATGCGGGGGACAGGTCACTGACACTATCGTGCCCGCCTTAGAAATGCACACGCAGCGGCAAAGCTGGAACGCGCACTCTCGCCGCCGGCCAGCCTTCCCGCCCATCCCCATCCCCATCCCCACCGAACACCGCTTTCCGGCGTTTCCGCACTTCTGGAAGAGCGCACCCGACCTCCCGTCGGCACTCTCCAGACAAAACAATCGCCGACAGCGGCGCCCCAGGGGCCTCTCCCAGAGCGCCCCACCTGTGAATCCCACCGCCGTCGGTCAGGTACCGCCGCCTGAAACGCCCCCTGACGTTTCTCCTCCCATAAACCTCCCATTAGGGCCTGCGGGGGCTCCCGTTTCACTCTCACACCCACCTCCAGCCACACAGGATATAGCCCCAGAACCGCCGAGCAGCTTAAGAAACCAGAGGAATTTCCTTGCGGAAGATGGCGGGAGTGGGCGGGGAGGCACATGCGCAGAAGGAACCCGGAAGATCCTTTCCGTGGCCCTGTGCTGATGACGTAATTGAAGGAGACTACATTTCCCACAGGGCTCTGCGCCAGTTTGTCAGCCTGCTGGAAAGGACGAATTCTGTGCTTTCCTAGCGCGCATTACCTTGTAAGGAGAACTGGAGATGCAGGATCGTCATCCAAGTGGGGAGATGTGGAGTTCATTACTAACTCCGGTTCTCACTATCTGGGACTTTGTGGGAAAGACGGGGAAATGAGTGAATTATAATAATAACATTTTTATGTTTTTATCAGGTATTGCTGTTCTTGATTCTTTTTTAAACAGCCTAAAACATGAAGAAAATCAAATCTCAATTTTTTTTTACTTTAGTTAACTAAGAAATTTGTACGGTAACCCTCCTTAAACTCATTAAGACACATTTGTTTTCACTCACTAATCTATAATTTGTGAGTCTTTAATAGGTTACATTACACAGTTGGGAAAACTGCTCTTAGTATATATAGTGAAATAAAATATAGCTTCGTAGTGAGGTGCACACCATAATCTTTATGGCCATTTACTCTTTCAAGTGTCTGATAATTATTCTCTGAGAAGCCCCAAGTTCCATGTTCCATTTACCTAATCTTCAGCTATTTGGTTTTGGAGGATTTGGGGGGGGGGGGGGGCGGGGAGAGGAAGGGAGAAGGAGAGAGAGAGAATCGGAGATTTGGCTTTCGTTCTTTGGTTTATACAACAAACGAAGCAAGGACCTCTCTATAGTAATTTCTCAGAACTTCCACTAACACAGAAGTAAACATGTAAATGTTCACCTTGAGTGATTAAGATTCTATGTAGTCTTGGGTGTTGGACTTGAGAGTGAAGTTTGAAGTGGGTGGAAGGGGTTTATGTAACAGACTCAACTCTTGCCCAAGACTGATCCCTGCTTTTCTCTTTCTCTAATGTGTGTCCTGCCTTGTTCATATATCTGTAGCTTCTCTGACCCCTCAGTTGCCTCTCCCTGATTCTATTCTTCAGATCCAGAAAACTAAATCTTGTTCTTCTCAGAGTGCACTTGCCTTGGACTCTGGAATGCCTAGCTCCCTTCCTCAGAGTTCTGGACCTTTCCTTCCTTTCTTAAACACCTATTGGTATGATATATATTTTTTTAATTTATTTATTTATTTGAAAGGCAGAGTAACAGAGAAGCAGAGAGAGAGAGAGAGAGGTCTTTCATCCGCTGGTTCACTCCCCAGATGGCCACAATGGCTGGAGCTAAGCCCATCCGAAGGCAGGAGCCAGGAACTTCTTCCAAGTCTCCTACGTGGGTGCAGGGGCCCAAGGACCTGGACCATCTTCTTTCCCAGGCCATAGTAGAGAGCTGGATATGAAGTTGAGCAGCCGGGTCTTGAACCTGCGCCCACATGGGAGCACTGCAGGCGGCAGCTTTACCTACTACACCACAGCACTGGCCCGGTATGATAACTTGAGTTCCTTTAACTTCAGGGTGATTGGCATGCAATGGCTGGAGGAATCAGTGCCTGATATTCCACTCTCTAGCATATGGATTGTCATTCTTGCTTTCTAGGCCTAAGTCATCTAGCCCTTAAAAATACAGATACAATAAATACACATTTGGTTGTGTCAGTCTGATCCCAGGGACTGAGCTATGATAATATAAAGGCCAGAAATGCAATTCCTTTCCTCCCTAAGTAAAGTTCTCAGAATCGAGAGGAGGCTCAGGGTGGATACCTATGTATTTCTAACACTAGCCATATGCTGTCTTCATTATGGTTAAGATTTACATTTATTTTGTTAAAATTCTTTCTATGTATTTGATTTTGATGTTATTGTAACTGAAATAATTTCTTTAACTTCATTTTATGGTTTAATCGTTTCTTGTATGTGGAAACAATCAATTTTTGTATTGGATCTTGTATCCCAACACTTTCCTTAATGTGTTTATTGGTCCTAGTATGTGCAAAGGGATCCATTATTATTTTCTATACATAAGATCATGTCTTCTCTGAAAGAAAGATCATTACATTTTTTCCTTTCCTATATTAATGCTTATCAATTTCTGTTGTCCATTTGTACAGACTAAACCTCAAGAACAATGATGGGTAGATGTGGTTGAAGTGGACCTATTAATAATATATTATTTATGCAACTATACAGGCTTTAACTGTAGTATGATGTTAGCTGTGAGTTTTTCATATTCCCTTCATCAATTTGGGGAAGTCTCATTCTATTCCTACTTTGTTTAATGTTATCATAAAAAGTATACTTGGTTTTTCAATTTCATTTTCTGCATGTATTAATGTGGGCTCATACTGGTTTATTTACTGTATTGGTGTATCAGATTGTTCAGACTTTTGACTAAACTTGCCTTTCTGGGATAAATCCAACATGGATATAATTATTTTTACATATTGTCAGATTCTGTTTGCTTATAGTTTTTTTATAAGATTTATTTTATTCATTTAAAAGACAGAGTTACAGAGAGAGGTAGATACAGAGAGAGAGAGCTCTTCCATCTGCTGGTTCATTCTCCATATAGATGCAATGGCCAGAGCCAGGAGCTTCCTCCAAATTTCCCACATGGGTGCAGGGGCCCAAAGACTCGGGCCATCTTCTACTGCTTTCCCAGGCCACAGCAGAGAGCTGGATCACAAGAGGAGCAGCTAGGACTAGAACCGGCGCCCACATGGGATGTCGGTGCTTCAGGCCAGGGCTTTAACCTGCTGTACCACAGCGCCAGCCCCTGCTTATAAAGTATGCTGCATCTACATGTACAAGTTGCAATGTCTGAATTATTTTCTTTATCTTTGTATATTTTTGGCATCATAGTACTACTGCCTCATAGAATCAGTTGGGAAATATCTGAGTGTCTTCCACACCAATTGTAACATTTTATATTTCTAGTAACAATGAATTAGGGTCTTAATTTCTCCACATTCTCAATTATTCTTGTTCTTTTCTTTATAAAAGGAATCAATAGCTACAGTAATGAGTATGAAGTGACATCTTAATGTGATTATAATCTAATTGCTAGTGATGTTGAAAATCTCTTTATGTACTTATTGGTCATTTCTGTATTATATTTAAAGAAATATTTATTGAAGTTCTTGACCACTTAATTGGGTTGGGTTTTTTTTTTTTTTTTTGCATTGGAGTTTTTAATTGTGATTTGGATATCAGTATTTAAATAAGAAATGCAAATATTTTCTTCTTTTCTGTGGACTGTATTTTTATTCTGTTGATAAGCACAAAAGCTCATAAGTTTAATGTATTTTTTCTTTTGTTCCCTGTGTTTTTGGTGTATGAAAGAAATTACTGCAAAATCCAGTGTGGTGCAGTTTCTCCCTATGTTTTCTTTGTAACTTAACTGCTTAAATTCATGATCATAGCTTGAGACATTAAGATAATGAGGTATGTTTTAGTCACTTTTTTGAAACCCAATATTTTATATAAACATAAAAATGTCTCATTTAAAATCCATATATTATCTCTTGCCTGTACCTTAGTCCCTTTGGGTTGCTATGATAAAATGCCATAAACTGGGTGGTTTATTTAAAAAAAAATTTCTCTGTTCTTTGGAAATCTAATATCAAAAGATCCTAGTAGTTTCAATATCTGGTAAGGACCGTCTTCTTTCTATTACTTTCCATGACTGAATGGATGAATAAGCTCCCTCATATCATTTTTTATTATTATATGAGTACTAATCTCATTCACAAGAGCTCTTCCCTCATAACGTCGCACATTCCAAAGGCCCCAGGTCCAAATATCACATTGGGAATGAAGTTCTAACACATGAATTCTGTGGGGACACAAATCTTCAGACCACAAGTCTCTTACAATATTTGTATACTGTGCAACTTTCTTTAGTGCTCATGGCTCATGAGTAAGGAGTTGGGCAATGGGTTTGAAAATGCTGTTTACTCTGGCATAGGTCTCCTAGGATTTTAACAGTGCTCCAATATGTCATCTTCTTCTGGCTAAGCAGGTTACTAAGGTGAGTCCACATCAAGGAGATTCATTTCCATATCAAAACTAGAAGTAGGAGAAAAAACTGTGGTCATCACACACCTACAACAAGTGTTGTTACAATATATCTGTTCAAAATCTATCGCAATTTCCTTGCTGATTTCTTTTTTGATTCTTTTGTTGATGAGTAGTATATTAATTAACTTTAAAATATTTTAAGCTCAGGGCTGGCACTGTGGTGCAGTGGGTTAACACCCTTGCCTGAAGCTCCAGCATCCCATTTGGGCACTGGTTCTAGTCCCAGCTGCTCCTCTTCGGATCCAGCTCTCTGCTGTGGCCTGGGAAAGCAGTGGAAGATGGCCCAAGTCCTTGGGCCCCTGCACCCATGTAGGAGACCCAGAAGAAGCTCCTGGCTCCTGGCTTTGGATCGGTGCAGCTCTAGCCATTGCAGCCATCTGGGGAGTGAACCAGTGGATGAAAGACCTCTCTCTCTCTCTCTCTCTCTCTCTCTCTCTCTCTCTCTCTCAAAGAACCAAAGTGACTCCACTTTAAAACAAACAAACAAAAAAAGCAGCCTCCGTTTCCCATAGCGGACCCGAGTCCTTGTAAAAGCAGGCATTCAGACATTCTGGAAATGTCAAAGCTTACCAGGGACAGCTAGTTCAGCAGACCAAGGACAGCACAGTAGAGATTGATGAACAAAGTAACTCCCTGCGCCCAAAGCTTCCTGCTGTAAGCCCCCGCTGTAACTCCCTGTACCCAAAGCTTCCATGCTGTATGTAACTCTTTTTTTTGCTAATGTAGCCCTTTTTTCCTTTAAAAACTCTCCCAAACAAAGACTGGGGCCTCACTCCTTCCTCCGCTGTGCCGGTTGGTTGAATGGGGTCCCTGTCACAGCTTGTACTCCTGAATAAACCTTGCTTTTGCGGTTCGGTGTGATCGACTCTCTGGGGGTCTCTGCGGTGATCTAACGGCCTGGGCACAACACTCTGCCTCTCCTCTCTCTATGTAACTCTGACTTTCAAATAAATGAATAAATCTTTAAAAAAATAAAATATTTTAAGCTCTCCTGGGTTTCTTTTTGCTCTATAAAATTTCATGAAATTTTGTAGAATTTCTTTTATTCACCAAAGCTAACAGCATTAATTTCTGTACTGTTCCTAGATAAGCCAAAAAACACTTCTTTGTGGATGTTTTCCAGGTTTTGCTTATAAATCAAGACACAGCAGTAGATAGAATCACGGAAAAAAAATGGAAGGAAATAGACATATTAGCCATCAGTAGCTCTATCTCTGATTCTATTCTGACCATGAAACAAAACCATTTAACACATACTTGTAAAAATCTTATGAATATATGGCTAAACACAGGAACATAAACAGTAACAACTAGTGACAGGCTCTTCCATTAAGCCTTCAGTTGTAATTTATTCCTTTAAGTTCACTTAAGGACACAATTTATACTAAAATAATTATTTGGTGAGCTCAGAAACTTTTCTCTCTGTAACTATTTTATGTGTAGTACCTTTTTTTTTTTTTAACATACTTAGAACTCCTACTGATCTGAAGGCTTCATTGTGACATTTTATAGAATGCATTCCTCACACACACCTTCAAAATTTATTTATTAAAAAATTGGTGTCATTACTTGAGAACTGGATCCTCAGTTATAATAAATATTACTTCTAAAATCACTTAACTGAAAGAATTGCAGAGTTGTACTATCAGAGACACAGAAGTGAAATGTAGCACTCTGAATGCAATCTTCTGGAAGAACAGACAGGCCTTCTAAGTATGAGAGTTAGGTTAGGGTTCCCTGAAATACACAGATTATCAGTGGCTGATATACAAGCAAATGTATTCATTGACTAATGCCAGATATAAAGGAAAGCTTATTTTAAGAGTCTTGGGTACTTTCAGTTGTTTCTTTGTCATCTGTAGTAAACTCTTTGTTGTATAGAGTTTGATAGATGTTTCTACCATTAAATCCATATCACGTTTTATTTTTATCTGAACGACCTGTTATTGGAACATGTAACAACCCCTGAACTAAGAAGGAATCCTGAGACAAAAAAAGGATGCTCCACCATGTAAGAATAAAAGAATGTATTGGAGCAACTTAATTTAGGATTCCAGGTGGGTAGATATGTTGCAGGCATAGCCAGAGCAAGACCTTTCTAAATGGCAGTAGGGGCCTCATTACATACTTGAGAGCTTGTTTGGAGGTTCTAGCAGGGGAGCGCAGCTATACCCTGGACTGAAAACTGGTCCTCCCCTAGTGGGGAAGGTCGTCCTCTTCGACCGAGCACGCAGCTTCGGGAGGGACGCACTTGGAGCGGTGAGAGAGGAAGCAGACACAGGCTAGGCAGCCAGATCAGCCAAATCAACCCTGGCGATTAAAGGGGTGACAGATGTCGCAGCCGGAACGCCCTCACAACCAACACACTTCTACAAATCATAAAAGAACATGGGGATGAAATGTTTGTAACAGTGTTCCTCTATTATTCATTAGGAATAGCTATTCTGGCATCCTGCTGCGCTGTATACCTTAGCAGAAAGTCTTGTAACTTAAATTGTGTGACTGAGAATGGTGCCGGTTAAGTTACCAGGTGTTGGTGTACTTGTAAGAAATGGAAGACTCAATATGACTTCACTATGGTCTGTTGTATAGAGTTTGTATATATGTTGTATAGAGTTTGACAGATGTTTCTCCACCTTGACATATGGAGGCTAGTACAATCTTATCTATCATTCTTCCCTTGAAGGCCTTAGAGCCATACACTGAGAGGTGGTCCAAAAGCCAATCTTACAGTAACAAAAAAATTCATAAATTATTAATAATATAGCCAGGAATAAATACCAGAAAGAGGTACAATGCCTTGTTTTTCTGACATATTAGAACTAAGAGGAAAAATAGTTCACAAAAATGAGATAATCTGATATGTTGTGAAACTGAATCTCTATGTGTTACTCTTACGTTCTCATGCACCTCCCTCATCTACAAGGTGCATGAGCCTGTGAGGGACTCTCAATAGTGTCTAGGTGGCATAGCATGAGGCCATTCACCCAGCTTGTCAGCAGAGTCCATAATAGAGGCACATGCAAGGAAAGAGATAAATTTTAACTATGTAAATTATAGTAACGATAAGTTTCTAAAAACCAAAAGTCTTAGTAGATAGAGCAGTAAATAAATAAATAACACATTAAGACACCACTACAGATGAAAATGTAAATGTTCACTAGAGACTTAATAATGGCAAATCACATAGTGGCCAACAGGACAGGGTCCACCAGTGGTTTCTAAGATTAATGGCATCATGGTATGCTAGACAAAGGCCACTTGTAGTTCTCTAAGGAATTCCTTCAGCCTGCTCAGTGCACAGGTCATGTTCATAGGAAGAGAGTCCAACAGGACAGATGGGGATCAATTTAGGGGCCCAGAGTCTCTTCACACTATGGCAAGAAATACCCACGCTATGCTCAAACAACAAACCACCTAAGTCTCCATTAACTTGTCCCAGAGTAAACTCTGTCCATCAAATCTGACAACACAACAATTTGGATGCCCAGTGCAAACAGACAGTATCTGAGGCTGGTGCCAAAGTCCCTGTGAGTGCTCCTAAGAGGCCAGCCACATAGAAAGTTAAATTTATTAATGTTTCCTAAGAACTTTAGTCCAACTTGCCAACATGCATTTGCCAAATAGGGCCTGTATCTGTTGTCTTATCAAGCCTGCTTTTTTTTAAGTCTACCAACTCTGTTGTCTGAGAGTTAAAGAGCTAATCAAAGTACCACAACAAGTATTTGACTGCAATCTTGTACAACACACCTGTAAAGTGGATATCTGTTTGTGCCAGTGCTGCCACAAACCCCATGAACATCCTTTAGGATAATTAGTCACATATAATATACAATTAATATCTGGCATCAAGACTCCCAATGTCAAACTATCCCTATTTGCAGATGACATGATTCTGTACATAGGGGATCCAAAACACTCCACTGACACACTATTGGAGTTCATAAGAGTTTGGTAAAGTGACAAGATACAAAATTAACACACAAAAATCAATAGCCTTTTATACACAGACAATGCCATGGCTGGGAAAGAACTTCTAAGATCAAGCCCATTCACAATAGCTACAAAAAAATTAAATACCTTGGAATAAATTCAACTAAGCATGTCAAAGATCTCTATGATGAAATTACAAAACATTAAAGAAATAGAAGACAGCACAAAAAATGGAAAATCTTCATGTTCATGGATTGGAAGAATCAATATCATCCATACTACTGAAAGCAATATACAGATTCAGTCAAAATACCAAGGACATTCTTCACAGATCTAGAAAAAAAGAGGCTAAAATTCATATGGACGAATACTATGTCAAATACTATCCCAAAGACAAATCCTATCTTTTGCAATAAAATAGATGCAACTGGAAACCATTATACTTAATGACATAAGCCAGTTCCAAAAAGACAAATACCATATGTTCTCCCTGATTTGTGGTAACTAATAGAGTACCTAAAAGTAATCTATAGAAGTGAAATTGACACTTTAAGATGCTATGATTTTCCCTTGGCAACTCATGACAAGAGCCTAGGGAGATTACTGATGCCATAAACAAGAGTGTCAATTTGTTAAGTCAACAACAGGAGTCACTGTGCACTTACTCCTCATATAGGATCTCTGTCCTTAATGTGCTGTACATTGTGATTTAATGCTATAACTAATACTCAGACAGTATTTTACACTTTGTGTTTCTGTGTGGGTGCGAACTGTTGAGATATTTACTTAATATATGCTAAATTGATCTTCTGTATATAAAGATAATTGAAAATGAATCCTAATATGAATGGAAGAGGAGAGGGAGCAGGAGAGGGGAGAGTTGCGGGTGGGAGAGAATTTATGGGGGGGGAAAGCCATTGTAATCCATAAGCTGTACTTTGGAAATTTATATTCATTAAATAAAAGTTAAAAAAAAGAGATGCTATGATTTTCAACAGCCCTTGTCTCAACTGTTGAGGAATAGTATTTTTTTTCTTTTCATAATATTTTTTGAATTCTTTACCTAGTGTAGGGTTAATCTTATATGCATAAATTTAATTGAAAATAGATAGTTATAAAGAGGAGGGTAGGTTGGGAAGAATTACTATGTCCAAAATTTGTATATATGTAATTCATGAAGTTTGTATATCTTAAATACAAGTGTTCTGGGTAAAAACAAACAAAAAAAAGCACTATTAGCAGGAGAAAAGAAGAATGCAATTGGAAAATTGTTTCTCTCAGTTTAAATATCAAGGAGGCTAGAAATCAGAAAAGTAGTTGTGCTTCTGCTGCAACTGGCCTTTAACTTAAGGTTCCAGCCAGTAACTAGTAGAGACAACCTAGGTATAGTTGCTACAAACTGTACTATATCCAAAAATATACCAATCATAAGAGGCTATATGGAGGGGACAGCGCTGCGGCTCAATAGGCTATTCCTCCGCCTTATGGTGCCGGCACACTGGGTTCTAGTCCCGGTCAGGGTGCCGGATTCTGTCCTGGTTGCCCCTCTTCCAGGCCAGCTCTCTGCTGTGGCCCAGGAGTGCAGTGGAGGATGGCCCAAGTGCTTGGGCCCCGCACCTGCACGGGAGATCAGGAGAAGCACCTGGCTCCTGGCTTCTGATCAGCGCAGTGCCGGCCCGAGCAGCCATTGGAGGGTGAACCAACAGTAAAAGGAAGACCTTTCTGTCTCTCTGTCTCTCTCTCTCTCACTATCCATTCTGCCTGTCAAAAAAAAAAAAAAAAAAAAAAAAAGAGGCCATATAGAACCATTGAGAAAATATGCTTTACATAAAGTAGAAAAAGAACTAACTCCACAGAAAAATCCCACAAATATTATTAGATGGTACCAAAGGTTTTCTAAACTGATTTTATCAATTAACATTTAATCAGCAATGAGTTATAGTTCATGTGGCTCCATATGTTTCTTATAAAACTATCTTTAGCTACAAATGCAATTCCAATATTACATTTTTCCAAAAATATCTAATTTACATATTTTGAAATTATATATAGTTGTTATCTCATGAAGTTCATGATTATAATATTTATCTGAAGGTTTTTTAGATGTTCTTCATATATAATCTCATCTTTTATAAATAATTATTTGTTTTTACTTCTCCCTTTTAAGTTTTTAACATTTATTGTTTTCCTCATGTCTGTCTTATGGTGAAAGGAAAACTATATATGTTGTACAATATACCTCTTTAAATTTTTTTAAAGATTTATTTTATTTATTTAAAAGACAGAGTTACAGAGAGAGGTAGAGCCAGAGAGAGAGGTCTTCCAACCACTGGTTCACTCCCCAAATTACAGCAACAGCCAGAGCTGAGCTGATCCAAAGCCAGGAGCCAGGAGCTTCTTCCGGGTTTCCCACTCGGGTACAGAGGCCCAAGTACTTGGACCATCTTCCACTGCTTTCCCAGGTCATAACAGAGAGCTGGATAAGAAGTGGAGTAGCCGGGACTCGGGTGCCGGCACTGCAGACCAGGGCTTTAACCCACTGTGCCACAGTGCCGGCCCCCAATGTATCTTGATTATAGACACGTGTATATAAATATTATGACATGATTAAAGCAAGCTAGTGACATGTTAAAAAAATCTGAATATAGACCTACCATATGACCCTGGTAATTCCACTCCTGGGAATTTACCCTAATAAAGAGAAATCAGATATGAAAGAGTGATCTGTATCTCCATGTTTATTGCAGATCAATTCACAATAGCTAAGATATGGGATCAACCTAGATGTCCATAAACTGATGATGGGATAAATAAATTATGGTATATACACACTATGGAATACTACTCAGCTATAAGAATGAATGAAAACCTGTCTTTTGCAACAAACATGGGTGCAACTGGAAACTGTTATACCTAAGTGTAATGTCTTTTCACTAAATTCACTAATGAAATTAGCTAATTCCCAAAAGACAAATACCATTTGTTCGCCCTGATCAGTGGTAACTAATAAGAGTGCCTAAAAATTAATCTATAGAAGTGAAATAAACACTTTGAGATGTGATTATTTTTAACAGCCCTTGTCTCAACTGTTGAGGAACAGTGGTTTTTTTCTTTTTCTTCCATACTATTTGTTGAACACTTAGTGTGGGGTTAATATTATGAGTATTAAGTTAACTGAAAGTCGATTTTTGTAAAAAAAAAAAAAAAAAGCATGGGAATAGGAGAAATAGGATAGGAGAGGGAGGAGGAAGCAGTACAGGAGTATGGGTGGGTGGTAGGGTAGGGTGGAAAGTATCATTATATTCCTGAATCCGCATACATGAAATTCGTACACCTTAAATAAAAATTTTTTAAATAAGAAGTATAATACAGGAGCATGTAGATTCCAAACACAGAGCAAACACAAGAAACGATAATGCTAATTACCTGATTTGATCAGTTATGCTGATTAATGTTGTCTATATGAATTGAAATATTTCACTGAACCCCACAAGATATGCAAGCATTACCTGTTAAAAACTTTTGATAAATGAAACAACTCTTGCCCTAATAGACTTAAATCCATGATCTCAAAGTGTATCACATTATGTTATTTGTTCAAACATTAAATAGATTGACAGATAAATAATTGATTTGCTTATTAGTAAAAATAAAACTTTCTCTTAACTATAATTCTTACATTTCTGAAACGAGCTTTTAAAAATGTATCACTAGATACAGAAAATCTCCGGGCCCAGACGCTTAGATCTGACGATGCAGTAAACTGTTTGGTCCAGCTGCTCCATCTTGTAGGTGAATTACAGAGGTTTAAACCCAGCAGTCCTGGCTGAAAGCAGATATGTATGACACCAGGAGACGGCACTAGCTTACAATTCAGGCGAGCAAGAACCGGAGTCACATAATTACCAGTCTTTTTTTTTTTTTAAGATGTATTTATTTATTTGAAAGGCAGAGTTACCCAGAGAGAGAAAGAGAAAGAGAAAGAGAGAGAGAGAGAGAGAGAGAGAGAGAGGTCTTCCATTTGCTGGTTCACTCCCCAGATGGTCACAACAGTGGAGCTGTGCAAATCCGAAGCCAGGATCCAGGAGCTTCCTCCAGGTCTCTCACGTGGGTACAGGAGCCCAAGGACTTGGGCCATCTTCTACTGCTTTCCCAGGCCATAGCAGAGAGCTTGATCGGAAGTGGAGCAGCCGGGACTTGAACTGACTCCCATGTGGGATGCCGGCACTGCAGGCGGCAGCCTCACCCACTACCCACAGTGCCGGCCCAGCCAGTCTTTTTCTTTAAAATATTTATTTTATTCATATGAATGGCAGAGTTACTGAGAAGGAGAGCCAGAGAGAGAGAGAAAGAGAGAGAGAGAGAGAAATTTTTCATCTGCTGGTTTACTCCCCAAGTGGCTATAACAACTGGACTGGTCAAGGCCAAAGCCAGGAGCCAGGAGATTCTTCCGGGTCTCCCATATGGATGCAGGATCCCAAGGACTTTGGGCCATCCTCTGCTGCTTTCCCAGGTGCATTAGCAGAGAGCAGGATCAGAAGTGGAACATCTGGGATTCGAACAGGCACCCATATGAGATGCCAGTGTTGCAGGTCATGTCTTTAACCCACCAGAGTGCTGGCCCTTCAAGTCTTAATACATGATGGGGAGCAGCTTTAATTAATGTAGAATAGGTAGGAACCAGTGGATCTCTTGATAAATGTTCATTTTCTTCTCTCTTTCACCATAAACAAGTGCCTGATATAAAGCAAAATTACATGGGGATGTTGGATCACATACGAGTCTTTTTATGACAGTATTTGCCAAAGCACTGCAGGATGAAAAGACACACTTAAAAATATAAATATTCATCTCAGGATAAATTGCTGCCCATTCCAGATAGAAGATGCCTGATGTTATCAAGTTGCCACCAAGTGATGTTCTCAAAGATTAACAGTGTAAAGAGCGTATAATTGACTTCGAAAAGTGAGGCCGACCTTATCTTTAGTCTCTTAGTTTTGAAGATAAAATCAGGCATGGGTATTGAAAACTTGAGATGAATCATGATTTTCAATGGCTGCAGTTTATACTAAGATTTCCTGGCCGGTGCCGCGGCTCACTAGGCTAATCTTCTGCCTGCGGTGCCGGTACTCTGGGTTTTAGTCCTGGTTGCTCCTCCTCCAGTCCAGCTCTCTGCTGTGGCCCGGGAGTGCAGTGGAGGATGGCCCAGGTCCTTGGGCCCTGCACCCACATGGGAGACCAGGAGGAAGCACCTGGCTCCTGGCTTCGGATTGGCGCAGCACGCCGGCTGTAGCAGCCATTTGGGGGGTGAACCAATTGAAGGAAGACCTTTTTCTCTGTCTCTCACTGTCTAACTCTGCCTGTCAAAAAAAAATTTCCTGACTTCATCTTGATGTTTTTGGTTCTTTGGTTAACCCATCTTCTTGATGTCTGCTCATCTGTAATCTACTGCTAGTGTCATCAATCCATGTGAGTCACGGGGCCCCAGTTGCTGTCAGACCTGGAGCCTGATACTGTCTATCTAAACTGCTTATTTTTAAAAACATTTATTTATTTATTTATTTATTTATTTATTTATTTATTTTAAATGCAGAGCAATGGAGAGATAGAGAGAGAGGAAAAGGGAGAAGGAGAGAGAGCCAGTGAGAGAGAGAGAGATTTTTCCACTTGCTGGTTCACTCTGCAAATGCTTGAAACAGCCAAAACTAGGCCAGGTTGGCACTTGGAACCCAGAATCCAATCACCTGTGTTTCTCATGTGGATGGGCAACAGGAACCAAGCACATGACCTATCACCATTGCCTCCCAGGGCCCACATTGCTGGAAGTTGGGAGTCCCCACAATCTGATGGGATGCAAACTTCTTAACAGGCATCTTAAATACTAGCAACACATCCACCCAAGATCTACTAAAGTTTTATTGGGCTTTTATTTTCCATTTACTTTAGAATACCAGTAATTTCAAATGATTTCTTGGCCCTGGGAGATGTAGATAAGTCTTAACCCAGGAATGTCTTTCTCAAGGATTTGGGAGCTATCTCTTTGAAATGTAATTATCAATAAAGAAAGGGTGCTGGCATCATGGCATAGTGAGTAAAGCCACTGCCTGCTATGCTGGCATCCCTTATGGGTGCTAGTTAATGTCCTGGCTGCTCCACTTCCAATCTAGCTCCCTACTAATGGGCTAAGAAAATCAATAGAAGATCTCCCAAGTACTTGGGTCCCTGCCACCTACATGGGAGACTTTGACAGAAGCTCCTGACTCCTGGCTTTGGACTGGTCCAGCCCTGGCCATTGGAGTCATATGCAGAGTGAAATCAACAGATGGAAGTGCATTCTCTGAGGGTCTTTCCTTCTCTCTGTGTAAGTGTTTCAAATAACTAAATAAATATTAAAATAAAGATCCATAGCAATGGGACAGTGCAGAGTCCCTTAATAGATCCCTGGTTTGAGTCCTGGCTTCTTTCTTTCTGATTCGGGCCCTACTAATTTGCCTGGGCACTCGGCAAGTACTTGGACCCCTGCCCTACAATTAAAGAAAGGTAAATCTTTTAAGTAAAAAGAGCATCCTCTTGGTCCAGCTTCTTTGGATAGCTAAGAGCCTAACATCGATGAGTGGCAATAAACAAATAACTAGAGTCCAACCACATTGGTCAGCATCCCCTCTAACACATTCCAGTAATTTCCCATTACCTTACTGCAGTGTTCAAAAACCCTCCCATCTTTTTCCTTAGTAGTGTTGAGGTCAATTTCTCTTTCCTATTGCAATAGTCTGGGATAAAATCTTTGCCATGTAGTTTGACTCCATGTAGTGAAATTTTTCACTGGTAAAATAATTTTCCACTCTTCATAATCTTCACAAAAATTTTCTAACAATGAATATTTTGTTTTAGCAATAGAATTGCCCATTTTTCTAGTTTATAGCAATAGTATTACATTCTGCCAAGAACTTCGGACTTGAAGAGGAACAAAACTCAGCTTCTTGATGACATATGTAACTTTCATTTGGAAAAGAAAAGCTGAGGCAGATTAGTGCAAGACTGTCCCTTGTACTATGCAAAACCTTACAAGATAACTGAGAAGGTAATGATATTAAGAGAAGGATTTAGGCTAACTTGAAAGGTTTAGACTAACAATTCAGATAGATGATCAGGGAACTCATCTTTAAGTGCTGCCACTTAAGTGGAAAGTTGATTGAGAAAAGAATGAGCATTATAGACAGAGAGAACTAAATACAATGGCCCAGAGGCTGAAAATAGCATGCCCTATTTAAAGAATTACAACAATGTGATGACATTAGATGTTGGGGGGCATTGGAAGTGATTAAGTCGTAAAGGAAGAACCCTCATGAATTCTGAGTTAAGGTTGAAAAGGGAATTCATTAAGGTTGAAAAGGCTCTTTCTTTCATGTCTTGGCAACTTCAGTTCTGATCCAATTTCCTGCTAATGTGCCTTGGGAAATCAGTGGATGGTGGCTGAAGTACTTGGGACCCTGCCATCCACTTTGGAGACATGGAAGGAGCTCCAGAGTCTTAGCTTTAGCCTGGCTCAGACCCAGCCATTATGAGTTGTGAGCCAGTTGGAGAATGAAACTGTGGATGGAAGATCTCTCTCCTCCTCTATTTCTCCCTTTCTCTAGAACTCTGATTTTCCAAAAAATAAAAATATCTTTAAAAAAAAGATCCTTTGTTTTTGACACTCTTCTTTGTGTTGACATTTCTTTTGACACTCTTCTTTCTTCTGTGTTGTTTGTTCATGTTGATAGAAGCCATCTGTCATGTGGATAGCTACTAAATGGAGAAAACCATGTGGCAGGGCAGTGAGGGAATACAACAGCCCATGGGTAACTAAATTCTGCCAATAGCCACATGAGTGAGCTT
Source organism: Oryctolagus cuniculus (assembly GCF_051225735.1). Classification (NCBI taxonomy): domain Eukaryota; kingdom Metazoa; phylum Chordata; class Mammalia; order Lagomorpha; family Leporidae; genus Oryctolagus; species Oryctolagus cuniculus. The sequence goes on from NC_142878.1 coordinate 112,740,627, forward strand.
GGAAGTGGATCCTCTCCTACTTATGCCTTGAAATTACCACTGCCCTGGCTTTGATTACAATCAGTTGAGAGGACACCTGTGTATTTTAGTAAAAAATTAGGTAACCAAATACATGAAAATCAATAATCTCAAAATATACCTACTAGAGAAATTCAATTACAGAAGAACTTTAGAAACCAAATTCTCATTCAAATTAGCAAACAAATATAAACATCAAATCCCACGTCACAGGCCAAGGCTATGGTAAGAAAATAATTTTCCTTAGAGACACAAATATTTAATTGAGAAAATGGGAATACTATTGGGCGCTTTACATATTGGTCAGTTGAATGTATTTAGTGATATTATATATAAATTTATTAAAATAGCTGAATCTGCTTTTTATAAGAACTATGAAACTTGGACGTTGTAAGAGATAGAATGGTTACCCAGGGATGGCAAATGAGGCTTTTGTGTATGTAGTGAGTTGGAATTTTTTTTAGGGATTTGAGTGTAGAACCTTCAGTACATGGTGGGTGTCATGTGTGATCTCCTTTGTGCTAGTTATGATGTTTCCAAATGAAAAGGTTTTTTTTGATTCTAGGGCCTTGCATGGCTGGAGGTGGGGGTTAAAACTGACCTGAGAATGGTTACCTGTGGATATGGGCCAACAGCTGAAAATGTTGTTGGTGCCTATGGGACAGTGTACAAGGCTTGTGACCCCCTTAGTGCTCACCTTGCAGCTCTCAAGAATGTGTTAACCCCCAGTGGAGGAGAAGTTAGAGGTGGCATTTCCATCAGCATGGTTCTGGAGGTGACTTGATTGAGATGGCTGGAGGCTTACAGCAGAGGCCACCAAGGATCCAATGCACCAGTTTCTGATAGGGTTGGATTTTCTTCACGCCAACTGCATTGTTCACTGAAACCAGAGAACATTCAGGTGACAAGCAGCAAAACAGTCAAGTTGCTTGACTTTGGCCTGGCCACAATCTACAGTTATAGATGGCACTTGCACCACTGTCTGTTACACTCTGGTATCATGCTCCTGAAGTTCTTTTACAAATGCAACACCTGTCAACATGTGATGTGTTGGCTGTATCTATGCAGAAATGTTTCATAGAAAGCCTCTCCTCTGTGGAAACTCTAAAGCTGATCAGTTGGGCAGTATCTTTGACTTGAGTGGGCTGCCTCCCAAAGATGAGGAGCCTGTTCTCCTAGAGGACCCACCTAGTGTAGTCAGTGGTACCCGAACTGGAGAAGTCTGAAGTGCAGCTGCTGTCTGAAATTGACTTTTTTTTTTTTTAAGATTTATTTGGCCAGCACTGCGGCTTAATAGGCTAATCCTCCACCTTGCGGCGCCAGCACACTGGGTTCTAGTCCCGGTTGGGGCGCTGGATTCTGTCCTGGTTGCCCTTCTTCCAGGCCAGCTCTCTGCTGTGACCAGGGAGTGCAGTGGAGGGTGGTCCAAGTGCTTGGGCCCTGCACCCCATGGGAGAGCAGGAGAAGCACCTGACTCCTGGCTTCAGATCAGCGTGGTGCGCCGGCCGCAGCAGCCATTGGAGGGTGAACCAACGGCAAAGGAAGACCTTTCTCTCTGTCTCTCTCTCAATGTCCCCTCTGCCTGTCAAAAAAAAAAAAAAAGATTTATTTATTTCACTTGAAAGTCAGAGTTACACAGAGTGAGAGAGACATGTCTTCCATCTTCTGGTTTACTCCCCAATTGGCCACAATGGTCGGAGCTGTGCAGATGTGAAGCCAGGAGCTAGGAGCTTCTTCTGGGTCTCCCACGTGGGTGCAGAGGCCCAAGGGCTTGGGCTTCCCAGGCCATAGCAGAGAGCTGAATTGGAAGTGGAGCAGCTGGGACTCGAACCAGCATCCACATGGGATGCTGGCACTGCAGGAGGTGGCTTTACCAGCTATGCCACAGTGCCAGCTCCCTGAGAATGACTTTTAACACACACAAGTGAATCTCTGCCTGCAGAGGCCTGTAGAACTCCTATATTCATAAGGAAGAAAGTAATCAAGGGTGAGCAATGTAGTGACAGTCAAGAAGGAAGAGAAGAGGTACCGCCACTCCTTCTCATGGGCACTAGAGTGGTGAGAATCCCAACAAGAAAGTCAGCTCTGGCTTCGTCTCTGAGCTGATGAGACTCCAACTTTTTAGAGAATATTTTCTGTCCTAAAGACATTTTCTTCCTACTCCTGCTTTTGAGACTCATCTTTCTCCTGTACCCCTAGTTATCTACAGTGAAAGGTATGCTCATCCTTCCCCTTTTCAACCTTGATACTAGGGTCATTTTGATTATAGGAAAACAAACAATCCAAAGAATTAAGAGCCTTTTTTAAAGTTTTTCCATTATTTATTTATTTTTTTTGATAGGCGGAGTTAGACAGTGAGAGAGAGAGAGAGAGACAAAGGTCTTCCTTTTTCCGTTGGTTTACCCCCCAAGTGGCTGCTATGGCCAGTGTGTTGTGGCCAGTGCGCTGCGTCGATCCAAAGCCAGGAGCCAGGTGCTTCTCCTGGACTCCCATGCGGGTGCAGGGCCCAAGCAACTGGGCCATCATCCACTGGCCTTCCCGGGCCACAGCAGAGAGCTGGACTGGAAGAGGAGCAACCGGGACAGAATCCAGTGCCCCAACTGGGACTAGAACCCAGGCTCCCGGCGCCGCAGGCCGAGGATTAGCCTAGTGAGCCACAGCACCGGCCAAGACTCTTTTTTTTAAAATGCTTCTTCCTCTGGCTTTGTCATTTGGAGATTTGGAGAAACCATTTGGAAAAAGAGACTTCCCAGTACCACGTTAAAGGCTCTGTCCTTACATTACACAGGACCTAGGCAGCCAAGCAGAGCTCTAACAAAGATTATGGAACTTAAATGAATTTTATTTTTATATTCACTGAGGGGAAAAAAAAAACTATTAGATAGGTGCTGGGGTCAATAGGATCTGTTACACTCTGGATTTTTAAAAAATAATTCCTTAGGAGTGTGCAACACATTTAATGAGAAAAATATCCTGGGAAGCAGAAGGAGTCTGTATTTCAATCTCAGAAACAAACAAAAAAAGGAGCAGAAGAAAGGAAATCAAGGACAGGCAGCATTTGAGAAAGCTGCAAGCAGAGAACATAGTGGATGTGTGAAATGGGGAGAAATTGCCTCTTTCCTCTCTCACCAACCTCCCAAGAGTTTTGTTGTTGTTTATTTTTCAGGATCATGGTTTCAGCCTTGGGTCTAAAGTAAGCCTCTTGCGTTGCTGTACCAGGCTTGCACTGGGATCCTGCTCGAATGAAACCAGTAGTCTTAACATCACCCTCAATTAACAGTAAGATTGGCTGAGTACCTAATTCCATTTTATGTAATCCTGCCGAGAGCAGCCACAATACAGCAGTGAGTCTGGGAGAATGAGGAATTCCTTGTTTTAAAATGTGTGTATGTAACAGATGAGAAAATTACTGCAGTGAAGAGAAACACTTAACAAAGAAAATTAAATGCCCCAGAAAACTCAATTATTTCAAAGTGTACAGTTCAAAGAACAGAAGTCTGATGAAGTAGAATTAGCACGGGGAAGAAATCACCCCTAAGTGGTTCTAAAATTTGAAGGCCACAAGATTCTTCAAAAATATCTCTTGCTGATGTTAACTTGGCTGAGCTGAGAAAAACATTCTGTGGACAAGCGAGAAGGGCTTTCCATGGCTGCCTCCTGCACATGCTTGCTTGGTGTGCCACCAGGCTGTTGGGTCCTCAGGTTCTCATCACTGAGACTCAGACTTCACAGATACTTGCTGACTATGGAGAAAGGATGCTTTGTTCCAACATACTGACCCTCAAACGCTATACAATCAGAATGTCTTGGCTCCAAAACAAAAGTCTGCATTACAAGACAGACAAATTGTCCCATGCAAGAGTCATAAGATGTTGCTTGATGACTGAGGAGGAGAGGAGGTAAAGGGGGAATTGATAATATTTTATTTTGGAAAAAAAAGAAACTAATTGACAAAGGCAAGAAGATCTATACTCAAAAAAACCCCTAACATAATTCCTCTTAAGGAGTCCACAATACATCACCAAGAGAAAAATTAAAATGTTCTTTTTTAATCTGAATAACTTCTTAGAACCCAAACTCTAATTCCTGAGCAGACTCCTCTGGGAAGAAACCCTGAGCACACTGTGCTGTTGGCTGGGACATTCGGGGCCTTACCTATGCCAGGTGAGTCTGTGATCAGTTAACAAAGTTATAGTCTTGTTTGATCCTGGAGAAAAGTCAGCTCCATAAAATATCATCAGGGGTTCACACCAATTCCCTCACAGCAAACCTGAAGGTGGCTCATCTAGAAAAATGTAGAGCATTGAAAGTGCTTGTCACTTGAAAATGCTAACACTTTAGATGACACAGTATCTGAGTTTTATTTTTTCATAGCAACTTTGAGGTATAATTTATAATCCATATAAATTACCTGTTTAAAGTGCACAGTTCAGTCATTTTAAGTATATTCAAAGTCTTGAAAACATTACAATTTCAGAATCAATTTCAGAATGTTTTAATTACCCCTGAAAAAATTTTGTGGTTCTTAGCATTAACTCACTGCCCTCCCTCACCCTGAGCAACCGCTGATCTACTTTATGTCTTTCCATCTTGGCTTATTCTAACATTTCATGTAAGTGGAGTCATGGGGTCTTTTGTGACTAGTTTTCACAAAAGTATTATTTCCATATATCCAAGGTTCATGCTGAAATGTATGAATACTCTTTTTTAAAATTTATTTATTTAAAAGGCAAAATTATAGAGAGGCAGAGGCAGAGAGAGAGAGTGAAAAAGAGAGAGTCCATCTGCCAATTTACTCCCCCAGATGGCCCCAATGTCTGGAATGGGGCTGATCCAAAGCCAGGAGCCAGGAGCTTTCTCCAGGTCTCCCACCTGGGTGCAGGGCCCCATGGATTTGGGACATCTTCCACCGCTTTCCCAGGTGTATTATCACGGAGATGGATAGGAAATGGAGTAGCTACAAACTGGCTCCCATATGGAATGCCAGACCTACAGGCATTGTTTTTACCTGCTACATTATAGCACTGGTCAGAGCCTCACTCCTTTTTATGGCTGAATAAAATTCCAGGATATGGATAAGTCACCACATTTATTTTTCTTTCTTTTTAAAGATTTGTTTATTTAATTGAAAGTTAGAGTTACACAGAGAGAAGGGAGAGAGACACACACCCAGACCTTCTGGGCCAGGCTGATGCCAGGACCTGGGAGATTCCTCCAGGTCTCTCATGTGTGTGGAAGGGACCCAAGTACTTGGGCCATTGTCCACTGCTTTCCCTGGCCATTAGCAATGAGTTGGATAGGAAATGGATCAGTCCAAGTCATTTACTGGCACCCATATGGGATGCTAGCATCGTAGGCTGCTACATCACAACATTGCACCCTAGACACAACATGTCATACAGTTTATGGATGTCAAGGGTGTTTTCATCCTTTAACTGTTATAGATAATATTGCAGCAAAAATTCATGTGCACCATTTTTGGCAAAAAAATTTGTATTTCTGTTGAGTACATACATAAGTGAAATTTCATGGTCATATGGTACCTCTGTGTTTCAGAAGCAGCTGCATCAGAGCATGATGTTGAGTCACTGCTTGGGACACCTGCCTCCCATATCAGAGTGCCTGGTACCAGTTTTGGCTCCGGTACTCCTCCTGCTAATACACACAAAAAAAATTGGGAGGTAGCAGATGATGGCTCAGGCATTTGGGTCCCTGCCACTGACTTAGGGGACCTGGATTGAGTTCTGGGCCCCTGGCCCAATCCTGGCTGTTGAGGTCTTAGGGGAGTGAACCAAGAGATGGAAGATCTCTCTCTTGCATTCAAATACAACAGAAGTTAAAAAATTCAGCTAACAATCCCACCAGTAATACATGAAGGTTCCATTTTCCCTGTAGCTGCACCCATTCTCATTATCTTTTTTTTATATATATAGCTATCAAAGTGAGTATGAAATGATACCTTCCTCATTGTGGTTTTGGGTGGCCACTTCCTAAAGCAAATGCTCCAAGCACCCAGGCCACGCCCACTAGCGCGTTGTTCACGCCCAGGCCACGCCCCCTCAAGCAGGCGTACTGGTGGGCCCACTGAGGCTTCACCAACGTCCCCTCAGGGATGGTTATGGAGTGCCGGCTGGGAATAGGCAGGTAGCGGGCGACGAAACGGGTGTCAGGGCGAGGAGCGAGCGTAGATGGGATGCACTGTGACAGCCGGGCGCGCAGGTGTTTGAAGTCCGCGGGACTGAACAGGCGGCTGGGCTCCGGGGATGAGGGAAGTCGCGGTGAGTTCCCTGCTTGTGCTGGGAGGCCCCGGGCCGCTGCGCGGTGCTGACCACTGGCAGGTGAGGGAAGGGGGGGTGGCTGGAGCGGGCGGATGGGTGGTCAGGGTCCGCGCCCGGCTCGCCCTCTCCACGCTCTCCAGTAGCCCAGCGAGGCCGCGGAGGTGGGAAGGGACCGAGAGGGGCGCCAGCTCTCCCGCGTGAGTTCACGCTGGACGGCGGCGGTTACACAGCGAGGGGAGGCGGGTCGTGGTCGTTTCTCGGCCGCGATCCGTTTGGTAGCCCGGTTCCTGGCGGGACTGGCGAGGCCTGTGGGCCGCGGAGGGGCTGCGAGCGCTTTGGCGCCTTTGGAGGGTGCAGGGAATCCGATGGACTGCCGGACACGCAGGCCCAAGAGCCGGCGGCCTTGGGGAGCGAACCAATAGATGGCGCCTCACTGCCTGGCTGTTGGTCTCTGTCTTTGCCTATCAAAATAAGATATAAAAAATAGGAATGGAAATAGGAGATGGAGGAGAGAGGATGGAAGTGTGGGTTGGAGGGCGGGTACAGTGAGAAGAATCATTATATTCCTAAAGCTGTATTTATAAAGTGCACGAAGTTCGTATTCATCGACTAAAAGGTTTTTGGGGAAAAAAAGTTAAAGGAGAAAAATATAATTCTCAGTGTGTCTCTTTGCTAAGGATTAGGGAACCAGGGGTCCTAAGTACCAGAGTTGATTCCAACACATAATGCTTTGAAATCATCTTAATTGATTTGACACTATTGGACCTAATTTGGGGACTGGCGTGGAGGACACGATGTGCCTCCTGAAGTCAGTTTAGTAAATACCAGCCTTATTTTGAGGCTCGAACTTTTTCTTCTTAGAATGGGATGGAGCTGATGAAGTAACTCTTCCCCTGAGCCCTTCTGATCAACTGGGTTTCCTTGAGGGAGATCAGACACACATTGTATGAGGCCAGATGTAACGGCCAGCAGATGAGCGAGCATCTTGGTTCTGGCATGTGTGATGGAAGCAGCCTCCCAGTGGAGTGGAGAGAATGCAGCTGCTGCCTGTGGCCAAGGCGCAGAGTGCCATGGGTTGGGTCTTTCTATTCATGTCAATCTTGGAAGATTCAGGTAAGATGATTCAAGTATTTGGCATATTTAGGTGAGTGTTGAGTCACCATGTGATTCCCCGTCACACAGTGTGATGGTTAAGGATACAAAACTAGTGTTCGGGTTCCAATTCAGGAAGAAAGTAGTTTTGAGCTAGTCTTTTCTTCCCCTCCCTCCCTTCCTTCCTTCCTTTCTTCCACTTGTTTTGTGATCAGTTAGTATACGATCCATTCTGGGAAATGTTCCATGTACTGTTGAGAAGTATGTGTATTCTGTAGCTGTTAGATAGAACCTTTCTTTAGCTACAGGCGATCTCAGGTGCAGTTTAACTCTGCTGTTTATTTGTTGACTTTCTATCTGGATGATTTGTCCATTTCTGAAACTGAGGTGCTCAAGTTTCCTACCATTATTGTGTTGGAGTCTGTCTCTCTCTTTAGGTCTATTAATGTTGGCTTGGTGAGGAGACAGAGGAGAGAGAGAAGAGAATGCTCCCATCTGCTGGTTTACTCCTCAAATGCTCGCAGCATCCATGTCTGGGCCAGGCCTAAACTGGAAATTGGGGGCTCAGTTCAGGTCTTTCAAGTGAGTTCCTGAGACCCAACTGCTTCAGTCATCACCTCCTGCCTCCCAGGGTGCTGGAATTGGGAGCAGAGCCAGGATTCCAACTCAGGCACCCTGATTTGGGATGAGGGCATTCCAAGCAGTGATGTAACTGCTAGTCCAAATGCCTGCCCTCTAGTTCTTATCTTTGTTTTGTTATTTCATCTTGATACCAAAGACATGATGGTTTTGAAAGGTACAATATTTACAGTGTTAGAGTATTCTAAATATGCAGAACTCTTACCAGTGAGTTTTCTACCTCCTTGACAGGTATTTAGCTGGCCACTATAGAACAGGTCTTCAAAGAAGGAGGTACCTTTCTCTGAAGGGAGGAGAGAACCTCCACTTTGACTATGACCTTGTCTAAACAAGATAAGAGTCGGAGAACTCAAGGAGCTTCCATAGTCTTGGAAACTCATGACTGGTGCATAGGGAGATTACTGATGCCATAGACAGGAGTGTCAATTTGTAAAGTCAACAACAGGAGTCACTGTGCACTTACTCCTCATGTAGGATCTCTGTCCTTAATGTGCTGTACATTGAGACTTAATGCTATAATGAGTACTCAAACAGTATATTTCACTTTGTGTTTCTATGTGGGTGCAAACTGTTGAAATCTTTACTTAATGTATACTAAACTGATCTTCTGTAAAAAAAAAAAAAAAAAAGAAGAAATTATCAATTCCCAACTTGACTCTCACTGGGAGTAGTAGATTAAACATGACAATAGGTCTGATCTGATTTTATCATCATTTAAAAAATCATCTATTATTTTTCACTTTATGTTTCTGTGTGGGAGCAAACTGTTGAAATCTTTACTTAATGTATGCTAAACTGATCTTCTGTATATAAAGAGAATCGAAAATGAATCTTGATGTGAATGGAAGGGGAGAAGGAGTGGGAAAGGGGAGAGTTGCGGGTGGGAGGGACGTTATTGGGGGGAAGCCATTGTAATCCATAAGCCGTACTTTGGAAATTTATATTCATTAAATAAAAGTTAAAAAAAAATTTAGCTGGCCACTAGCTGACAACTAAAACTGGTTTAACAGTCATGTACTGGCAAAGTTTTACTTCACAGAGGAAGAAAGGGCTATGCCTCAGAAGCCACAGCAGTGAAAGGACTTGTAGGATATATTTATATATTCTGAGATTGCTAATTGCAGATCTTGTGGTTCCATGTGCCAGCCAGGCAGGAAGCTCTGCACCAACCCCAGCATATGTTCTCAGGCTTGAGGTACAGGTAAACCAAGATTCTATGTTCTGATGATCTCCAAGATGGCCAGGTGTGAAGAGTTCTTGTAAAACAGGGATCAGAAAAAAAGAACTGATCTGGGGGCCAGCACTGTGGTTCACTTGGTTAATCCTCTGCCTACGGCACCGGCATCCCATATGAGCGCCGGGTTCTAGTCCCGGTTGTTCCCCTTCCAGTCCAGCTCTCTGCTGTGGCCCGGGAGGGCAGTGGAGGATGGCCCAAGTGCTTGGGTCCTGCACCCCCATGGGAGACCAGGAAAAGCACCTGGCTCCTGGCTTCAGATTGGTGTAGCTCCGGCCATAGCGGCAATTTGGGGAGTGAACCAATGGAAGGAAGACCTCTCTCTCTATCTCTCTCTCTCAGTGTCTAACTCTGTCAAATAAACAAATAAAAAATAAATAAAAAACTGATCTGAATGTTCACTTTCTTTTAAATTGAGGGGGTCATTCTCTGTCCCCTAACATCATCATATTTTTTTTACTCATTAACATACCTCTCCTTCAATTTAAAGTGCTCCCTTGAACATTTGTAAGACAAATATTTTGATAAATTGCTTCAGCTTTTATTGTGTGAGAATGTCTTTATCTTTTCTTTATATCTAAAAGATAGCTTCATATTCTTGACTGACAGGTTTTTTCCTTCAGTATGATGAAACTCTTGCATTCCCTCCTGGCTTGTAAGATTGTTGCTGGTAGGTGCGGATTCAGGCAAATTATGACACCTGTGTGTGTTATTTGCTCCTTTTTTTGTCTTGCAGCTTTCAGACTCCTGTATTTTTAGCCTTGAAGGCATTGATTAGAATGTCTTTGGGAGAGCTGGCGCCGCGGCCGGCTGCGGCGGCCATTGGAGGGTGAACCAACGGCAAAGGAAGACCTTTCTTTCTGTCTCTGTCTCTCACTGTCCACTCTGCCTGTCAAAAAAAAAAAAAAAAAAAAAAAAAGAATGTCTTTGGGGAGTCTTTGGGGTAGACTTGATTGAGTTGAGTCTTACGAGTGACCTCTGACCTTCCAGTACTTAGATTGTTATATCTTTCTCTAGGCTTGAGAAGATTTCTGTTTCTATGTCTTTTTTCGTAGTTGTTGTTCCTATCTGTTTGGCATTGTCAGGTTCCTTGTTAACTCCCAATAATGTGGGGTTTTACCAGCCTGGTACTATATCCCAAGACATTATCCAGTGAACTTTTGCTGTCTGCCCATGGTTGGGATAGGAACTAATAAAGGCAGCCTCTTGGCCATCCAGACTGGCACTTAGCTACTTCACACTTGGGTTTCTTTGTCATTAGGCCCTGTGCAGTCTTTTTTTTTTTTTTTTTTAAGATGTATTTATTTTGAAAGAGTTACACAGAGAAGGAGAGGCAGAGAGAGAGAGAGAGAGGTCTTCCATCCACTGGTTCACTCCCCAGATGGCCCCAACAGCCAGAGCTGCACAGATTTGAAGCCAGGAGCCAGGAGCCTTCTCCTCCAGGCTTCCCCCGTGGGTGCAGGGACGCAAGGACTTGGGCCATCTTCCACTGCTTTCCCAGGCTGTAGCAGAGAGCTGGATTGGAAGTGGAACAGCTGGGACTCGAACCGGTGCCCACATGGGATGCTGGCACAGCACGCGGCAGCTCTACCGCTACGCCACAACACCGGCCCCAGCCATGTGCAGTCTTGCAGAGTTGCATGCCTGGCCCATAGGAAGCTGGCAGTGATACAATCTGAAATCAGTGTGTCATACCGGAAAGCAGGACACTTGCCATGATGTCACGGAAAGTGAACAGGCTGCATCTGTGAGTCCTGGCCGGAGTAGTGGCCTTTGGGTTGTATCAGGTGATGGGTCTCATAGAAGTAAGTCTAGCTCTGAACTCCAAGACAAAGAACTAAGTTCCCTTTCCTGCCCTACTTCCCAGCTGCTGGTGTGTTGTCTGCTGCCTGTTAGAAGTTCAGTGAGAGATAGTGGAGCAGTTCCTTAGCTGTTTGGCTAGGAGGATCCATTGACTCAGTCTTCAGACAATGGCATAAGTGCAGTGGCTGAGGGACCCATCTGGGTCTGGTTTTTTTTTCATGGCAGTGCTGATGCTGGTTTTCCAGTCTTGGATCTACACTCAATTCCTTTTGCATCCTAAGCTAGAAGCTTCAGGATAGGTAAAGAGTGATGTAGGGAACTCTGTCCTACCTGCTTTCTCCAATGTTTCTTTTAAATATTTTTAAAAATTTTTATGTGAGGTTCCAAGGCACATGCATGTTTGTGCATGCACATGCACAGGCACACATGCACATGGATAGACAGAGGGAGGGGAGCTTCAGTGTTCTGGTCCACTCTCCAAATGCCTGCAACAGCAAAGGCTGTGCCAGGCTAAAGCCAGGAGTAAGGAATTCAATACAGGCCTGTAATATGGGTGACAGGAACACAACTACTTGGCCCAACACCTGCTTGCTCTAAGGGTGAACCTTGGGCGGAATCTGGAATCAGGAGTACAGCCCAGACTCTGACCCTGTTGCTCCCATATGGATGCAGCAGTTAACTGCTAGGCCAAGTGCTCATTCTGTCATATTATTATGCTAAAACCAAACTCTAGTCTCTCACCTGACTTCCCTAGCTCTTGTGAAGGTGACTTGGTTTGTGAATAGCTGTTGAAATCACTGTCTCTGTAGAGAATTTATAGCCAGAGTTTTATTCATCTGCCCTCTTCTCTGCCTCTCAGAGACTTTGAATTGTATAGAACATATTGAGAATTTGCATAAAGAATAACACAGATTAACAGTTCACCATTGGGGCTGGCTCTGTGGTGCAGTAGGTTAATCCTCCGCCTGTGGTGCCGACATCCCATATGGGCACTGATTTTAGTCCTGGTTGCTCCTCTTCCAGTCCAGCTCTCTGTTGTGGCCTGGAAAAGCAGTGGAGGAGGGCCCAAGTGTGTGGACCCTGCACCCGCATGGGAGACCAGGAGGAAGCACCTGTCTCCTGGCTTCAGATGGGCCCAGCTCGGTCGTAGTGGCCATTTGGGGGGTGAACCAACGGAAGGAAGACCTTAAAAAAAAAAGTTCACTGTTTAAGTCCAAGAGTAAGTTAGTTATACTAAGTGGCTTTTTTTTATTTTTAAAGATTTATTCATTTATTTGAAAGAGTCACACAGAGAGCAAAAAAGACGCAGAGAGAGAGAGAGAGAGAGAGAGAGAGAGAGAGAGAGTGTCTTTGGGCCCCTGCACCCATGTGGGAGACCCAGAAGAAGCTCCTGGCTCCTGGCTTCGGATCGGCGTAGCTCCAGCTGTAGCGGCTATTTGGGGGGTGAACCAACAGAAAGGAAGACCTTTCTCTCTGTCTCTTCCCCTCACTGTCTGTAATTCTGCCTCTCAAATAAATAAATAAAAAAATCTTAAAAAAATTCACTTCCATCTATTGAAAGATAGGAACTCAGTTCCACAAACAGGGTACAGAAAGGTGTTGGCTTTGCACAGTTTCAATATGTATGGTTTTCAGCTATCACAATGTAGTTAAATCACAGAAATTTTTCAAAACCTCATTTCTAAAAATTGATTGTACAGCCCTTGTCTCTTCTGCTGAGGAACGGTGTTTTTATTCTTTATACTCTCTTTTGAACTTTTCACTTAGTGTAGGGTTAACCTTATGATCATTAAGTAAACTAAAAATAGAGGTTTGTTAAACTGGTAAGAACAGATACTACACTTGATCTTAGCCAAAAGGCCAAGAAGCAATGTTTGTAAAAATTAGAGGGAGGAGGAAGAAGGGTTGGAGCATGGGTGGGAGGGAATTATCACTATATTCCTAAATCTTTATATATGAAATATGTGAAACTTGTATAACTAATTAAAAAAGAGAAAAACCTTCCAAAGCAAAAAAAAAATTGATTATTTTTGACTTGAGCAATAAGGCCATTAGAGAGATGAGACAGAGACAGGGAGACAGAGACAGAGAGACAGATGTCTCCCGCATTCACTAGTTTACTCCCCAAATACCTGTGATGGCTGCGTGGCTTACAGCTAAAGCTGTGAGCTATAAATTCAATCCAGGTTTCCCACATTCATGGAAGGAAATCAGTTGCTTGAGTGATCACCACTGCCTCACAAGGATTGCATTACCAGGAATCTTAAGTCAAGAACCTGTTGAACCCAGGCTCTCTGATACGAGACCTGGTCTCTTAACTGCTGGGCCAAATACCTACCCCAGCATTATATACCTAGCAGCTACCAATAGCATTAACTGTGAGTAGTTTTACAACATAGGTAGCTCTGCAGCCCATGAATCACTGCATAACTAACAGATGTATCATAATTAGTGACCAACCATTATTTTTTTAATATTTATTTTATTTATTTGAAAGGCACAGTTACAGAAAGACCACAAGAGATAGAGAGAGAGAGAGAGAGAGAGAGAGAGCTCTTTCATCTGCTAGTTCACTCTAAATGGCTGCAACAGCCAGGGCTGGGCCAGAAGGACGATAGGATCTAGGAGCATCCTTCATGTCTTTCATGTGGGTGTAGAGGCCCAAATACTTGGGCCATCTTCTGTTGCTTTCCCAGGCACATTAACATGGATCAGAAGTGGAGCAGCTGGAACTCAAATCAGCACTCACATTGGATACTGGTGATTGTTTTACCCACTGTGCCACAATGCTGGTCCCTAATTTCTTCAAAGTCTGCATGTGATTGGTCATGGTGCCTGTGCTATTCATTCATGGCAATAAAATGTGTAGATGTGTTAACTGCTTGTCAACAGAAATAAACACATATTTTAAAAGATACATTTATTGAAAAATAGAGCAACAGAGAGGGAGAAAGAGGGGACAGAAGGAGAAACAGCTGAGAGAGAATGAATATGAATGAGGAGCTTCCATCAACTGTCTCACTCCCCAAATGGACACAATAGCCAGGTGTGGGTCATTCTGAAACCAGGAGCCAGGGACTCCATCTTGGTTTTCCACATGGGTATCAGGGGACCAAGTACTTGGACCAGCATCTGATACTTTCTCAGGAACATTAGGAGGAAGCAGAATCAGAAGTGGAGTAGCTGGGACTCAAACTGACACTTTGATCGCATGCTGGTATCACAGCTGAAGCTTAACTTGTTATGCTGTAGTGCTGGTCCCAATTCAGATGTTTTGAAGAGAATTAACCAACAGAAATGAATGTGCATCAAAATCTCAAGGAATTATAAATTTGGAAGTAAAATTTGAATTGAGTGCAACTGGAGTTGCAGAAAAAAATCACTCATATGGGAATGTTGAGATACTGCTGTTCTAGAAAGTGGATGTACGGTCATAGGCAAATTTACTTCTGTAATTGAAGAGAGATAAAAAGGATGATAAGCCTGAGGAAGTGATACTGGCAAACAAATTCACATTAAAAGGTCTCTTGGAAATACTTCATAAAATGGAAAGCACAAATGATATAATATATATATAGTGAATCCGGACTCAGGACTTAAGACAGTTTGTCAAGCCATAGAAATGTATAAGTTTTGCAATAGGGAAGAAATATAAACACTATTTTTAATAAGGAAAAAATACCTGATTCTAAATATCTGTACTGTTTAAATTATAATCTACTGAATAAATTAAGTTTAGTATTTTTCATTTTATTATGCATTTAGCAGAATTTTTAATATTTTGGCAAAATTTTGTAAGGCTCACAAGCAATTGTAATTTTCCTCCAATGGCGTTTAAGATCCCTTTGCATTGTTTCAGTAGTGGGGCCAATTTAGTGCTCCTGTGCTGCTGTACAAAGCTAAGACTTCCTGTGTATATACATTTTTAGATGAATTATATGTACAAAGAAACAGCTTTCTCTTTTTAGTGTAATTGGAAAGGTGGAAGCAGTGACACGGGTTGCTGTCTTGTAATGACAAGGAAGAGAAGGATCATTTTCCTTTTTTGAAAATTTTATTTAATAAATATAAATTTCCAAAGTACAACTTTTGGATTATAGCGGCTTTTCCCCCCATAACCTCCCTCCCACCCGCACCCATCCCATCTCCCACTCCCTCTCCCATCCCATTCTTCATTAAGATTCATTTTCAATTATCTTTATATACAGAAGATCAACTTAGTATATACTAAGTAAAGATTTCAGCAGTTTGCACCCATATAGAAACACAAAGTATAAAGTACTGTTGGAGTACTAGTTGTACCGTTAATTCACATAGTACAACACATTAAAGACAGGGATCCTACATAAGGAGTAAGTGCACAGTGACTCCTGTTGTTGATTTCACAATTGACAGTCTTGTTTATGGCGTCAGTAGTCACCTGAGGCTCTTGTCATGAGCTGCCAAGGCCATGGAAGCCTTTTGAGTTTGCCAACTCCGATCTTATTTAGACAAGGCCAAAGTCAAAGTGGAAGTTCTCTCCTCCGTTCAGAGAAAGGTACCTCCTTCTTTATTGGTCCGTTCTTTCCACTGGGATCTCACTCACAGAGATCTTTCATTTAGGTCATTTTTCTTTCTTTCTTCCTTTCCTTTCCTTTCCTTTCCTTTCCTTTCCTTTCCTTTCCTTTCCTTTCCTTTCCTTTCCTTTCCTTTCCTTTCCTTTTTTTCTGCCACAGTGTCTTGGCTTTCCATGCCTGTGAAACTCTCATGTGTTTTTTAGCCAGATCCGAATGCCTTAAGGGCTGAATCTGAGGCCAGAGTGCTGTTTAGGACATCTGCCATTCTATGGGTCTGATGTGTATCCTGCTTTTTAATTCTATCAGTTAGTATTAGCAGACACTAGTCTTGTTTATGTGATCCCTTTGACACTTAATCCTATCATTATGATCAATTATGAACTGAAACTGATCACTTTGACTAGTGAGATTGCATTGGTATATGCCACCTTGATGGAATTGTATTGGAATCCCCTTGCATGTTTCTAACTCTACCATTAAGGGTAAGTCCAACTGATAATTTTCTGTACTGCAAAAGAAACAGTCAGGAAAGTGAAAAGGCAACTGACAGAATGGGAAAAATATTTGCAAACTATACAACAGATAAAGGATCAATAACCAGAATCTACAAAGAGATCAAAAAACTCCACAACAACAAAACAAACAACCCACTTAGGAGATGGGCCAAGGACCTCAATAGACATTTTTCAAAAGAGGAAATTCAAATGGCCAACAGACACATGAAAAAATGTTCAGGATCACTAGCCATCAGGGAAATACAAGTCAAAACCACAATGAGGTCTTAACTCACCCCAGTGAGAATGGCTCAAATACAGAAATCTACCAACAACAGATGCTGGCGAGGATGTGGGGAAAAAGGGACACTAACCCACTGTTGGTGGGAATGCAAACTGGTAAAGCCACTATGGAAGTCAGTTTTGAGATTCCTCAGAAACCTGAATACAACCCTAACATACAACCCAGCCATCTCACTCCTTGGAATTTACCCAAAGGAAATTAAATTGGCAAATAAAAGAGTTGTCTGCACCTCAATATTTATTGCAGCGCAGCTCACAATAGTTAAGATATGGAATCAACCTAAATGCCTATCAACAGAAGACTGGATAAAGAAATTATGGGATATGTACTCTATAGAATACTATACAGCAGTAAAAAAACAATGAAATCCAGTCATTTGCAACAAAATGGAGGAATCTGGAAAACATCATGCTGAGTGAAATAAGTCAGTCCCAAAGGGACAAATATCATATGTCCTCCCTGATTGGTGACAACTGAGCATCAAAAAGGAAACCTGTTGAAGTGAAATGGATTCTATGAGAAACAATGACTTGATCAGCCCTTGTCCTGACTGTCGAGGAACAACTTACTATTTTATTCCTTTTAGTATTTTTTTGTTCTACTTAATACCATTGGTTGAGTTCTTTAATTAACACACAATTATTCTTAGGTGTTTAAATTTAACTGAAAAGTGATCCCTGTTAAATATAAGAGTGGGAATAAGAGAGGGAGGAGATGTACAGTTTGGCATCTGCTCAATTGGACTTACCCCTAATCGTAGAGTTAGAATCATGCCAGGGGATTCCAATTCAGTCCCATCAAGGATCACTTTCAGTGCTAATAACAAGCTTGGGATTGAAGTAGACAGGCATACAGGTTAAAATTGATTAGGTTTGTGAGGGAAGACCATGCCTTCACCACACCCCTGTGTGTGATCTCATGACCCTACCTGGCCACACCTGAGTGCCCATCTGCCAATCAGATTAATTAACCACTGCCCTTTGAAAGTTTATTAAAAGCTTGGGACAAGGTGTGTCAGGCCCTTTCCTCCCTTTTCCTGGCCCTGGCCTCTTGTTAGTAGGGGGCTGGCTGTAGCCCTGTGCCAACTCGCCCTATGCTTCCTGGTCTGGATGCTCCTCCACGTGGCTGTTTCCTGGTACTCAGTATGAACCCAGATTTACCTCTTTTTTAGACAGGCCGTCACAATCCTATGCATCTATCACACTGAATAAAAGCTTAAAATGTACCATGTTGCCTCGTTCATTTATGCTGGTATTCAGAATTGTTCTCTGAATGTTAGGCAAGAACCCACATGGGCTTATTAATGTGGGGAACTTATTAATAAGCATATGGTGATATCGTATGGCACCCCAAATTTCGATAATATATATTTTAGAGGGCCAAATTCTGATATCAGGATGGTACTAATCAGACCATAAAAGTGGACATTTCTTTGAATTATTGAAAAGGTAGAGTGGTGAGAGAGAGAGAAAGAAAAAGGGAGGGAGAAAGATCTTCCATCTGCTGTAGAGAAAGCTGCCTAAGTGTCTCTCAGGCAGCAAACTTCTCTGGAATTAGAGGCAAGGCTGCAGTTTCTATCTCCTGCCAAAACAGGCCAGGGAAAGGCAAACCCGCCTCCAAAGCAATGTGGCAGTGGAGGTAGCAGGGGGCTAATGGGCCTTCATTGGTACCTGGGGTGTTTTTTGTAAAAGTGTGAGAGCTTTTGAATGGACCTGTCTTTGAAGATTTATACCACCATTCTGTTTTTGATTAGGGACCACAAGACTGGATTCTTTTCCCATCATAGAGTTGATGTATAACCTTGCCTAAGTGGCTGCTGGCTTGAGGAATTGTTGGTACTCTCTAATAAAAAGTGCCAGCAGAGAGCTCTCTGGTGGTGCATTCTTAGAATGGAAGCTCCTGTGTCCTGTCTCTTCATCTGAAAAACCCAGCAATACCTGCAAAGGTTGAGGGTGGACCAAGAGCAAGGGCCAAGAGCAAATAACTCCATCCAGGTTTCTCATGTAATTGGCAGAGACCCAAGTACTGAAGACATCATCTGCTGCCTTTCAAGGTGTGTATCAGCCAGTGGCTGGATTGGAAGTAGAGGTGACATGATCCTTGATTGTCTGATTTATCAGGGTGTTGGGAGCAGTGGCTCAATCTGCTGTGCCACAGAACCTTCCTCTAATCTACTTCTAATACTCTCAAAATGTTAATATTCATGATAATAAGTTCAAGTGTAGTTATAATAGGTATAATTTTTCAATTGCAAGACTACCAGGAACGTTTTAGTAATAAAATGTTTAAATGAAAGTCATTGGACTTCAAATGTATACATGTAAACCAGCTCCTTTTGTCAAATCAGAAATCTCTGGTCATTACCCTGGGTGTTATCTACCACATTGCCAGTTGAATTAACCCTAGGATCAGATATACCCATATTGTTTTGCTGTGGGTGGTGATAGTTATGATGATGCTAAAGAAAAGCATTTCAGTCCAAAAAAAAATTTTCCAAAAGACCTAGAAAAGCTAGCAGTGTGAATATATAAAGATTATGTATCTGCTGAGGGCAAGGTAATTTCAAGCACACATGTAAAAAAGAAGTGAACTGAGACCTGCACTGTGGTGTAGTGAGTAAAACTGATGCCAGCAGTGCAGGCATCCCATATGGGCACCAGTTCAAGTCCTGGATGTCTACTTCTGTTCCAGCTCCCTGCTAATGTGCCTGAGAAAGCAGTGGAAGATGGCCCAAGTGTTTGGGCCTCTATACCTATGTGGGAGACCTGGAAGAAGCTCCTGACCAAATGTTGAGAACATTTGGGGAGTAAACCAGCAGATGGAAGATCTCTGTCTCTCCCTCACTCTCTTTTCCTGTAACATTGCCTTTCAAATAAATAAATAAATCTTAAAAAAGGAAGAAATAGAGGTGAACTTCTTCTTTTCAAACATGGAAGAATGCACAGTATTTATTATTTTTTTTACAGGTATAGTTATAGACAATAAGAGAGAGAGAAAGGTCTTCCATTGGTTTACTCTCCAAATGGCCTCTATGGCTGGTGCTGCGCCAGTCCAAAGCCAAGAGCCAGGTGCTTCTTCCTGGTCTCCCATGTGCGTGCAGGGGCCCAAGCACTTGGGGCATCCTCCACTGCCCTCCTGGGCCACAGCAGAGAGCTGGACTGGAAGAAGAGAAACTGGGACTAGAACCCAGCACCCATATGGGATGTCGGTGCTGCAGGTGGAGGATTAACCAAGTGAGCCATGGCGTGGCCCCTCATTTATTCTTTAGGTGACAGACAAAGCTCATCTGTAGCATTTCCAACTATCTTGCCTTTGAACGCATACAAGACTTCATTCCTCCCTACCACTCTATCTTGAATTTCTGTGATCCTCTATCATGTAAAGTGGGGAAAACCTGCTGAAACTTGCCTTAGGGGTGTACATTCTTACCCAGATTCTATTATAGGCTGGTGTGAAGAATTAAAACAAAAATCAAACTCTAAAGAAAAATATACCTAACCCTATTTAAATAATAAGCAGTGTGTTCCTGTGTTTGTATGCATTTCCAGCATCTGGAATAGGACATCTTTAACAATTACTTCTTTATCTAGCCAAGCTAAAAAGAGAGAAAATGATAAGTACATTTCAAAATATAGAAATGAACTTTAATTTTCTCCAAATGTTCCATATTTTCTAGTTTTTAAAAAATGCTAGAATGCTCATATTATAATTCAAATTTGTGATATCCAACAATTAGGAAAACATTTGAAAGCTCTAATAGTAAATCATTTTATAATGTTCCTGATGCATTGATTTCTAATCTGATAGATAACGATTATCATCAAGTTATCCAGATTATTTTTATAAATGATGACAAAGTTACTTGGTTTGAATTATTGTGAAGCCTCATAAATGATTTGGATGTATCTGTTTCTCCTTTGAGAAGGAGATTATTTGTCCAAAGGGCATTTTTGACTGCTCTTCAAATTTGGCTGATAATCTATTAAATTTCTAGTTTTGGTTACTCTGATTTGATATTTTCTGGGATCTGGTTCACATCCTGAAATTTCACCACTGTTTTTATATTTTGCACTGCTGCATCAGCTTAATTTTTTAAAAATATTTATTTATTATATTATTATTATTATTTGAAAGGCAGAGCCACAGAGATGCAGAAGCAGAGGCAGAGAGAGAGATATCTTCCATCTGTTGGTTCACTCCCCAAGTGGCTATAGTGGCAGGACCTGGGCCAATCTGAAACCAGGGGTCAGGAGCTTCTTCTGGGTCTCCCATGATGGTGCAGACCCAAGCACTTGGGCCATCTCCTGCTTTCCTAGGCCATAGCAGAGAGCTGGATTGGAAGTGGAGCAGCTGGGTCTTGAACCAGCGCTCTTATGGTATGTCGGCACTGCAGGCGGCAGCTTTACCTGGTGTGCCACAGTGCTGGCCCCAGGTTCATTGTTTAAAATTTTGTGGAACCAATTAGTTTCTTTTCCTTCAGGCCATGCTGCCCCACTCTGTTGTTTCAGGAATTCTTCCAGGAAAAGCAGCCAGGACTGAGCTAGCTGTACATCATCTGCCTCATTTCTCCCAGCAGTCCTTCTTGGGTGATCCCTGAGGCTTTTTTCAGTTTTCTTTTCTTTTTTTTTTAAATATCTGCTTTAAAAAAAAGATTTTATTTATTTAATTGAGAGGTAGAGTTATAGTGAGAGGGGGAGACAGAGAGAAAGGTCTTCTGTCCATTGGCTCACTCCCCAGATGGCCGCAATAGCTGGATCGAAAGCCAGGAGCCAGGTGCTTCCTCCTGTTCTCCCATGTGGGTACAGGGACCCAAGGACCTGGGCCAACTTCCACTGCCCTCCCAGGCCACCTCAGAGAGCTAGATTGGAAGAGAAGCAGCTGGGACTAGAACCGGTGCCCACATGGGATGCCGGCACCACAGGCGGAGGATTAACCTACTGTGCCATGGTGTCGTCCCTTTTTCCAGTTTTTCTAACCTGGTATTCCCTTCTTTCTCCAGTGTTCAGAAGTTGTTTTAAGCCTTGTCTGAGCTCTTTCCTGCATTTCACTGGTGTGCTTAAAACTGTCATCCGTAAGCAAGATCACAGGCTGCTTCCTCTCATTCCTGATAGTTGGAAGGCAAGCATGAATTAAAGACTCTAGGACACTACAGAATGGCAGCATTGACTTCTGCAGTTTTATAAGCCCATCCTGTCCCACAGAATGTCCTGATGGTAGCTGGGAACAAGTCATTAACTTTCTGGAATGCACCACTTTGTGTTTCAGTGGCAAAAAATTTCATTTTTTTGCCCCATTATCTCTTGTTACATGTGTAATTTAATTTCTTCTTGTCTGAACCTCAGTGTCTGGCTCAATGACATCATCATGATCAATTTCTAGATACTTCTCTTAGCTACTGACTCTTCTGTAGCTCTGAACTAGGTGCTAGCTCAACAGGATGAAATTCAGAAGGAAGGTCGGGGGTCATTAAAGGGAAATTGACTTCCTTGGTTATTATTTTAGAGGATTCTTAAATAGAATGGTATGGTACTATTAGAGCTGTTTCATTTTTCCAGAGAAGGACACTTAATATTCAAACGGACTTAAATGCAGTTGTGTGTGTGTGTGTGTTGTGGGGGCAATTGGCTATATGGTCAAACTTCCTTTTGTGCTGAAACTCCATTTCTTAGGCTCCTTGCAGCTAGCAGTGCCCTTAAAATCAGATGAGGAGTGTGCTGCTTTGAACATTCATATCTGGGGCTAGTGTTATGGCATAATAGGTTAAGCCTCTGCCTGCAGTGCAGACATCCCTGGGCACTGGTTTGAGTCCTGACTGCTCCACTTTGGATCCAGCTCCTTGTTAATGGCCTGGGAAAGCAGTAGAAGATGGCCCAAGTGCTTGGGCCCCTGCACCCACATGGGAGACCTGGAAGAGGCTCCTGGCTCCTGGCTTCAGATCAACGCAGCTCTAGCCTTTGTGGCCATCTGGGGAGTGAACCAGCAGATGGAAGACCTCTCTCTCTGCCTCTCCTTCTCTCTGTGTGTAACTCTGTCTTTCAAATAAATAAATAAATCTTTAAAAAATTCCTATTTCAAAGATAGAGAATAGAATTTGGGGGTATTAAGTGATATGTCCTAATCGCTAGGAGAACACATTCTGGCAGCCTGTCATCAGCTACCTTTCTGAATCAACCTTACTGTGTGCTAGGCACTGTTCTTTTTTTTTTTTTTATATGGCACGCTTCACGAATTTGCGTGTCATCCTTGTGCAGGGGCCATGCTAATCTTCTCTGTATCGTTCCAATTTTAGTATATGTGCTGCCGAAGCGAGCACCTGTTCTAAGTACTTTACAAATAGTATACCAGATGATCCCCATAGCAACTTTATTAAATCTGTTATAATAGGGTATGTTTTTAATGTAAATTATTTAAATTTTTGATTAATCTGTCATGTGTACATTTTTATCCAATATACTGCAGTATTTTGACACATATACACAATATAAACCCATGGAGCCAGGCATTTGGGGCTGGTGTTACCATACATTGAGTTAAGTTATGTGTGGGGAGCCATTGCACGGCGCCCTAAAGATGGCACCGGCTCCTTTCCCCCGGAAGGACTGGCGAGAAACAAACATCTCCTAATAAGGAGATGTCTGAGCTCCCTTCCGGCTTCCGCATTGCTGTACCAATCAATGCTTGCCACTTGGCTGCTTTTGATTGGTGCGCTGATGGCTATAAGAGGGAGGGGAGAGGAAAGGACGCGGTAGTAGAAGTTTGAAAGAGGTTCCTGAATAAACTGCTGGAAGAAGAGTTCGGGTCATGTCTTCCTTGCTGGTCGAGGGACGCGACAACTGGTGGCCCGTACGGGGAACATCTCGAACGCGAACTCAGAACTTCCTGCAGTCAGGGCAGCGCTGGTAAGTCCCCCAGGAAAATAAGGTAGGGATCCGCGATAAGAGCGGGCAGTCCTGCGATAATAGCGGGAGGGTAGTTCTGCGATTAAAGCAGAGGAAGTTCTGCAACAAAAGCAGAAGGAGCTCTGACCCGTGGCCAGGGAAAGAGCACAATTTTTGACGATGGGTAATTCACAGTCCCATCAAATTTTTCTGGCGCTGAATGCGCTGCTTTGGGAAAACGGTTTGAAACTTAAGCCTAGTACGTTGCATAGGTTTTTACGTAACTGCAATACCATTGCACCCTGGTATGGGGTTTCGGGAAGCCTTACTATCCCTTCATGGGACAAACTAGGCAGGGATTTGGATTTTGCATTTGAACAGGGTAATCTTGAAGGGGGAGTGAGACCAATATGGAAGTTAGTGCGAGCATGCCTCGAGGATGAGCAGTGTAGTGAAGCTATTCTGAGCGGTCAAGCTGCCTTGGAGGAGCTTCAGGAAGAGCGCTCCGAGAGAGCTGCCAGTGAAAAAGGGAAAACTTTGAAGGAGAGTCGGAAAAGAACTAGGAAAAAACTGTACCCCGATCTTTCCGAGTTGCGCAGCCCCTCCTTAGTAAGTAGTTCTAGTGCAGAAAGTAGCTCAGAAAGCAGCAGCGAGTCTGAAGAGTGTGGCGATAACAAAGAGTCTGATATAAAGCAAGTACGGGAATTAAATCGGCAAATGAGGAAGTTGCAATTAAAAGGAAAAAAGGAACTTAAGCATGGTACTTTCCAGGGGAACTTAGGGGAGGAGCCTGAAGCCTCTCCTCCTCAGTATGAGCCTCTATCCGCGCAAGAAAGAGGGCGGACTTTCTGTCCGGGAGTCTGGAAACAGGTTGGTGCGGAGTTGTTAAGTGCCTATCCTGTCTTCCAAGAGCTGCAAGGGCAGAGGTACGAGGAACCCCTCAACATAAAGATAATCAAATCACTAGCGGAGTCAGTAAGAGCCTATGGCATCAGCGGCTCTTTCACGCTGACTCAAGTAGAAAATCTTCAAAGATACTGCATGACTCCAAATGACTGGAGTGGGTTGGCTCATGCCACATTGTCACCAGGACAATACTTAGACTTCAGAGCTTTCCTGATTGACTTTGCCAATGAAAAAGCAGCAGAAAATGCAGCAGCAGGGAATCAGCATTGGGACAGAGATATGCTGCTAGGCATAGGGAGATTCGCTAACCAGCAGACAGGTTACCCACATGCAGTGTATGAACAAGTTAACAAGATAGCCATCAAGGCTTGGAAGTCTATACCCAACAGAGGAGAGGTAAGTGGGAATTTGACAAAGATTACACAGGGACCCACCGAGCCATTTTCAGACTTTGCAGCGTGCATGGTGGAAGCTGCAGGTAGGATTTTTGGAGATCCAGATCGCGCCATGCCGCTGATAGAACAGTTGGTTTTTGAGCAGTGCACTAAGGAATGCAGAGCCGCTATAACACCATGGAAGAGCAAAGGGCTTCAGGTATGGATAAAACAATGCAGGGAAATAGGAGGGCCGCTATACAACACTGGCCTCGCTGCAGCAGTCCTTCAAATCACGAAGGGCAATAGGGGATCAGGGAACGCTGGAGCATGTTTCAGCTGTGGAAAAATGGGACATATGAAGCGGCAATGTCCGCAAAGGGGAAGAGGCAAAGAACAAAGACAGGAAGGACCAGGAATTTGTCCAAAATGCAGGAAGGGAAAGCACTGGGCCAATGAATGCCGCTCGGTAAAGGACATTGACGGCAACGTCCTTGCTTCTGGCAATGGTGGGGCACGTCCAAAAAACGGGCAGCGGGGCCCTCATCCCCAGGGCCCGCAAATATATGGGGCATTCGAGAGTCAGCATCAGGGCGCCCATCAGGACCAACAGCAGGGGAGGCAAAGTCAGTGGCCCAGCTTCAGACATCCCAGAGACCACGGAGAGCCACTGCAGGCTCCGCAGGCCTGGACCTCTGTGCCACCGCCAGACTCATACTGACACCAAAAATGGGAGTGCAAGCCATTGAGTCAGACTTTCAGGGACCCCTAGAGGAAGGGACAGTGGGATTGTTGTTGGGACGTCCATCCTCTACCTTGAAAGGTCTCATAATTCATCCAGGAGTCATAGATTCGGATTATACTGGCATGGTGAAAATCATGGTTGAGTCCCCTAGAGGTATAACAGCTATTAATCCAGGAGATAGGATTGCACAACTTGTAATCCTTCCTAGCAAGCATTTGCAGTTCAGTGCATCAAAGAAACAACGAGGAAGTGAAGGCTTTGGATCCACAGGCGTAGATTGTGCCTTCTTGTCTTTAGAACTAGACCAGAGACCAACCTTAAAGATAAAAATAAATGGAAAGGACATTCTTGGCCTACTAGACACAGGTGCAGACCGTAGTATCATCGCCTCCAAGGATTGGCCTCCAAAGTGGCCTAAGCAGGCATCCTCACAATCCCTTCGGGGACTGGGATATTCAGAAACTCCTGAGATGAGCGCAGTAATGCTGCGCTGGGAGGATGCAGAGGGACATTCAGGCACGGTGCAACCTTATGTTTTGGATTTACCTATCTCTTTATGGGGCCGAGACCTTTTGAAAGACATGAACTATAAATTAAGTAATGAATACTCCCGTGTTTCTCAAAAATTGATGAAGGATATGGGACACCATCCAAATTATGGAATAGGAAAATTCTTACAAGGAAGAAATGAGCCCACTGAAGTAGTGCAGAGGCCTCCTCGCCAAGGGCTGGGTTTTTCATAGGGGCCACTGAGGAAGGTATTCCCATTACTCGGAAGCACGAGGACCCAGTGTGGGTTCCTCAGTGGCCTCTGTCCTCAGACAAATTGGTTGCAGCGCAGCAATTGATTCAAGAACAATTGAATTTAGGACACATTAGACCCTCTGTATCGCCTTGGAATACTCCTATTTTTGTAATAAAAAAGAAATCCGGGAAGTGGCGGTTGCTACATGACTTGAGAGCTATTAATATGCAGATGCAGGTCATGGGGCCTGTGCAACGTGGGTTGCCTCTTCTATCTACACTTCCACAGGGATGGCCCATAATAATAATAGATATTAAAGACTGTTTCTTCTCCATACCCCTACATACAAAGGATTGTGAAAGGTTTGCCTTTACCTTGCCAGCGTGCAATCATGAGCAGCCTGACCAGAGGTATGAATGGGTTGTGCTTCCGCAGGGCATGGCTAACAGCCCCACAATGTGTCAGCTATTCGTGGGTCAAGCGATTGGGCCTTTATGTAAGAGATTTTCTTCCTTAAAATGCATCCATTACATGGATGACATCCTCTTAGCAGCAAAAGACGAATTAGTATTAGATGATGGCTTTGCATATTTGATTCAGTTGTTAGAAAGTAAGAAGTTATTTATTGCCCCTGAAAAGGTTCAAAAAGGAAGCATTGCAACTTATCTGGGATCCCGCATAACCAGTACTCAAATTGTTCCTCAAAAGGTGGAATTGCGCAAAGATAGTTTAAAGACTTTAAATGATTTTCAGAGATTATTAGGAGATATAAATTGGGTTAGGGGTTATTTGAATCTTCCCAATTATGAACTTAAGCCACTTTATGTCATTTTGCGTGGTGATTCGGCGTTGGACTCACCACGGTGCTTAACTCCGGAGGCCAGGGAGGCCCTAGAGAAGGTAGAAAAGAAATTACAGGAGGCATTCTTATGCAGAATGAATGAAAATCTGCCATTGTCATTATGCATTCTCCCAATGCTTAGCCAACCTACAGGGCTAGTATGGCAGGAAGGTCCGCTTTTGTGGATACATCCAAGGAGCTCTCCAGCCAAGTCTATTGAGTATTATCCGGCAGTGGTGGCAAAGCTAGCACTGGAGGGTTTGCAACAATGTTTACAATATTTTGGAAAATTGCCGTGTGAAGTGATTGTTCCTTATGATGCCAAACAAGTCAACGTCCTATGTGCTCTTTTAGATGATTGGGCAGTGTTTCGCTGTGGGTTCCCAGGCTTTATAGACAATCACTTACCAAAAAGTCCATTGTTACAATTCTTTAAAGAACATCCGGTAGTATTTCCAAAAATTACAGCCACTGAGCCATTACTAGGTGCTCCAAATATATTTACGGATGGGTCAAAAACAGGCTGTGGGGTTTATATGGTAGAGGGTAATGACCCAGTATTTCATCAGTTTCAGCCAGGCTCACCTCAAGTTGTGGAGTTAAAAATAGTTATTGAGGTCCTTAAGCAGTGCTCTTTTGCCTTTAATTTGTTGTCAGATTCCTTATATGTGGTGAACGCATTAAAGATATTGGAAACCGCAGGGCCGATTAAACCTTCTAGCCCAATTGCATCCCTATTACATATAGCCCAGCAGTTGCTTTGGTCACGGAAAAATCCCTTTTTTGCTCAGCATATTAGAGCCCACACAGGCATGCCTGGTCCTTTATGTGAAGGCAATGCGCGAGTAGACCTGTGTACTAGACAGGAATTCATCTTTTTTACTACTTCTGCAGAGGCTGCTAAAGCTTTCCATCAATCTTTTCATGTCAACGCGCGCGCTTTGCAGCAGAAATTTCATCTTTCCCGCGCAGATGCCAGACAGATTGTACTTGATTGCGCTGACTGTGCTGTTACTCGTGCGCAACCTAGTGTTGGCGTAAACCCTAGAGGGTTACTGCCTGGGAGAGTATGGCAGATGGATGTGACCCATGTATCGGAATTTGGGAAATTGAAATATGTTCATGTCTCAGTGGACACGTGCTCAGGCATTATGTATGCCTCTCCCCTCAGTGGTGAATCTACACATCAGGTGATTGCTCATTGTCTGGATGCATGGGCCGCCTGGGGGAAACCCCAGGTGCTAAAAACTGATAATGGCCCAGCCTATACATCTCAAACCTTTACCACCTATTGCCAAAAAATGGAGGTTCAACTTGTCCATGGATTGCCATACAATCCTCAGGGCCAGGGCATAATTGAGCGAGCACACCGCACACTGAAAGAATATCTTTTAAAACAAAAAGAGGGAGTTGGCTATAGCCGCACCCCGAGAGAGAGAATTGCCTTAGTCTTATTTACAATTAATTTTTTAAATTTGGATGTGCATGGGCACTCAGCCGCGGACAGGCATCAGCAACAAGGAAACCCAAGTAGAGGGTTGGTAAAATGGAAAGATCTCTTGACGGGCCAGTGGCGTGGCCCTGATCCCGTGCTGGCATGGGCACGAGGTGCTGTTTGTGTTTTTCCACAGGATCAACATGACCCAGTGTGGGTTCCGGAGCGAGCGGTCAGGCGGGTCTGCCACGAGGAGAATCCTGCTGTTGCTTTTGATACTTCTGCCTCAAATGCAGCGGACACTGGCGGAGCAGAGATGGGGGATTCTATCCGTATTCCCAAAGCCGATGCCGAATTGGTCCGCGGAATTTGACTACACCTTGCAGCAACTGCGCCTTGCCGTGGTCACCATCAACTCCACGCGTGTGGATGTCTCCTTCGCATCTGGACTGTCATCCCAGATCCAGCTGTCTCCAGCCTGATGGAGTGGGCGGGACTTGGAGCTTTGACAGGGTTGCTGTTACTTGTTGTGTTATTTTGCCTGTGGTGTTTGTGCAGGATGAGGACAGCTCATTGGCGGGAATTGGCCATGATAGCTCAAGCCTTTTATGCCCTTGAGGCTGGACAATCGCCACAAGCATGGCTGGCCTTCCTTGAATGCTAGGCATGGGTGCAGGGTGCGAGGCAAAGCACAGCAGAGAGAACGAGCTATTACGTTCTCTGGAAGGCAAGTCTGTCTGCATGTGGGTTGGCATCCCAGATCCCACCCCCGCGAAAAGGATGCTGTTCCAGGTGGATGCCTGGCAGTGGGGGACAGACCCCTACCTTCTCCTGTAATCCTTAGATGCCTGGTTCTAAAACAAAAAGGGGGAACTGTGGGGAGCCATTGCACGGCACCCTAAAGATGGCGCCGGCTCCTTTCCCCCGGAAGGACTGGCGAGAAACAAACATCTCCTAATAAGGAGATGTCTGAGCTCCCTTCCGGCTTCTGCATTGCTGTACCAATCAATGCTTGCCACTTGGCTGCTTTTGATTGGTGCGCTGATGGCTATAAGAGGGAGGGGAGAGGAAAGGACGCGGTAGTAGAAGTTTGAAAGAGGTTCCTGAATAAACTGCTGGAAGAAGAGTTCGGGTCGTGTCTTCCTTGCTGGTCGAGGGATGCGACAGTTATGGTTGTTAACACTAGCATCCTGTACTGGAGTGCAGGTTCAAGGTCTGGCTGCTCTGCTTCCAATACAGCTCCCTGCTGATGTGCCTGGGACAGCAAAGAGTAATGGCCCAAGTACTTGGGCCCTTGCTAATCATACGAGCGACCTAGGCTCCTGGGTTTTGCCTGGCCCAGCACTGGCCATTATGGGTGTTTGTGGAGGAAACCAGCAGATGGTAGATCTGTTTCTCTCTGTGTCTCTCACTTTCACTCCATTTCTCTGTTTCAAACAAATAAAATACATATTTTTTTTTTTTTTTAGAAAAACAGGCAACTAGCCTTTCCATTACCTTTTTCTTTCCTTTGCATTTGGAGCCTACCAGCTCCTCACGTCCAGGTCTTTATGCAGTATACAATATGTTGTAAACTGTAATCATCCTCACTGTGCTGTGGAACAGTAGAACTTATTCCTTTTAATTGTATTTTGGTGCCTGTTATTTACCCTCTCTCTATTTCCCTCCCCCAACCACTCCCAATTAGTAGAAATCATTATTCTTAGATCAACGTTAAAAAAAGAAATGCTTTTCTAGGTATGAAAGAGAACACATGTTATTTGCCTTTATTTCACTTAACATAATGATCTTGAGTTCTATCAATTTTGTTGCAAATGTCAGGATTTCATCCTTTTTTATGGTTAACTAATACCCCATTGATATATGCCACAATCACTGATGGACACTTAGATTGATTTCATGTCCTAGCTTTTATGAATATTGTTGCATTAGAAATAGAAGTGTGGGTGTCTCTTTAACATGCTGACTTCATTTTCTCAGGCTATATCCTCAGGAGTGAGGTAACTAGGTCATATGGTAGATCTGTTTTTAGTTTTATTTTTCTTTATTTTTATTCTTTTTAAGATTTATTTATTTATTTATTTGAAAGTTAGAGTTACACAGAGAGAGGAGAGGCAGAGAGAGAGAGGTCTTCCATCCGATGGTTCACTCCCCAATTGACTGCAACAGCCAGAGCTGTGCCGATCGGAAGCCAGGATCCAGGAGCTTCTTCTGGGTCTCCCACATGGGTGCAGAGGCCCAAGGACTTGGGCCATCTTCTACTGCTTTCTCAGGCCATAGTAGAGAGCTGGATCAGAAGTGGAACAGCCGAGTCTCGAACTGGAACCCCTATGGGATGCTGATGCTTCAGGTCAGGGCATTAACCCACTGCACCACAGCATCAGCCCCTATTTTTTTAAAGGAGAACAAATTTCTTATATTTCATATATACAGATTTAGGAGCAGAGTGATCCTTTCCACCCTCCCCCTTCCATCCCAGCCACACACCCACTCTCCCTCCACCTTTTTTTCTTATTCTTTTAATTTTTACAATGATCTACTTTTAGTTTATTTTATACTCACAAGATTAACTGTATACTAAATAAAGAGTTCAACAAGTAGTAAGAAAAAAAAAAAAACTGCTCCTCAACAGTGGAGACAAGGGCTGTAAACAATCATCAAATCCCTAATGTCAGTTTCACTTATATGAATTACATTTCTTGTACTCTGTTGCATACAGATCAGGGAAAGCATATGGTATTTGTCTTTTTGTGAATGGCTTATTTCACTAAGTATAATGGTTTCTAGTTCCAGCTATTTTTAGTTTTTAGAAGGCCTTTCATAATGTTTTCTATAATGGCTATCCTACTATGCCTCTCTACCTACAGTGACTAAAAAACCTTTGCCAACATTTGCTTAATAATAACTTTTCTAACTTTAGTGAGCTGATATCTCTTTGTGGTTTTGAGTTGCACTTCCTTGATTACTCATGTTATTGATCATATTTTCATGTATTTGTTGGTCGGTCATGTGTTATCTTTGTGAAAAATGCCTATTCAGATCTTTGCCTATTTCTTAACTGGCTTGTTTTATTTTAAAGGATACATTTCTTCATTTATTTATTTATTTGAAAAGAATAGTGACAGGAGGAGGGAGGGAGGGAAGGAGAGAGAGAAAGAGACAGAGAGAGAGAGAGAGAGAGAGAGAGAGAGAGAGAAATTCATTCCCCAAAGAGAAAGAGAGAGAGAGAGAGAGAGAGAGAGATTCATTCCCCAAATGGCTGTGACAGCCAGGTCTGTGCCAGGCTGAATCCAGAGCTTGGAACTCTATCTGGTTTCCCACATGGGTGTCAGGGACCCACCTCTGCTGCCTTCCCAGGATCATTAGCAGGAAGCTGGATCAGAAGCAGTGTAGCCTGGACTGGAATCGGCACTCAGGTACGGGATGCTGGAATTGGAAGTGGCGGCTTAACCTAACCCACCACAATGCCAGCTCTGGTTTATGTTTTTTTTTTTTTTCTTGAGTTTTTTGAACTCTTGTATATTCTGGATATGAATCTTTTTGTCAGGTGCATAATTTTCACATATTCCCCATCCTGCCAGTTGTCTCTTCATTGTTGTTTCTTTTGCTATGTAGGAGTTTCCTAGTTTAATATATGTGCACAGATTCTCTGCTGGGGCCTGTTTGAAGTTGGGCTGGGCTGCAGCGTGTTTGAAAGGTAGGGCTGGTGCTTCCCCAAGGTGCCCAGGCAGACACCAAGTTTGGCCTGTGGAGAAGGACATGCTTGCACCTTTCACCATGCAGTTGTGTCTTCCGGATCATTCTCTAACTCGAATGCAGCTAGCTGGTATTGTGTGGCCCATCTGGGACACACTCACTACCTCTTTTATTTTCAGGGGAAACTTGAAACCAGTTCAAAAGCTCGCTAGCAGAAGAATCTGTCATACCATCAAAGAATCTGTCATACCATCAAAGAAAGTCTTTTCTGTCTGACACCCCCATGAACTCTGTGAAAGAACGGTCCTCCAGGATGTTAGTGTTGCGCTCTGTGGTCACCTCCCTGGGGCAGAATTGTCTGGCTGGTGGGACTTTTTTGCTGGGGCGGACATCCAGTCCTGAACATGATTCAGTCCTATGAAGCATTTTGGAGTTTTTCTCAGGGATGAGGCAGAATGATGGGCTCCTTTTGGCTAAGGCACTATTTTCCATTAGTGGCATTGTGATCATCTTGCCCTTTACTGAGCCTAGTTTTACTTCTGCTGACTCTTTGTTTGAGGATGATCTGAAATCATGCACAAGTGGTGGTCTGGGGGCTGACTGGATAGACTTTGCATCCTTCATGAAAGTGGCCAGCTGGCCTGAGCTTTCACTAAAAGGGACCTCCATATGCAGGTGTTTTTGTTTTTGTTTTTGTTCTTGTTTTTGACAGGCAGAGTTAGACAGTGAGAGAGACAGAGAGAAAGGACCTCTCTCCATTTGTTCACCCCTGAAACAGTCGCCATGGCCGGCCCGCTGTGCCGATCCAAAGCCAGGAGCCAGGTGCTTCCTCCTGGTCTCCCATGCAGATGCAGGGCCCAGTTTCTTCCCAGGGGCTGGTGCTGTGGCCAAGAAGCTTCAACCTCTGCCTGCAGTGCTGGCATTCCATACGGGCACCTATTCGATTCCCAGCTGCTCTACTTTTGATCTAGTTCCTTGGTAACGCACCTGGGAAAGCAGTGGAAGATGGTCCAAGTGCTTGGGTCCCTACACCCAGTTGGGAGACCTGGAAGAAGCTCCCGGCTCCTGGGTTTGACCTGACCCAGCCCCAGCCATTGTGGCCATTTGGGTAGTGAACCAAAGGATGGAATCTCTCTCTCTCTCTCTCTTTCTCTCTTTCTCTCTCTGTCTCTCTGTCTCTCTCTCTCTCTGTATTTCTTCCTTTCAAAATATTTTTCTTTCCACACCATTTCATTGTCTGTATATTCTGGTAATATTTTGCTTGATTTGTAACTTTTATTTTAAAATGGTATTGAAAGTGGAATTTTTAGATACTTAAATTCTAATTGTTGCTGTTATAAAGAAACTTCATATACTTTAAAAAAACTTAGCTTTATTAATTATTTAGTGTAGAAGCAGAGAGGCACAGAATGAGATAGACATAGATATCCAGTCTGTTGGCTTACTCCCTAATGCCCACAGCAGCCAGAACTGGGCCAGGTTGAAGCGAGGAGCTGGGAACTAAATCTTGGTCTCCCACATGAGTAGCAAGGACCCAGATATTTGGGCCATCATTTCTGCTCCCCATGGTGTGTAGCAGCTAGGAGCTGGAATTGGGAATGGCAGAGCTGGAACTGAAATCCAGGCATTTCGGTGTGCTGTCAGTTACTGTGCCAAATGCCCACCCTGCCACCCTGGCCTGACTTTTTTTTTTTTTGGCAGGCAGAGTGGACAGTGAGAGGAGAGACAGACAGAGAGAAAGGTCTTCCTTTGCCGTTGGTTCACCCTCCAATGGCCGCCGCGGCCAGCGTGCTGCAGCCGGCGCACCACGCTGATCCGAAGGCAGGAGCCAGGTGCTTCTCCTGGTCTCCCATGGGGTGCAGGGCCCAAGGACTTGGGCCATCCTCCACTGCACTCCCGGGCCACAGCAGAGAGCTGGCCTGGAAGAGGGGCAACCGGGACAGAATCCGGCACCCCGACTGGGACTAGAACCCGGTGTGCCAGCACCGCAAGGCGGAGGATTAGCCTAGTGAGCCGCGGCGCCGGCCGCCCAATGCCCACCCTGCCACCCTGGCCTGACCTTTCAATACTGACACTGTACTTTTATTTTTTTCTTTTTTTGTCTCCATTTAATGTTCTCAAGACACAGATACTTACTGCCCTCCATCTCCCTTCAGACTGCTGGAATTATGACATTAAATATCTTCCTGTCAGTTTTCAACAGTTCAGGCAGAGGTCCAGTGAGAGGCCAACTAGGAATCAGTAAACAGTGTTCTGAGTGTCCTGCATTTTGTGCAAGTGGCTGGTGAATGGCACATAAAGCACCTTGGTTGGCTTGCATGATATGCATGCATGTTTTCTACCCAGTATTGTCTCTGTAGTGTCCACCTTGAAGACCAGAGTTCCCTCCCTCCCTTAGTTGCAACCATTGGAGATAACTGTGACCCTTTGGCTACACCTTTTGGATGACTTCGGGCCTCATTCACAGGAAAGGCTGCTCTGACTGCAGCCTTGAAGGCCGTGAGAGAGGCCTTGAGTGATTTTTCCTGGATGTTTCCCTTGAATAGCAGCACAGAGCTCTCCTTTTCTTGCACCTTCTCAGATTGAATCTGCTTTACAATTTCACATCATATTTTTTTAAAGATTAATTTATTTATTGAAAGTCAGAGTTACACAGAGAGAGAAGGAGAGGCAGAGAGAGAGGTCTTCCATCTGCTGGTTCACTCCCCAAGTGGTTGCAATGGCCAGAGCTGCGCCAATCTGAAGCTGGGAGCCAGGAGCTTCTTCTGCGTCTCCCATATGGGTGCAGGGGCTTAAGGACTTGGGCCATCTTCTACTGCTTTCCCAGGCCATAGCAGAGAACTGAGTTGGAAGGGGAGCAGCCAGGACTCAAACTGGTGCCTATATGGGATGCCGGCACTGCACGTGCTGGCTTTACCTGTTATGCCACAGTGCTGCCCCCTCAAATCATATTTTAATAAATTTATTTTACAAAAATGCATGTTGGCGAGGGGTAAAGATCCTGGATATAGATTAAATCATGTTGCCATGTTTTTAGAGATTTGTGATTGGGAGGTGAAATCCTGACACAATTTCAGAGAGGGGAAGATGTACAGCATGAGAGAATATAATGAATGCATCGGCACTTTGTAGTCCCGCGTTTGGGCCAGATCACTACTATGAGATCAGCCACAGTGGAGCCTAACAGCAACCCTTGATTGTATCTGTATGGTTCTGAGACATCATGTCACAGATGAATCCCTAAATATCTAGTGTAGCTACCGTCAAGGATTGGAGACTACTAACTATGTCATTTTTATTTGGGAAAGAATTTCATGTCTTTGGTTTGAGTTATAGAAAGATACTTCAAAAAGTCTGTGTAAAGTGAAGTGAAATGATAAGTTTTTTTTTTAGTGTAAAAGATTTTGCTATCCATATCTATAAGGGATCTTCAAAAAGTTTATGTTAAATGCCTGTTATAAAAAAAAATCTGTGCATGGATTTTAAAACTTTGTGGCCCTATAATGAGATTACCTTTTACTGATATTCCCCATGAACTTTAATGAAGTGCCTTGTACTTCCTTTCAGACCTCTAATACTTAAGTATTAGTGATACATTATAAAACATAAGCAGAGGCCGGCGCCGTGGCTCACTAGGCTAATCCTCCGCCTTGCAGCGCCGGCACACCAGGTTCTAGTCCTGGTTGGGGCACCGAATTCTGTCCCGGTTGCCCCTCTTCCAGGCCAGCTCTCTGCTGTGGCCAGGGAGGGCAGTGGAGGATGGCCCAAGTGCTTGGGCCCTGCACCCCATGGGAGACCAGGATAAGTACCTGGTTCATGCCATCGGATCAGCGTGGTGCGCCGGCCGTGGCGGCCATTGGAGGGTGAACCAACGGCAAAGGAAGATCTTTCTCTCTGTCTCTCTCTCTCTCACTGTCCACTCTGCCTGTCAAAAAAAAAAAAAACCATAAGCAGAGATTAGACATCATAAAGCATATCTTGAGTTGTTAGATATTGTCATGATAGAGATAAGTAACAAAGGAAGAAATTGAATCAACTGAATTGAATACATGAGAGTTCCAAGACACTGTAGAGTAAAAGGAGAGAAGGGCTGGGGTTGTATCTTGGGCTTTCCCAATAATAATGACTGAGGGGGCTTTTTGAAAAACCACTGGGAAGGCATAACTATATCAGTTTAAAGACAAGATACTGAAATATCAAAATAGCCTTGGAAAGTAATACTCCCAATAGGTGCTCATGGTTCAATTTTTCAACTTGTTTCAAGTAAGATAAATAGAAACAACCAGTAGACTTAATTGTGAGGTCATAAATGATCTTTTTTTTTTTTTTTGACAGGCAGAGTGGACAGTGAGAGAAAGAGACAGAGAGAAAGATCTTCCTTTGCTGTTGGTTCACCCTCCAATGGCCGCCGCGGCCGGTGCGCTGCGGCTGGCGCACTGCGCTGATCCGATGGCAGGAGCCAGGTACTTATCCTGGTCTCCCATGGGGTGCAGGGCCCAAGGACTTGGGCCATCCTCCACTGCACTCCCTGGCCACAGTAGAGAGCTGGCCTGGAAGAGGAGCAACCGGGACAGAATCCGGCGCCCCGACCGGGACTAGAACCCTGTGTGCCGGCGCTGCAAGGCGGAGGATTAGCCTAGTGAGCCGCGGCGCCGGCTTCATAAATGATCTTACTAAATTTTATCATTCTGAAGATTGGCCATTTTATTAGAGAATCCAAACTCATGGGGTATGTGTGGAAATTCTAGCTGTTCTTTCAGTTTTGTTTTGAATGGAAAGAATGAAATCCTCTAGGAGCTTTGGAAGTGTGGAGATTTCATTTCAAGATAAAAGATCTTTAATTAGTATACATGATATAAGGATGACTGGAGACGTGATGGAGTGGTTATTGATAATGGAGATTTAATTTGTAATTAGTAATACAAATTTAGAGAAGGTAAAGAGAAATATAAATTGTAAAAGTATCAAGAGGGGGGCCAGCACTTTGGCATAGTAGGCTAAGCCTCCCTCTGCAGCATCGGCATCCCAAATGGGCACCTGTTTATATCCTGGCTGCTCCTCTTCCAATCTAACTCTCTGATATGGCCTGGGCAAGTAGTAGAAGATGGCCCAGGTGCTTGAGCCCTTGCATCCACATGGGAGACCCAGAAGAAGCTCCTGGTTCTGGCTTTGGATCGACATAGCTCTGGCTGTTGCAGTTGTTTGGGGAGTGAACCAATGGATGGAAGACCTCTCTCTCTCTCTCTCTCTCTGTAACTCTCTCAAATAAATAAAAAAAAATTTTTTAAAGAAGAATCAAAAAAGAAGTTATCTAGATAGATATAATCTTTTATATATAATAATGAGGAAGAGTAACACATGAAAATCAATAAATGGGGGGGTCTGCTCTGTGGCATAGCAGGCTAAAGCCCCAGCCTGAAGTGCTGGCATCCCATATGTATGCCAGCTCAAGTCCTGGCTGCTCCTCTTCTGATCCAGCTCTCTGCTATGGCCTGGAAAAGCAATAGAAAATGGCCCAAGTTCTGGGGCCCCTGTACCTGCGTGGGAGACCCGGAAGAAGCTCCTGGCCTGTGATCTGCACAGCTCTGGCTGTTGTGGTCATTTGGGGAGTGAACCAATGGAATGGAAGACCTCTCTCTCTGGCTCTACCTCTCTCTGTAACTATGTCTTTCAAGTGAATAAAATAAATCTTTAAAAAAAGAGAGAGAGAATCAATACATGAACACCTGAAAATACTGTGATTCAAGCAGTGGTAATTTGTCAAATTAACCCTTTCACCTGTGTAGCAAAGTTGACTGGCAACAATTTATGAAAATTTATGAAGTTTATGAAAATTTATGATTTATGAAATTATAAATGCAAGAATATTTGAAATATTAATGGAATATAGAAAAATAGTATAATTTTCTAGCCATAGTAATACTTTCATATATCTAGATACTTATTTAGGTATTTTATTTTATTTATTTTTAAAGATTTATTTATTTATTTTGCTTGAAAGTCAGAGTTACACAGAGAGAGGAGAGGCAGAGAGAGAGAGAGAGAGAGAGAGGTCTTCCATCCGATGGTTCACTCCGCAATTGGCTGCAATGGCTGGAACTGCGCTGATCCGAAGCCAGGAGCCAGGAGCTTCTTCTGGGTCTCCCACGCGGGTGTAGGGGCACAAGCACTTGGGCCATCTTCCACTGCTGTCCCAGGCCATAGCAGAGAGCTGGATGGTAAACGAAGCAGCTGAGACTTGAACTGGTGCCCATATGGAATGCCGGCGCTTCAGGCCAGGGCTTTAACCTACTGTGCCACAGTGCTGGCCCCTATTTAGGTATTTTAAATAATGATGTATTTAATTATACCATGAACCATGTATTATGACAGATGAAGCCACAGTATAGGCAGATAACATGAGGTTCAGGTTCTTAATCAGCACATAACGGTGGATGAGATTGTGCAGGCAAGTGAATAAGTGTTTTGAAGTGGGCAGTCAAAATGAGAAGAGGTTGGGACTCATGAAATTGGATCCCATCCAGGAGGAGTGCCCTTGTGGTACCACAGATGAGCCATATGGAAGAATAATATGAATAAGCTACAAGATAACATTTCAGATAATACTGAGGTCTCCTGTGTGCCCTTGAAGAACAATGTGTTTAGGAATCCAAGCTTTGGAAGGAGGCACTTAGATTTAAATTCTAGCCATGTCATACTTTAGCCATGTAGTTTGTTTATATTACTAAAGCTTTATAATCTGCATATTTCTCACTTAGAATTGGGGAACAAGTCCCTAAATAGCCAATTTAGTTTCAGGATTAAATAAGCAAATATATGTAAACCACATGAACATACATATTCTCAATAAAGTTTTTTTTTTAGATTTATTTATTTATTTGAAAGGCAGAGTTACAGAGAGGCAGAGAGAAAGAGAGAAAGAGAGATCTTCCATCAGCTGGTTCACTCCCCAGATGGCTGCAATGGCCAGAGCTGTGCTGATCTGAAGCTAGGAGGCAGCAGGTTCTTCCAGGTCTCTCATGCACGTGTAGGTGCCCAAAGACTTGGGCCATCTTCTACTGCTCTCCAAGGCCATAGCAGAGAGCTGGATCAGAAGCAGCCAGGACTCAAATTGGTGCCCATATGGGATGCCGGCACTGCAGGCAGTGGCTTTTACCCACCTGGCCACAGCTCCAGCCCCCTCAATTCAGTCTTTAGTTTATTTTTTTCCTTTTAGGCAACTCAGGATCAAAAGTTGAATTGATATTATGCCTTGTGGTATGTAGTCATTATTAACCCAGGCAGTATATTTAGCTATTGCAGCTTATTTAGAAACATGGTTTTTAAATGCCTCACATAAACTAATTTCAGTCAGGATGTTACTATTCATGGTGATTATCAATATATGACATGATTTCACCTACTTCTTCAGTAGAGTATCAGATGTAGTGATTAAATTTGCCCTGATTCCTTCAGTTTATATTATGTAATCATTGCTACCATTCAGGGGTCATGGACCATTTTAGTATTGTAACCCAAGTACACTTGATATTTTGTTGTAAAATAAATTTTAATTAATTTGTTAGTTAATATTTTTTGACAGGCAGAGTTAGACAGTGAGAGAGAGACAGAGAGAAAGGTCTTCCTTCCGTTGGTTTGCCTCCCAAATGGCCGCCACAGCCAGCACTGCGTCGATCCAAAGCCAGGAGCCAGGTGCTTCCTCCTGGTCTTCCATGTGGGTGCAAGGCCCAAGGACTTGGGCCAACCTCTACTGCCTTCCTGGGCCACAGCAGAGAGCTGGACTGGAAGAGGAGCAACCGGGACAGAATCCGGCGCCCCAACTGGGACTAGAACCCGGGGTGCCGGCGCCGCAGGCAGAGGATTAGCCTAGTGAGCCGCGGCGCTGGCTGTTAATTAATATTTTTGAAAGTCAGTGTTGGGGTGACATAGAGATCTTCCTCCATTGGTCCATTCTCTAAATACCTGCAAGTCACGCCTGGCACACACCAAATCCTGTAGGTTTGAGAGAAATTGATAAAATTCATTGTGTGGTATTTTGTTTCTTGGCTTTCCAATAAGCTAATTCACCTTTAAAAAATGAAAACAAAAGTTTAGTGTTTGATGAATGTGTAAAAACTTGGTAAGGTCATGGCTATGCAGAGGGTAGCTACTGGAGGTTCTGGATGGAGGGGTTTTGGGAACAGGTGCTGAGCATTGTTGCAGTGATTGCTGCACACAAAGGAGAGCTTTTTCTCTTCACATCATGCAAGGATCGTGTACCATCTGAACTGCCGTACAGCTGGGCACACAAAGAGCCACTAACTCGTCTCTCCACGGTAACACATGCCTTAATGACAAGCGTATGAAGAAAACATATATAGC
The DNA here is from genome assembly GCF_051225735.1 of Oryctolagus cuniculus. Classification (NCBI taxonomy): domain Eukaryota; kingdom Metazoa; phylum Chordata; class Mammalia; order Lagomorpha; family Leporidae; genus Oryctolagus; species Oryctolagus cuniculus. The sequence goes on from NC_142878.1 coordinate 112,781,026, forward strand.
TTACTTTTTACCAGAGTAGCTAAGGAGCAATGCACAATGGGGTGGTAAGAGGAGAGACCCAGGGAAGGTAATAGCAGCTGAGAATCACCTAGTGGAGTGTGTGTGTGTGTGTGTGTGTATGTGCATGGGAGAGAGAGAGAGAGAATTGAGGAGGGGACAGTTCAAGGCTTCAGGATGTTTGAGGTCAGGGGTCACATTGCTAGAACCCCAGCTACCATCTCAAGTGGTCTTGGATGAATCAAATCATGGAGGGTGATGGAACGGTGGGATCTCTAGGCATACTGCAATCCTTCCCTATGCACTGGATCTAAGTGTGTTTATGTGGATCCTCCTCCAAATTCTCAAAACTGCCTCTGTACTCTTGCTACCCTCTGCCTCCTGCTATATCTGTCCCTCCCTATCATGCACCCCCACTCCCCTCCTCTTCCCTGAAGAAGTGGTAGCCTACTGAAAAACTGGTACTTTATCTTTGTACCCTCACCTCCTGAAATGTGGCTGGAGCAATTAGGCCAGTCAGAGAAAACTTTGGCCAGATGACTGCTGGACTAGAAGAGTTTTAGCACCAAAGCTGAGCCTTTTACAGTGGGGTAACAGGCACAACACTGCCCCCAGGTGTCTCTGGGTACTTACATGTGGTCAGGGGAGGGAGTGGATAGGAGAGGAGCAGCAGCAGCAGCTCTGGAGCAAATGGGATTCCTGCCACTGGAGCTTGTTGCAGAAATTGAAATGAATGCATGTTGTAAGGGAAATAGTTGAGGTGGTACCAGAAAATGGGGAATGAACATTTTACAGCTCACCAACATTTGACATGCCATTAAGAGAAGAGTTCGAAAACTTGGCTCCTTTGTGACAACTTTGACCAGAATTAGGGCTGTTCATTTGCCTCTTATCAGGCAGTTAGGTATCCAGTGGAATATAAGGGTGACAGTGCTGGGAAGAACTGGACCCTTTCTCCTTGGCACCCATGAGCTCAGATCTGGCCTGGACAGGGGCAGAACATGACTTTGCACAGGCAGTCTCTTCTTAAACCCTGGTCCTTTTGCTCCAGCATGTGTTAGCTGTGATGGCTTGGCTAAATTCATTGAAAATACATGGATCTTTGCTGTACCACAACTGACATGAGTCCACAGTCCAGAGTGCTCCAGAAATAAATGCTGCCCCCAAGTGATAAAAACTGATCCACTGGCTTCTGCCTTGCATTTCAGTCTCTCTGTGTACTCTCCATCCTGCACACTGACCTCGTGGCGGTGGGATCCCGGCTTGTTATTTTTCTTGCACTTAACCCATACCCACCTGTTCCTAGCCCTATTCATGCAATAATCAGAGCCACAAAACCAGGTGAATTGATCTAGTAGGAGGCATGGCCAAATGGGGTGCCTGGTGGTCTTGGTGGGCATCAGAGCCAGGGTGAGCAAGGCCCTCCATTGTACTCCAGGTCCCTGTAAAGGGCAGCTGGAGGCCCCTCCAGGAGGAGCAGAGGCATCTGTGCAGTGTGAAGCACTAGGTGGCTGCTTGGAACTCAGAAGGGTTGTTTTGTGGGAGATGGGATGTTAGGTGAGCTCCATGGAGGAACTGAATCCTGAATTGGGATTAGAAATTCCTCAGGTAGAAGAGTGCAAGGCACCAAGTTGGAGAGAGCAGTGAAGGGTGACACAACCTGGGCAGGGGACTCCAAGGCCTAAGGCACACAGCTGCATTTATTAAGCAAAAGCCTATGGCACACATGGGGCTAAGTTAGCTAATTTCCTCACCAGAGAGGTTCTTTTTTTTTTTTAAAGATTTATTTATTTATTTATTTATTTGAGAGGTAGTGAGACAGGTACAGACAGTGAGAGGGAGAGATAAAGGTCTTCCGTTGGTTCACTCCCCAAATGGCTGCAATGGCCAGAGCTGTACAGATCCAAAGTCAGAAGCCAGGAGCTTCTTCTGGGTCTCCCACGTGGGTGCAGGGGCCCAAGGACTTGGGCCATCTTTACTGCTTCCCCAGGCCATAGTAGAGAGCTGGATTGGAAGAGGAGCAGCCAGAACTAGAACTGGCGCCCATATGGGATGCTGGCACTGCAAGCAGAGGATTAACCTATTACGCCACAGCGCCGGCCCCCAGAGAGGGTCTTGACCCCCCTCTCCCAGGAGGAAATGGGTTTGGGTGTTGGGTACTTGCTAGGCTCCTGAATGGAGAACAGGGGGAAGGAATTGGCCTCAGTAATTAGGGTATCACTTGGGATACACACATCCCATGGTGGAGTGCCAGCTCCCCTGCTTTAGATCCAGCTTTCTGCGAATGAGCATCGTGGGAGGCAGCAGGTAGTGTCTCATGTACTCATGGAGCTCCCAACTCCTGAGTTTTGCCTGGCCCAGCCTCTGGCTATTATGGGAAGATGGAGAGTGAACCAGTAGATGGAATAAACCTTTCTCTTTCTGTTTTTCTTTTCCTTTCTCTTTCTCTCTGCCCTTCAAATGCAATGAAAATAAAGAAAAAGAATAGAGATCAAGGGTTGAGCACTCTAGGTGGGAGGACACAACCCTAGGGCTCTAAGAAAGGACAATGTAGGGGAGCTGGTGGCACCATCGGACCTCATACAGGAGTGATTGAGCTGGGGAGAGTCTGGATTCATGACCACAGTTTCCAGGAACACCCAGGGTGGCCTTCCTAACAGGGCAGCCATGGGTTCTGCCCTGAAGACATACTGGGGGGGATATGTGGGCACCACTACTGTATGTGTATGTGTGTGTGTGTGTGTGTGAGAGAGAGAGAGAGAGAGAGAGAATTGAGGAAGGGGCAGCCACCATGCCCAGTAGCCCTGAATGATTCAGAACATGGAGTGGGCTGGGATAGTGGGCTCTCCAGTGATACCCCAGTCCTTCCCATGCACTGGATCTGTGCTAACTGAATCACAGTCACCATCCTTGGCCAAGAAGTGTATCTGTGTGAGACTTCCCCCAAACTCTCAAAACTGCCTCTGCACTCTTGTTACCCTCTGTCTTTCACTGTACCTTCCCCACCATAGCCCACACTCCCCTGCCTCTTCACTCAGAAGGCAGTGGTTCCCTGGAAACTTGGGGCTTTACTCTTGTGCTCCCACATCACAAGGCAATAAGATCTCCCACTTCCAAGCAACTGCAGAGAAGTCAGAGGCTTAAGTGCCGCTCCCTTGCCCGCAAAGGAACGACACTGTTCGCAGCTTATCAGTCTTCAGCAGACTTTTAATGGGAAAATAACAGGGACAGTGAAAGAATGAAAGGAGGAGAGTGGACAGGAAAGCCCCATCCTTCCTCAGCACACAGCTTATATACAAAATCTGGCCAATTGCAAGCGGGCTCAAGTCCATGCACGGAACACTCCAATCCGCTGTCTGTTCACGCAGTGTGCACGCGTCCTCGGGCCAATCAGATGAGGTGTCACGCAGCAGGCAGGCTCACCGCGCGGTCCTCGGCGCCATCTTGTTGTTTACAACATTCTCAACTCCTCTGGAACGTCCCGACCGTGGGAAAGCATTGCCCTAACTGAAACTAGCAACATTCGCCTTGTGATAAAGACACAGCAACAGCTATCAGACCGACCTTGACGTGGGGGCTCCATGGCTGCGCATCCCATGGAGCCCCACATCTCCCCCTTCTTTATTATTTAAATGGCATGGAAACGTGCCTGTCTTAGGTACCCAATGGCACGCTACCTGCTTACCCGTCATGGAGGTAATAGGAAGCCTGTCCTACCCTCTGTCTTAGGTTGCTAGGAGCGCCCATCAGTGTTTACCCGTCTTTGACTACCGCTCCATCATGCTAAGCCATACTTCTTTATTGGGGTGAGATCGCAAGGTGGCCAGCATAGCCTGTTGGATTATCAAGTTGGTATTCTGCTGACGGAGTGCTAAGGCTCTGATCCATCTGGCTATGAAGGCAAGGCCCAGTAGTACCATGACAAACAAGCAACCGATAGTGACCCATTCTTTAACTTGAGCCCTGTCTTAGGTAGGTACAGGATGTGGAGTGCCTTACCCATTTTTGAGTACCATTTTAGCCCAACATTAGGTGAGAGATGAAACATACAGCCAAATATTAATTATTTTTGATTACAAAGGAGGTTTGGTACAAAGTTTTAAGTGATGAATGTCAGTCCATACAGACTGTAGTGAAGATAGCACAAATTGTAGAACACATGGAAAACATCCCATACAAAGTATGAAAAGCAGTAACAATCCAGCCCGCATTAATAACCAACGAATCCATTGAAACCCTTCAAATGTTAGTGGGTTAGTAACAAACATATGTTGCATTTTACTCTTAAGTTTATCCATAACAGACTCTATATATGGCATTGTTAGTAATGTTAAAACAACATTCCCCTGGAACAGATTTACAGCTTACATGATCTTTTAACAGCAAATAATCGATAGCTGCTCAGTTTAAGAGTACTCCTGAATGAACTTGATCCAATTCTTCAGCTATATTGGATAGCACAGTAGCAGTAAGATTGATTGTTTTGGTCACCAAACGTGTAAGCCTTTGTAGTCCACGATTATTTCCATAAACCAATCCAGGAACTCCCACTAGCTGCATAGCCATGGTGAAAGCAAGTCTCCAATTAAGATGACATCATCATCACAGTTCTCATGTAATGAGCGTCACTGTCGTGCCTTTGGAAATACAGATGTTAGCATTGGGGCCACACGGCCCAATGAGCAGTTGTGAAAATCATTAGGGGCTAACAATGTAAAAGCAAATTGGTTGCATAAAAATACCCATCCCTTAAGAGCCCATGTCCCATACCAGTACTGGATCAGGTCCATTCCATTGATTGGTGATAGGATCCTTTCATTTTACCATTGTTCTTACCCCAGCTGTTTGTGGATGCCACTGTTGAATAGCTGCAAGACAACCATCTTTATCCAATGTGAAAAAATTTAAAATGAATAAAGCACATGAGAGCCATTTGTTAGGAGAATGGGCAAGAACCCTAAACTCCCCCTTTTGTTTATATCATTAAAATATTGTTTTAAAGTGTTATGTGTATGTAGAATATTGTCTTGACCCTGAGGATTATAAGGAATGTCAGTAACATGAGATAGAAAGTTACACAAAAATTTCTAAAAGAGGCAGAAATATAAGCAGGTCCATTATCCATTTTAATCTGCTTTGGAGTTCCTAGGGAAGCAAAAGCTTGTAAGCAACGGGCAATAACATGTCTTGTAGCTTTACCTGTATCTAAGGAAGCAAAAATAAATTTAAAACAAGCATCAATAGACACATGTACATATGTTTGTTTACCAAATTCCATGAAGTGGGTGATATCCATTTGCCATAGTTGATTGGGGGAATAAATCACGAGGAATAATGTGAAAGTGAGGTACTGGTAACTGGATGGAGCAAGTAGAACAGAATTTTACAATTTGTCGAGCTTGTTCTTGAGTAATATTATGTTTTAAGTGTAACGTATGAGCATTTAAATGATGTAAAACGTGATCTTTTGTTGCTGTAGCAATAGAATATATGCATAGAGCAGAAGCTGCCAAATGATTACCCTCTACCAATGGTCCAGGAAGATTGGAATGTGCTCGAATATGACCTATAAAGAAAGGACAGGTATGCTGTCGAATGACAGTGCAAATGCAAGAAACCAGAGGAGAAGCAGCTGAGGATCCAGGAAGGAATGAACAAGTGTCCAATTGAGGCACTGATAGGAACACATATTTGCTATTGGTGTATATGTTAACCGCTACATCCAAAGTAGACCGCAATGCAAGTGCAACAGCAACTAATTCAACTAGCTGTAGAGATGAAAAAGAGGTGTTAATAACTGTATGGTGACCATCACAAATTACAGAAGCTTGACCTCCTTTTAGGATATTGAATAAAGGTTTAAGGTCTCCTGTTGTGAGGTGGAGATGTGCAGAAAGCAAATTAATATTCCCTAGAAGTTTTTGAAACTTATTTAAAGTCTGTAAAGAATCCAATTGTAAGGTGACTTTTTGTGGAAGTATTTTTCATGGGTACAATTGGAAGCCTAGATATTGATAAGGATATTGAAGTTGCATTTTCTCAGGGGCTAAGATAAGACCAAAAGTAGATGATTGCTCTTTCATTACTGTTAGACATTGCATCTCCAAAAATTCCTCAGGTCCAGCTATTAAAATATCATTTATATAGTGTATAATATATAAATTGCTATATTTTTTGCAAATTTTTTGAAGAGCAGCATCAATGAATTGTTGGCACAAAGTAGGGCTATTAGCCATTTTTTGAGGTAAGATCCTCCATTGACATCTTTGTATAGGTTTTTTTAAAATTTACTGATGGAACACTGAAAGCAAATCAGGGACAATCTTCTGGATGTAAAGGTATAGTATAAAAATAATCTTTTAAATTTATTATTGTAATATAAGAGTCCCTTGGAATTGCAGTAGGCAATGGTAAACCTGGTTATAAAGCCCCCATAATTTCCACAGTAGCATTAACAGCCCTAAGGCCTGGAAGCAATCGCTATCTCCCAGATTTTTTTCTGATAACAAAAATGGGACTATTCCAAGGAGAATTAGAAGGAACTATATGTCCTGTTGTTAATTGTTCTTTCACCAATATCTGTGCAGCAGTTATCTTTTCCTGTAGTAAAGGCCACTGATCCACCCACACGGGATTATCTGATTTTTATTTTATTTAATTTTTTGCATGAGGCACAGGCTGACCAGTAGCCATCAAGGGAAACCCAAGCCTCTCTGGTCATGATTGACAGTTACAGTAACTGGAGATGTGATGCTTTGTTGTTGTTTCTCTAAACCCTTACCTGGCAAATGACCTTGTTGAAGTATGTTAATGGTAACAATCTTACTTGGACTATGTATGAAAGCCCCCATTTGAGTTAGAATATCACGTCTCCATAGATTAACAAGTAATGCAGCCAAAATATAGGGGCGACAGGCTCCAGCATTACCTGATTCATCCTCCCATTGCAGCAATTTGGAACTTTGTGTTAATCTTTGACTCCAACCAATACCTTGCAATTGAGTTATGGTAATTTTCTTTTTTTCCAATTTGTGGGCCAGCTTGCTGCTGAAATAACAGAGACATCAGCTCCAGTATCTAAAAGACCACTGAATAACTTTTTA